>NC_086321.1:329745750-330051050 GCF_036172605.1 Pelobates fuscus
TGTCCTAAGCCATGATTATCCTGTGCATCCTTTCGCTGCTAGGCCTGACAAGGGCCCAACAAGTTGCCATTACTGAAGATAATAATGTTTACACATTTTGGTACAACTCATTTAATCTACATTTGGCCACCTTTACATTTGATTATTGTGATATTGTCAGCTGCTCATTCCCACAATCACTGGTAAAAACAGTATACAAGGACATACCCACCAGTTGCTACAATCAAACTCTAGTATAAAACCTAAGAAAACTAAGACCGTCACTCTTTCCATAAAAAGCAAGAAAAGAGGACCTCTTACTAAAATGGAAAAAGACGACATGACGACTCACGCTTCTATTGTGGAGAGAAAGGGCACAGAATGCCCAATAAAACCTCCTAAACCTGCTGTAGTCACTGAAACTAAGAAAAGGGCTACAGAAAGAAGCACTCCTCCATGCATAGAGACAAATCACGGTACGTCTAATCTATATAAAAAAGACATACCTACTTCTCTTCTCTCACATGATTCCGTAGCATCCTATGATACAGATGAAGGATCAGAAAAAATGGACTGTGATTGTAACGGCACCCCCAAGCATAAAAGTGGTTAACAGACGTTTAGTAGATCTTCCCTTCCAGAGACACAGGCACAGCTACTGTAGACACCAATACACCGAACCGGAGAAGCATGCTGAATGCTGAATGCTCTCAAACATACGAATGCTGTAAACAGCCGAATAGGAAAAATCATACGAATAGGTTTACACTTCTAGCAGTCAAACTGGAAAAGCATACAATAAATCCCTTCAAGAACGAGACAAGGCTCTGTTTTGAGGGTCAAGCAGGAACAGACAGACCTGTGGGTTTATTGTTCTTATATACACATTCCTACACATTAGTACCACCCACAGGGTTTTGGAAAACAACCAATAAACACGTACAATACACTCAGACACTCCCACACAAAATCCTCCCCTCTGCGGTAATGTAATTATCACAGGCAGAAACATACCGTTTTTCCACATTATTCATAACTTTAAAAGTATGCATCACATTCACATACAAATGAATCAGCATACTCCAAATACAAACAGATGTCAAAATCATCAAAATTGGTCCATTGGTTCAAAAGATAGATCGAAGTCCTTTGTGACCAAATAAAGCATGGCTTTTCTGCCCAAAACCAGTTCCACAGAGTCTTCTATCCTGGAGATAATTGAGATTAATCCAATTATCTCCAAGGACAGAGGCAAACCTCCATTAGCCACATGGTAGCAAAATACAGTAAAATACAATTAAATACACAAGGTTACATTTATTACATAAAATACAGACATGTAACATATCCCCAGCTTAGGTCTGAGCGCACATTATTACTGAATGGCGCTCAGACAACACACATACAGTTCAATTGCCATGGAGCCAAAGTCATTTATTACACGAATTGGCTCCATGGCATAGCTATCTGGGTTAAATGAGTTCATTCAGTAAATCCGAGAATCTACCGAATGCCAGGGCAGAAATACATGAATAGACCTTTCTGCATAGAAAAATAAAGTATTTAAATGCTGTCTTCTACAGCAGAAGTTCCACTTTTGCAACCTGCTTCATTGGACTCTTTTTGTCATCTCATATCTGAGGAATTATCAACTAACCACGTCAGATCCTCAAACCATACCATAGTTCCTCTTGAAGACCCAACCATATTTCAGCAGGCACTTAAAGACAGAGAAAAGAGGAAAAAAACGTAGGAAAAATAAATAATTCCTTTGACTATGATTTGTTCTTCCCTGTTTCAATCTGACTGTAAATACCTTTTGTTTTTCTTCCACGATTTGTAATGCCTTCAGAAATCTGCATCCTGAGGCCGCTCTTTGAGGAGGGGGTGATGTCAGATTCCAAAACTGACATGTAAGACATGTAAGTTCGTTTATTACTGCCCCTTTAATTTGACTTCCTTCTTCACCTCTAGTGGCCATTCAAGGACTAGACATCTCAGGCTCTCACCTGGAGAGACTTCAATCAACTCAGCTATAAAAGTCCACACCCTATGATACAAGTCGCCTTGACATTGAAGTTAGTGTTCCAACATTGAACTTCTGATCCTGGCTCCTGTAATCATCCTGTATTTACCTGCATTGTATCAATCTGAAGATAATTAACTGCTTCAGCTCTGCATGATCCTGTAAGCAGCCTGTATTGCCTTATACTTGAAGGTACTTAACAGCCTTAACTAATCTAACTATCATCATCCAGTAATTACTTGCATTGCCTAATGCCTGAAGAAACTTACTTGCCTTATTACTTCAACCCTGAATCATCAGGGAGGGGGGGTGTAAGGCAAGCTAGTAAGGGGTACTTCACTCAAAAACAATGTTATTTTTTAAAACACTGTTTTGCTTGTATTAACCCCTTAAAGTATATCTGGCCCTGTTTGGGGGACGTCATTACTCACACAGCCATGCTGGGTAGCGCACACATTATCTGTGTGAGAGCTGCACGAAGTCTTTGCACCCAGAGAGGGGCCCCTGATCTCTTATTGACCGAGGGCCCTGTGAGTTGTCAGTCCGCCCCTGCTTACAACTCTTCCCCTCAAGCGCCTCACATAAGTTGCTATAGTTGTATTTACCGTCCCCCTACTTCTTGCCACCACCTGATGGTCCCTAGCTGTCACATATTCATCCGCATATAAAAATGTGATTATTTACATTTACTGTTCTGACAGGAAAAGTTGTGCCGAGCAACATTACTGTCCTGACGTGAAAAGTTGTGCCGAGCAGCAATCAAATCACAGGAGGGTTTGTGCTAAGCAGCAATTATGCAAATGAGAACCTGGTAACTGCCTTTGGGGTGAAAGGCCGGTTACAGGCTATCAGATCCAGAGGAGGGGTATTTAGGCCCAGGTCTCATCCTGCTCAGTGCCCTGTCGTGGTTTCCCAGCCCTTGGCCCCCTTTACCTATGCCAGACTCTGTGCCCCTTCACCCATCCCAGGCCCTGGCCCCCTTTACATATGCCAGCCCCTGTGCCCTTTTTACCCATCCCAGCCCTTGTGCCCCCTTCACCTATTCCAGCCCTTGTGCCCCCTTCACCCATTCCAGCCCCTGTGCCCCCTTTTAACCATCCCAGCCCCTGTGCCCCCTCACAGCACCTATGCTCCCTTTACCCATTCCATGCCCCCTTCACCCATCCCATCCCCTGTGCCCCCTTCACCCATCCCAGTCAGAATGCCCCTTTATCTATCTGAGCCCCATTTACCCCACCACAGCCCCTATACCCCATCACCCATTACAGCCCCTCTGCCCTCTTTATCCATCTGATCCCCTATGCCCCCTTCACCCACCACAGCCCCTATGCCCCCTTTACCATCCCAGACCCCACTTCCCCTTTCACCCACTACACCCATATCGCTCTCATTCCTATCCTTCCCTGTACCCACCACAGCCTCTGTGCCTTCTTGCACACTCCTCAGCCTCTCTCTCTCCCTGTACCCACCTCACCCCTATGCCTTCCTGCACCCACTACAGCCCTCATCACTCTCATCCCTATCCCTCCCTGCACTCAATACAGCTCCTATCCCTCACTGCAACCACTACCCCCCCCCCGCTCTCCTTATGCCCCCTGCACCTACTACAGCCCATATCCCCCCTCATGCAGTGCAGCCACTATCCACACACATACTGCAGCCTTTGTATCTCCCCCACACAATAGGGCATATAGTATCCATACAAACACACACTACAGCCCCCAGAAGCCTTCTACAGACCCTATCCACACACACTCTGCAACACAACCAGCCTTCTCCACTCACATCCGACACTGCAGACAGCTCCATCCACACACGCAAACCCACAAGGAATCTCACAGTATGCACATAATCCCACAAACAGCATTCCCACACACACATCACAAGAGGCATCCCCAGCATGGCAATACTGCATACAGCCTCCTTATCCACACAAACGCAGTTATTACAATTACTTATATAGCACCAACGTATTCTGCAGCGCAGTACAATAGGTAGAACAAGACAAACAATTAATTCTAACTCTACATGTTGACATACAGGAACACAAGCAGCATCCCACACATGCAACCACTCAAGTAGCCTCCAAACATATATGTTTGGAGGCTACTTGTATGGTTGAACATGTGGGGGATGCTGCTTTTGATGTCACCACAAAAAACACACAGAGGAAGGGTGTAATTAAATTTGCTTTATTTCTTTGTGTCAGATTCCAAAACTGACATGTAAGACTTTTTCGTTTATTACTGCGCCTTTAATTTCACCTCTAGTGGCCTTCCAAGGACTAGACATCTCAGGCTCTCACCTGGAGAGACTTCAATCAACTCAGCTATAAAAGGCCACATCCTATGATACAAGTCACCTTGACATTGAAGTCAGTGTTCCAACATAGAACTTCTGATCCTGGCTCCTGCAATCATCCTGTATTTACCTGCATTGTATCAATCTGAAGATACTTACCTGCTTGCTCTACCATACTGAAGATACTTAACTTATCCTGTAAGCAGCCTGTATTGCCTTATATTGGAAGGTACTTAACTGCTTCAACTACTTCAACTCTTCAACCTGCTCTTTAAACATGACAAAAAAACACACATTCAGTGGGGCCTTCCCAACTTGTCTGTACCTAGTTTATATATTCCTCCAATTCAAAACGGCCTTGTCAGCTGTTGAAACGGAAGCAATTCTCCCCCTGTGGGGAAAGATTGCTGACCAGGCTGATGAAATTGGAGCATAAGTCTTAGACAGGATGATACTGTCCTACCCTCAGACAAAGCTCTACTTCACGGGTCTTGACCTGAGACATGGTTCACAGGATCTCCGCACTATTGGTGGACAAATTATGAATGCCATTGCAAATGCTGCTGGTCACTTGCATGACCTTAGCGGCACACAGTCTGCCCTTGATCACCTCCAGTCATTCGAATTGATGTCTAACCCTGGCAATGTCTGGCTCCTGTCTCATTTCATCCAGGTCACTCTGTCTGCTCACTTTGGAGCTGAATTCACTCCCAAAATTAGTGAAGCCTGGACCAAGTTTCTCTTAGAAGTTTACTCTGCTCTGATTTCTAAATACCAATAAAAGACAGAATGTCAAGGTTGCCTTAAAATGGAGACTACAGGGTTAACTGGTGTTCTTACTATAATTGCTGAAAGCCTCTTAGAACTGTGCAAGACTGTTTCATTGTTGCTACAATCAAGCTTTAGTATAGAACCTAAGAAAACTAAGACCGTCACTCTTTCCATAAAAAGCAAGAAAAGAGGACCTCTTACTAAAATGGAAAAAGACGACATGACGACTCATGCTTCTATTCTGAAGATACTTAACTGCTTCAACTCTGCATGATCCTGTAACTGCCTTAACTAATCTAACTCTCATCATCCAGTAATTACTTGCATTGCCTAATACCTGAAGGAACTTACCTGCCTTATTACTTCAACCCTGAATAAACCTGAACCTGGCTGCATCATAGCATTCCACAAAGTACTAATCTATTTGAATAACTTCAATCCTACTTGGATCTCAAAGACTTTAATTATTTACTTTAAAGTATCCTGTTTTGTGGCATATTGCCTTTGTTCTGTTTTACTCTCAAGATATCCTGTTTGTGGCAGTTTGCCTTAATTCTTCTTTCTTTCAAGTTAATTATTATGTCTAAAAACACCAATAAAGTTTCAACCAATAACCCTGGCAATCGTCTCCTATCTAACCTGCTTAGGGACATGACACTTTGAACTTTGTGGTGGGGGGTGTGTGTGTGTGTGTGTAAGGCAAGCTAGTAAGGGGTACTTCACTCAAAAATTATCTGTGTGAGAGCTGCACGAAGTCCTTGCACCCGGAGGGGGGCCCCTGATCTCTTATTGACCGAGGGCCCTGTGAGTTGTCAGTCCGTCCCTGCTTACAACTCTTCCCCTCAAGCGCCTCACATAAGTTGCTATAGTTGTATTTACTGTCCCCCTACTTCTTGCCACCACCTGATGGTCCCTAGCTGTCACATATTCATCCGCATATAAAAATGTGATTAATTACATTTACTGTTCTGACAGTGTAAGAAATTGATATATAAAACTGCAATATTGTATATAACTTTCTGTGAATGTGACTGGTTTCACAAGTTGGGGGTCATTTACTTGATAACAGTGTGATAAGGATCAAAGCTTTCAGTTACATTTTACAACACCCAGCTAACACAAAAGCTTACATCCCTCCAGAAGTTCTCCTGTCAACCAGTTTTCCATGCATGTTATTAGAAGACCATGGAAGTGTGTGTTTTCCCAAGTCATCCAATCTACCCAGAAACCTAACCTAACTGGTCACTTCTTTCACAATGTTACATTATAGCTGGAGGGAAGAGATCAAAGGGAAAGACAGAACTCTCTGAAAAAAGAGGGCGGGATAAACCACTTTTGGGAGGGAAAAGGGATTCAGGGAATTGTAGTTTATGACAGCAAGAATTAGTCTTTAAAAGGACAACAGCCAAAGAGTCTCTCTGTCTGTCTGTCTGTCTGTCTCTGTCTCTCTCTTTGTCTCTGTCTCTCTCTCTCTTTGTCTCTCTCTCTCTCTCTTTGTCTCTGTCTCTCTCTCTCTTTGTCTCTGTCTCTCTCTCTCTCTTTGTCTCTGTCTCTCGTCTCTCTCTCTCTCTCTCTTTGTCTCTGTCTCTCTCTCTCTCTCTCTTTGTCTCTGTCTCTGTCTCTCTCTCTTTGTCTGTCTGTCTCTCTCTCTCTCTTTGTCTCTCTCTGTCTCTGTCTCTGTCTCTCTCTCTCTCTCTCTCTCTCTCTCTGTGTGTTTGTCTCTCTCTCTGTGTCTCTCTCTCTCTCTCTCTCTCTCTCTCTGTGTCTCTGTGTCTCTGTGTCTCTGTGTCTCTGTGTCTCTCTCTCTCTCTCTCTCTCTCTCTCTCTCTCTCTCTCTTTTGGAGAGGACAGCGCAGCAAGCACAGGAGGCTGTCCCAGATTATTACCAAGATGAAGGTGCAAGGGGAAGACCTCAATTGAAATGTTTAAGTATTGCCCTTTTAGTATTTATCTTTTGGTTATGTACTGGATATAATGTGTAACATGTATATCCTTTTAAAATCTAAGAGTATCCTTAAATTAATATTTACAATACATTTTCTTGTACACTTATGTTTGTGTCTTATTCGTCACACATTCCCTAAAAGAATATCCTTGTAAGAGGGTCATAATTTCTTACAAAGTGGCGAGCCAGGTAGGGATTTAGTGTAAATACCAGATGCCTATTGAATTAACAATAGCAGTTACAGGACTCTGTGGAAATGGAGTTAGATGGAAAAATTGTGACTATAGAATGTGTAACAATGTCTCAATATATTCGAGATAAAATGTATCAGCTAGTCATACCATATCCCTCCACATTAAAGGGTGGGAGAAAAATCAAATTAGCTGAAATGATAAACTAGTAAAGGTTTATAAAATATTTATAAACCAGTACACATAAGAATAAACAAAATAGATCTATTATCCCTCTTAGGGTTAAACTTCAAAGTTGGTATCAGTTATAGAGTGCAGCCGACAGAGTGCTTCTTAAGGTTTATTGGCACATATATACTGTCGGAACATTACACACAAATATATAAAAACGAATACATAAAATGTCCTAATAAAAAAGGCAGATAGTACCAGGTTGGCAGTCTGAGGATCACAAGTTGTTGATTTCTCTCTTTCACTGTCTGGATCTCCTCGTGCTGTATCAACACTGCCTGTCAGCCGCGTGCGTTCCACTGCGGCTCTGGATGCGTTCCAATCAGCCTGCTCTTGGAGATCGGTATAGGATGCCGCCTAACGCGTTTTGTGATCATGGGATCACTTCATCAGAGGGATTTAGTGTGATTTATAAGCATATTCATACGTTTATAGATTGTATATTGACTTTTGGATACTGTTCAGAAATTGTGTATAGAAATTTCAGTGAATTGTGCTTTGTCAATGATGGAGAGTTTATTGAAAAAGATTGCTAAGGTGTCTAATCCAGAAGCAATAATAAAATGTATGGCCAGGGCAATTATTGAAAAGAAATTGTCCAAATCTAGTGGTAAAATTGCTTTCATTTTATGCTGCCCGTTGGATTGCGGAGAAGTATAAAAATTTAAATAAGCAAAAAGAGAAATTAGCGGCAGATGTTTTGAGTTTAAAGAATGATGTGGAAGCGTTTAAACTGTCTGCGCAAAATGCTGCTGCTTTGTGTGTAGGTAGCCAGCAAATGCATCAAGAAAACGAGGAATTGCGCAGTTGTAATGAGCAGCTTGTAGAAAGGCTGAGGGTGCTAATAGGATCCCAGCATCCAGCAGCCAGAAAGAAGCTGATCATTCAGATTGCATGTATCAAATTAATTCATTGAAATCACAATTACAAAATATAAATTCTGTTGTAGCTGCATGCAATGCTGCAGAACCCAATACAAATGTTGTACATTTGTGGTGTTTTTGCAGATGTTTATGGTAATTGTGAATGCAGTATTGCTGCTAAAATGGCACCAGTCTCTACAGAACACATGGTGGATGCACAGGGACATGTACTACAAGAAACTACTGTGACCCATTCTTTAAAACATACTGAGGTTATTGCACTGAGCAAACAACTGGTATATATACGCTTGGATGATGATCCAGTAGATGTAATGTCAAAAATTGATCAATTTGAAAAAATACACAGAAACTTAAATAAATTGGATATTTTTGATGTTATAATTGCTAGTACAGACCAGTCACTAAGTGCAAGTCTGCCACATGAGATATTTATAGAACCAAGCAACAACTTGTCAAAGAGTTATTAAACGTTCTTGGTCTAGAGGAAATGAAGAACATGATTTTGCTATTTCATGACGAAAAGTCATGATTTTTTGAAAGACACGGAGGCGAGTATTGCTTGACCCTTTCTTTACTGTCCAGCAATAGCAGCAGAGAATACAAACCGTAAGAAAAAACGGTAACCATAGTGATAGACCACTCCCATACCAAGTCCCAGTAGAATAGTCAGCACCTCCCCACATAATTCCTCTTTCTTTAGAGATGCGACACCAAACAGGAACCAATGAACAGTCCAGAACACAGGGTGGGGGGGGGGAAGGGACGGGGGGGAATAAGGTGATAGAGAAGTAATAGGGTGGGACAATACTCGCCTCCATGTCTTTCATAAAATCATGACTTTTCATCATGAAATAGCAAAATCATCTAATTTTATGTCAAGACACGGAGGCTCATAGTGCAAGTTTAAAGCTGATCAATAAAAGAAGAGAAAACATGTTGCGGAGGCCAAAAGGAGCCAAGGTAGTGCTGGACACCGGGGCGAAGGGTTGACAAATCGAGAGAAAGAGTTGAGGGGACGAGACCAAACGATGAGCATTCGTCCGAAGCTCATATTCCCTCAAACAGGTCACTGGACATAACACCGAGGTAGCTGGAAAACTAGGAAATGAGACCGAACGTATAGCTGTCTTTGTGCGTCTGGAGATGTTAAATGTCACCCCGTCCAGAGTGAAAGACCTAGCATCATAGTCCAGGGCCTGTACATCCGAGACCCGTTTGCACGAAATGAGGCAAAACAGGGAAACCAACTTGGCCGACAGCTGTCGCAGGGTGAATTCCGAATTAGGAGGCCAGGAAGTAAACAGTGACAAGACGCAGGATACGTCCCATGTAGCAGAGTATCGAGGCCTGGGGGGACGCGACAGACGTGAACCCCGAAGTAAGCAGCACACCAAAGGGTGTTGGCCTGTGGGACAGCCGTCGAAACCTTGGTGAGCCGAAGAGATGGCTGATCTATACAGGTTAATTGTGTGATACGCCGGACCAGCCTCGAATAACGAAAAGAGGAATTGTAGTATCGCCGTCACAGGTGCTGAAACGGGATCCAAGTCCCGAGCCAGGCACCAGCCAGTCCAAGCTCTCCAAGCGGTCCCATATGATCATCTAGTGCCGGGAGTCTATGTGTCAGCCAGGAAGCATCGAGTTGCGCCTGAAACTCCTTGGATTTCCCAGGGCCTCCAGAAATCCTCCATGCGAGTAGCAGCAATGAACAGTCCAGCAGGAGGGGGTGTCGTTGGCCCGATGGGTCCAGAAGATGATCATGGTAGGATGGCAGAAGTCTGGGCACATCTATCGCCAGTTCCAGGAGCTGTGGAAACCATGACTGGGTGTCCCAGAATGGGGTCAGCAAGACCAAGTCGGCCATCTGGCGGCGTACTTGGAGTAGAACCCGAGGAATCATGGCAAATGGAGGGAAGGCGTAAAGGGGTGAGCCGGTCCAGTCTTGCAGGAAGGCGTCCACTGCCTCCGCGGATGGGTGTGGGCGTCAGCTGTAGAACCAAGGTAGTTAGGCGTTGTGCCGGGAAGCGAAGAGGTCGACGGGAAAAGGTCCCCAGAGAGATGAGAAAGTGGAGAACACCTCCACATCCAATTTCCAATTACTGCTGTCCGACAGCGTGAGCTCCAATCTGCATGAGTGTTGTGGAGGCAGGGGAGGTATTCCACCTGGATAACCAGATTCCTGGCCAAACAATAGGCCCAAAAGTCCTGTGCCAAACGCGCCAGAATAGCTGATTGCGTGCCACCCATGTGATTGACATAGCGAACTGCGGAGTTGTTGTCCATGCACAGTCGGATGCACGCACTGGCGGTCCCGTTCGCAAAGCTCCTGATCGCATAGGAGCCGGCCAGGAGTTCCAGGGCATTAATGTGGAGACGGGATTTGTTGTCCGAACAGCGTCCCCCGGTAGTCACTTCGTTGCAGTGGGCACCCCAACTGTGGAGACTTGCATCTGAATCCACCATAAACTCCGGTTGGGAACTGAAGATGGCCTTGCCATTCCAAGCTGAGAGGTTGTGGATCCACCAGGTCAACTCATCCCAAGTTTCCGAATCCAGAGAGACCATGTCTGCATAGGACGTCCCGTTGCGAAGATGTGCGATGTTCAGATACTGGGGGGCACGGTAATGGAGAGGGTCTGGAAACACCGCCTGGATTGAGGAAGCCAGTAGGCCAATGATCCATGCCAGATGACGCAGCGATAGCTTAGGGCGCGGCGTAGTTCCTTGCGGATGGAGCGAATCGTGGCCGGAGGGAGGCTGAGAGACTCCGCTTCAGAGTCTACCGTGAACCCGAGGAGCTCCATGTGTTGGGAAGGGGACAGGGAGGATTTTTCCCAATTGAGGAGGAAACCCAGGCGAGAGAGGAGATCCAAGTAGACTATCAGTCGCACTCCTCGACTGCGTAACCAAACCATGGCAGGGCGCATCAATCAAAAAAATTACGGAGTCTGCCCCCTACACAGATATTGGAAAAAACATGAGGTAGATGTAAGCTTACCGTAAGGGCGTCTGGAACCGGATTTCCCTCTGAAGCTACTAGAGCGCTATGGTCTTCCACGAGAGGGGAAGAAAGGGGACTGGTGTCTCGTCTCCTGGTAGGATGGTCTCTGATTATAGGAGCCTCGTCCCGATCCACGGGCGTGGTAATTACACCGGCAGGACAGACGGCCCCTGAATCTGCCGGCCCTGGTAGAGACCCGTCCCTGAAATACCCTCTGCTTAGAACTCGTATAAATAGAAAAAGAAAAAACTACCAAAAGGTGTCTCAACAACATGATAAATATAATCAACAAAAGAATGTAAAAAAATAACTTTTAATGGATATGCTAAAATATCAAAATAGAGTGGGTAAAAACAAAAAGCACAATGCTGTAAATAAAGCGTCCTATAGTCTGGCAAAGGTATCCAGGAAAAGTATCAATACAGAGAGATACTAAGTAGAACACCAGCTACAAGCTATGTAACTAAATTATAGAGGGGAGAGGTGGAGTGGTAGTATCCTCTCAGAAAATCCCTGCAGGACAGAATCTGCTAGGTATAGATGAATAAAAATACCTGAAAAATATTGAGCTACCCTCAAGCGGAGGAAAGAATTCCAAGAGATCACGGAGGAGCTGAGAAATAAAGGAATCCGGTACTGATGGGGCTACCCCCCCCCCAAACTGCTGATCACCAAAAATGTCGGACTGAAAATCATACACACACCAGAAGATGGACTTAAATAACTCAGAGAAGGGGGCCTACTAACGCGATCCTCGAAAAAAGGGGGCCCAGCAGAGCGCCTAACACCCGAATGGCACCAAATATCCAACAAATCTACATAACTGACAACATCACCATACTTTGGATACGTGAGATATGGAGTTATGTTTTATGTGCTAATGTTGCAAATGTTTCTTTAGTAACTTGTTTTTTTTTTTTAATGTTTATCTATGGGATAACTAATGACTGTTATGCAAAAGCCTATGGAAAGGCAAAGATAGGGGAGGCAGCGCTGACAAGGCAGAGTATATCTGCAGGCTAACAGGGGACGGACTCGGGGGAAACTCACAGGGTCCGCGGGAATATGGGCTTACACAGGACTATATGCTAACTACCACTTGTGTTTAGGTTCACTGAAAGCTCGACTGCTGCTTAATGACATAACACAGCAATTAATGTAACCGCTTTCTCGAAACCTTAGAGAGTATTACGCAAAAAAAAAAAATAGTAAATAAAACATACACCCCACCAAAAGAGTGGTAACATCCCCTTAAGGCCTAACATCAAGACAAATAGCAGACCATGGGAGGAATACCATGAGACCCTACTTAGGCCCGATAACTGAGGTTAATCCGATTCCACCCCAAAAATCGTCCAAAGATGCGACACCTGGCCAGGGCTGCCACCCCAGCGCATAAAAGCACCACAAGGTTAAAGTTCTGAACACCAAGCGAAAAAGCATGAGAGCCTGACAGCCACGAAACCAGAGGCGTCGCTCAACGCTTACCCCCATGACACAATGCCATAGTGCCAAGACCCCGTTTTGGGTCATTTTGCACATAAGTTGTTTTTTTACCTCGCCCCTTTCTCTTCCCTCTAAGTCCGGAAAGTCACACCTCCCAGCACACCCCCAAGCACAAACAAAGCTACCAGGGCCATCACGCCAAAAAAACATAGATCCGCAGGATTCACATACGAGCTTTCTCTATCACAAACCCATAATATGAAAATATACTCGCATAACGCTAGAGGACTCAACACCCCACACAAAAGGTGCATGGTCCTAGCAGAAGCCAAACAAATTAAAGCAGACATCGTGTGCCTACAAGAGACACACTTCGTAACTGCTAGGGTACCGAACTTTGGCATGCGAGACTACCCCCACCAATACCACGCAACACACTCCTCAAAATCGAGAGGAGTATCCATCCTATTACACGCTTCTCTCACAGTAGAGTTTCTCCACGTTACAAAACACAGCCAGGGACGATGCGTGATGCTTCAATGTTTAATAAATAACTCAAATTTTACCATAGTTAGCTTCTATAGCCCAAACACAAACCAAAGAAATTTTCTCCACAGAGTGTTATCCACAACTCCCACCATACACACAACATCAACTGTACTCTGCGGGGACCTAAATCACCCACTGGACCCATTTTTAGACACCACATTAAACCCTGCAGCACCCAGACACAGAGTGATAAAATCACAAAGTAACGTGAAGATGAATGTGCTGCCGCGCCTTCAAGCGATCCCCATAACTATACCCAGGTCATTTTTCCAAACACTAGACACGGCAATAAGGCAGTTTGTCTGGAACGGTAAAGCAAGCAGAATAAGCAGGAAGCTCCTAGAGCGTCCTAAAAGTATGGGGGGCGCGGGTCTCCCATCCCTCCGGGGATACTACCACGCTGCACACTTACTCAGGGTGATAGATTGGCATGCTCGTCCCACGGCCAAACTGTGGGTCCCCATGGAGCAGGCACAGGCGGGGGGCACGCTCCCCTCCCATCTGTGGCTCAGTTCCCTCACTCTAACATCGCTGCGAACAGGTAATCTCCTCTGACCGATGCCACGCTACGGATCTGGTGCAAGTTACGGTTCACACACCAACTCACCACCACTGACAGCCCCCTTACACCCATTACACATAACCCGAGGGTGGGAGGGGGACTTACGCCCTCAGATTTACGCGCATTTACGGACACCGACTGGCTTAGCTTCCGACAGCTACTGCAGGGAAACCAACTCAGACCCTTCGCAGACATTATAGGGGACAAGACACCCACTGGCGTAGATCACTTCCACTATGCTCAAATACAAGCTTATTATGCCACCTTCCCAAACAAACAGTGCCTGAACAGACCACCCACACAGTTTGAATCCCTTTGCACAACCCGAACCCACCCGGAAAGAGGAGTCTCGCTGCTATACGCGATCCTTCTAAACAGCGAACACCAGTCCCACCCGAGATACATAACAAGATGGGAAAAAGAGACAGGGACCACGCTCACAGAACAGGAATGGGACAAGATCTTTATATTGTCTCACAAATGCTCCATCAGCTCCAAACTCCAAGAGACAGGCTTTAAGATCCTCACACACTGGTACAGGACCCCAGACATCCTACACCGTATAGACCCAGGGATACCAGACGAGTGCTGGAGATGCGGGGCCCCAGACGGTTCATTTGTCCCCATCTGGTGGAGCTGCCCTGGCATCACGCCCTTCTGGACAGCGATCAGGGAGTCTGTCTCATAATGGACATCACCCTCCCGTTCCACCCCCTCACTATGCTCCTACACCACACAGACATGTCCATTTCCACATACAAAAAATCCCTACTTAAACACCTACTAACGGCAGCAGTAGCGACAGTCCCAACTAGGTGGAAACAAAAGGATGCGCCTACCCTCCGGCAGTGGCTGGACAAGGTGGGAGAGATACACCACATGGAATCACTCACGTTGGCACTCCATGGGAGGCTAGAGAAATGTGACCGCACCTGGACGCCATGGCTGTGGTACCTCATGATGGACGGGGCCGGGAGCCGAGGGCCCTCTCTCCCCCCCCACCTCCCTCTCCCTCTCCTCTCCTCCCCTACCCTATCCACTCAACTGATCAGAAGGTCGGAATCACTGCCGACCAAGTACTGACTATCCCCAACTCCCTGACACCCGCACCCTCAAGACAGTCCCAGTGTTGACCTCCACACATGCCCTTGTTTACTTTGAACCCACCACTAATGACCGCACGCTCCTACTGACCAGTGACAACCTGGTACTAGGACTAGAAACGCCGACTATACACTGAACTGAATCCCGAGACTTACGCACGCAGTCCCTGGCGTAAGACCTACACCTTGACGCAACCTGTAGCACGACAAATGAGCGCTAATGCCCGGACCTACTAAAGTAGGGCGCCCAGGCACAATACCCCTTGACAGCAGACTTGCTACATCCTTACAACATGCCCGGTCTACACTCGCTAATTGACCCCGAATCCACCTCCTTGGCCATATGCAGCCGAGTGACCGAGCGCCCCCTCCAAGGGATTATACTTCTCTCCCCGCTCACAGAACGTCACAACCACTGGCGGGGGAAAGTCCATATACGCTCCATTAGGTTGGGATACCCCGTCTCCCCCCTTTTCTGTACGGTCAATGATGCGCATTTGTGAAAGTAGATAAACCCAGTTACATTAATTATAACATCTTAATGTTCTCAGTGGCGATCAGCATGTAGCTCCCTGTACTTGATGCCTACAGGTTTTTGTTGTACACATCACCTATTCATCTTGTCCACTCTTGATATTGATATTTTGTATAATTGTAACACCCATTCGACATCTGTCAATTGTAAAACAAAATAAAGATTGTCAAAAAAAAAAAATATCACAAAGTAAAGCTTTAAACAAACTGATAGGAGAATTTGGGATGTATGACTCCTGGAGACTAGACCACCCAGGAGACAAACAGTTCTCATTTTACTAGGCAGTCCACAAATCATATTCAAGGATAGACTTCATACTTATATCAGGCCCACTAGTATCTCAAGTAACGAAAAGTGATATAGGGGACATAACATTGTCAGACCACGTCCCAACAATAATAGAACTTAAAGGAAACTTCCAACATAGAGGCAAAACACCATGGCGCCTAAATGACTCCGTATTGCAGAATACTACATTACGACAAACAGTACAACTGACGTACAACCAACCACAGTGTGGCAGGCCATAAAGCAGTCATGAGAGGCCACATGATTAGCCAGGCATCCTATACCAATAAAAAATCTAAAGAAGAACACCGAACCCTATTACGCACCCTGAGAGATGCAACCAATGCGAACACGGTACATCCCACCCCACAGAGAACGCAAACAATCGCAGACACTACGGCACGTCTAAATAATCTAGAGCTAGCTAAGACCGCATACATCCTACAAAAACCTCAAACAAACAACATACACGCAAGGGAACAGAGCGGGGAAACATCTAGCAACACAACTCAGGCAAAAACAATCTAACGCCAAGATCCCATACTTACTCACACAAGGGGGTGACAAAGTACACAACCCACAGGACATTAACGACAACATGGCAGCATACTATCACTCATTATACAACCTCAAGGACGACACAACACTACACCAACCCAACAACCTAGAAATTGAGGGTTTCCTCGCCCTTACCAAGCTATCAACACTGACCGATACACAGCGATCACACCTACAAAAACCAATCACAGCGAATGAGATCCTTTTCACCATAAATTCTCTGCCACCCGGCAAATCACCTGGACCGGACGGCTTTACAAACGCATATTACAAAAAGTTTGCTGCCGTCTTGTCCCCACACTTAGAGATAGCATTTAACCATATTATACAAACAGGCCAGATTCCACCGGAAATGCTAATGGCACATGTGGCCACCCTGCCAAAACCGGGCAAACCCCCAAACAAGTGCCAAAATTTGAGGCCGATCTCACTCCTGAACACTGACATCAAATTACTAGCAACAATTTTCACAAATAGACTAACGCCTATCATACCTACGATTATACATGCTGACCAAGTAGGATTTGTCAGTGGCAGGCAGGGAGCGGATGGCACACGTAAGATCCTAAACCTACTAGAGGGGGGGCGTGAGAGGGGGGACCAGTGTCTGCTGCTCTCACTGGACGCTGAAAAAGCTTTTGACAGGCTGCACTGGCCCTTCCTCCGCGCAGTCCTACGAAAATTTGGATTCCCCGACACATTCATGCGGCTAGTGGAGGCATTATATTCTGCACCGACGGCAAGGGTAACCAACGGGGGCTTTGCCTCCAAAATATTCGACATCACAAACGGTACTAGGCAGGGATGTCCTCTCTCACCTATTCTATACATCCTGATGTAGAATTATTAAAACCTGTATTAAATTTCTGCATTAACTCCATCTAACTTCATTATATGACAGATTTTCCTAACAGCATTTAGAATATTAGACAGAGAATGTATTTTCTAGAAGGATATGACTAACACCGGAATGATCAAGTTCCTGTAATATGAAACAAAGTATACCATAGTTAGATCATGAGAAACTGCACTAATGAAATGTCCATTCACAAAAAAGGCCTTGAACCTGACCTCGAGTCTGACATCACTAACTACTCAAAATGGTGCCTAAAGCCCCCCTCCCACCGAGTAAAGCCTCGTGCTAAGTAAGATGGCGCCTGAACCATCGTGTCCACACCCGTGTCCAAGATGACGCCACCTCTCGGTGGGAGGACACTTAGCCAGCCACTTAGTACTTGAGCCAATTAATAATATTGATGGGTGGACATTGACATAGCCACTTAACACCTAACCCAATTAATGATGTTTATTTGTTGTTATCTTGCTATTCAATGATGATGTAATATTGCTCTTATAAGGGTCTGCGAGCCCGCTTTTTAACCAGATGCCATTAAATTTTCTCGAAGTTCTTTTAACCTGAACTCCGTGTGTCAGTGTGAATTTACTTCTGCGTATACGCAATTTAATCATCTCAGATTTGGACAGGAACAGATAGACATTCAAACATATTTGTTTGCTTAAAATAATCTATATCAATTTGGCGCATCCAACGTGGGGCACCGGGTTATGGCCTTTGGCCGTAAGCCGTCCTATGAAGACGCTGCTGGACGGAGGAATCCTGGGGGAAGGAAAGGAGACTGATCACCTCCCAGTACACGGTAGAGACTACTGCAGAGCCTAGCCGGTATGTTCCAGCCCCTTTGATTGAACCGTCCCAGTGTCTGTGACTGCTACCGGGAGGACATCAAAGACAGGTAATATCAAAGACCGGTAATGCCTGATTGTTACCCACCTGTTTACCTGCATTTTGCCTATCTGTTGCCTGGGTGTGTTGGTATTGGTTTGTTTTTAGCTTAAGTGCCCGGGTAGAGTGTTTGCCTGTTTGCCCCTTTTGGGATAAAGGGGGGTGGACCTGTGGAAGTTTTCCTGGGGGTCCTTTGTTGCCTGTTTACCCCTTTTAGGAGCCACGTGGCTGTGGCTGTAGGGAAAAAGGGGGGTGGACCTGTGGAAGTTTTCCTGGGGGTCTTCTTTTGCCAGTTTACCTCTTTTAGGTGCTGGGTAGCTGCAGCAGTAAGGAAAAAGAGGCAGGGGGAGTCTGTGGAGGGGTGTAGACTCACTGCTTCCTGGGGATTCCCCATGGTGTCACTTTGATAGCCTAGCTAGCCTCATTGTGCACATTGCTCTGCTTGCAGAGAGGTGGTATCCTCCAGCCTCGAGCGCTGAGACTGGTGGCATTCCAATTTTATTTGTGGTGCGTGCATTCGGGCAGGCATTGCTGTCTCCATCACCACGTGGTAGTGAGACTTACGGGTGGGTCCGTAGCGGCGCTACAGGGGTGAGGGAAGTGGTGGTCACGTTTATCGGACCGCTGTAACGGGGGAGGCATACGGATCTCGGGCCGGTGTTAGCTGTTTTCCGTGGCCGCTGGTAGAGAGACTTACGAAAGTCGTTCTCCGAGCGGGGACACTACGAGGTTGAGGGAGGTGGCTTTGGTCACATGAGTAAAGGAAAGGGATTACTGTTGAATTTATTTGAACTGTGATGCATGCACTGTATTTCAATTGAATTGTTGTCTTAATTGGGAGTCATTCAAACTCCTGTGTCTGTCTCTACTTTCACTTTTTACTTTTACTTTACTTCCTGTGTTATTTACACTTTCCCCTCCTATTTCTCTTTTGTGAGAGAAGTGATTGGTCACACACTTCTCACCTCGCTCCAATCCGTGGCTACCTCGGGTAGGCGGAATAAGTGACTAGTCTACGTTTTGGGAAGACGCACGTAGGGACCCACCCCTCACGTGGCAGTCGAGCATTGTAGACCCTCTGTTTCTTTTCTTCCTCTATATCTGGGACGCCTTTTATAGGGGGAATGGGTCAGGGGTTAGATAAGCCCAGTAAGGGCTGGTTAGCGTGTGATCTAGTTGAAGAAATAGATCACAAAGGTTTAAAACTGTATGTATATCATAATAATTATGTTGCTGGGGCATTCCCTCAGCCAGCGCCCCAAAATGGTGCTCAGGGGATGTCCATTCCCAAGGTTCAGTCAGCAATGAGTGACATTCAGCTGACCATGTTCCCCACTCCTAATCCTCCCATCACCCATCCCGTCATCGCCCCTGTTTGTCCGGTCCTGAATTCTGATGGATCTTTATTTCCCCCCCCATCATCCCTATCATTCCCATCATCCTCATCCACCCCTGCACTATCTTCTCTGTCTAAACCAGCTATTCCATCCGTCATTCCTTCTCTACGCTCTCTCTCCGTCAATAATCCTACCCTCCCACTTGCATTCACCCAGTCCTCTAACCCCTCCTCACTTGCTATTACCCATCCTACTACACCCGCTTCGGTCCCTCCTACTACACCTGCCTCTGCTAATCTCTCTCCGTCCTCCCTTCTGCCTACTCCTCCCACAGCCCAAGTCCCCGCCTCCCCACCTTCACTTCCCTGCCCCGGATATCCCACCTCCCTTCCTAATCCCTGCCAGCTGTCCCGCCCTCCCCAGGTTCCGCCTTAGCCCCTGCCCAAATGGCTTGGCCATACCCCTTCCCACTCCCCAGGCCCCGTTCACGCCCATCCCGATACAGTCTACCCCGGATGTGCCCACATCCAACATGGCCGCCACTACCTCCCTTGACCCGAACGCAGCTTCCTTTCACGCCTCCAATATGGCGGCCCCCAGTAATCCAGCACCCCTAATGCCGGTACTCCCCGGTGATTACTCACCCCGAGCTCATGACCCACTGGCCACCCCGGCATCCGGGATCCCCGCATATCCCCCGGTCCTGACACCTCAAGCGGCCCCACTTCCCAGAGGGGTCCAGGTCACATACGATGATGAGTATGGAGAGGCCGGCTCTCATGGTTACCAGGGCTCACCGGATGCCATGGAGCCTCAGCCTCGCTGTTCCCTTGATGATCCTTTCGGACATATGGGCCAAGGAGATCAGGCTCCTCCTAAATATGTTTCTTTTAATCCTACTCAGGCTAGTGCTCTGATGAAATCACTCCCTGACCCAGAAAAGCAACCAATGCCTTTTTACCGAGGAATAGTTCAAATTCAAAAGACTTATTCCGCCGCATGGCGAGATTTACTAAGCATTTGTGCTATTAAAGCCGGAGATGCATACTGGCCCAGCATAGCCCACCACTTCAGCACAGATTTGCTTACAACTGACATTGATTACCCTTCCGGAGTAGCATTCTGCAACCAGCTAAAGGAATGGGCTAAGGATAAGCTTGCAGATCAGGCTGCTGGCCTTACTGATATTGTACAAGAAAAAGGAGAATCAGTGGAAAGGTTCCATGCAAGACTGTTTCGAGTGTTTACAGATTTGGGATTTGATCTTACTAATAAGATTCATTCTCAAATGCTGTCTGGTTCATTTGTCCTAGGCATCAAAGACTCCATACGCAAGGGAATCATTGCTGCATGTCCTGAATTTAGAGTTGTTCCTCTGGATACATTACTCCAAGTTGCTAGGGGACTGGAGTCTGCTCAGGCTCCAAGAAAGCCCAATTCAGCTCCCCTTATGGTGTCCCGTCCTGGCACTGTTCCCAAAGCAATCAGACCCGAGGATGGATTCTGCTTCAATTGCAAAGCAAAAGGGCACTTCAAAAATGAGTGCCCAGAACCCAAGAAGGTGTTCAAGTCTGCTCCTGCCCCAAAGGCCCCAAAAGCAGCTCCAATTGTTGAGGAGCCAGATGATTAGGAAATTGGCAAGCCTGTGTCATTAACCCCTGTCATGGCAGTGTCTACAGGGTATCAAGGGGGGCCACTTGCCACTGTGACTCTACCCATTGAAGGACAACCTACTACATTTCTTGTTGACACAGGTGCAGCCCGAAGTGTTCTACGAGAACAAGACCTGCCAGACCAATCATTTCTGTCAAACATTGATGTTTCCTGTGTAGGAGTGGATGGCCTACCAAGACAAAGTCCTTTAACTACTACATTACGAGTTGGCAACTACCCTAGCTTGCTTGCTCGTTTTGTGGTGTCCTCCACATGCCCCATTAACCTGTTAGGTGCTGATGTTCTTTCACGCCTGCAGGCATCTATCATCTTCACTCCAGATGGACAAGTAGAACTATCTACCCCTCTATCTGTTTCTGACACCTCAGCCTTGTGCTCCCTACCTCTGATGCTCCATTTAGAAGAACCCCATGGGGATGCAAAGGAACTGAGGTCAAATTTCCCTGATTCACTAAAAACAGATGTTCCTGCACATCTGTGGTCCTCAGGCCCAGAGGACATAGGTCACCTGAAAGTCCCACCTGTGGTGGTAAAGCTCATTCTAGGAGCAAAGTTACCAAGAAAATCACAGTATCCTTTGAAACCAGCACAAGCTGCAGCTATCACAATTCAAATCCATGCACTCCTGGAAAAGGGTGCTCTTGTCAAATGTGAATCACCATGCAACACTCCATTGTTTCCTGTGAAGAAAAAGACACCCAAAGGAGAACCAGAGAAGTATAGAATGGTCCAGGATCTCCGTGCAGTGAATGAGGCAACAGTCCTGGACACCCCTATTGTGCCAAACCCACACACTCTGCTCTCTGGGGTCCCACCTTCTGCAAAATACTTCAGTCATTGATCTGGCCAATGCCTTCTTCAGTGTATCCCTGGATCCAATTTGTCAATACCGGTTTGCCTTCACACATGAAAAGCAACAGTATACATGGACTGTCATGCCCCAAGGGGCACAAAACTCTCCAAGTCAATTTGCAAAGGCCATGTGTTCTATTCTTGATCCATGGCAATCTGACCATCCAGAGGTTGTCCTGCTCCAGTATGTGGATGATTTGCTGCTCTGTGGAGATGACATACCCAAAACAGAAGAATGCTCAATTAATCTCCTTTGCTATCTAGCAGAACAAGGATGTAAAGCTTCACGTCTCAAGCTTCAATTCTCTCAACCTACTGTTATCTTCCTTGGCCATTGTCTATCTCAGGGTACTAGACATCTCACTCGTGACCGAGTTAGAGCAGTACTGGATATTCCACCTCCAAGGACTTCAAAGTCTCTACATGCCTTCTTAGGCCTCATTTCCTACTGCCGAGCATGGATCCCAGAAGCCTCTCTACTAATGCAACCACTCTATGATGCACTCAAGTCAGACCCATTCTCCTTGACCATAGAAGCACATGACAACTTCTGTACTTTAAAACGTGCCATTGCATCTGCTCCTGCCCTTGGCCTATCAGACTATACCAAACCCTTCAAGTTATTTGTCTCTGAAAGACAAGGCCATGCTACAGGAGTCCTTACCCAAACACATGAATCTAGAGGACGACAAAGGCCTATTGGATTTTTCTCCTGCCAACTGGATCTTGTGGCCAGAGGAACCCCCTTCTTGCCTTCGGGCCGTTTTTGCAGCCAAAGAACTGATTGAAAGAACTGCAGACCTGGTCCTTGGCCACCCTCTAGTTGTTTTGGCCCCTCATGACATTTCTGCCATCATCAACCAAGTACAACTCAAGCATGTCTCTCCTGCCAGACACCTCCGTCTTCAATGTCATCTCCTTTTACCTGACAACATCACCATACAAAGATGTCAGGTTCTCAATCCGTCCACTCTTCTCCCACTCCCTGAGGGGGGTATATTCTATGGATTCATCATGGATGAAACCTATATTTTCCTTCTTGCTGGCACCATCAAGAAGATGCATCCCAATTTATCCTTCCATGACGGACAAACACCTCTCTGTGAGGGAGCTGGATATGCCTTCTGTACCATGTGGTACAAGCCAAACATCACTCCTGAACCTTGCTATGAAGATGAGCTCTATCATCTGGTGGAGGTGAAACTTACTTCACAAGACTTCTACTGTGACTCAGAAGGCAACAGTATGGTCTTGATTCATCTACCTGCAGAACTCAAACATTTGTATCGTCATTGGGACATTGCCATTCCACATGTCCCTGTCACCAAGTTAAAAACAAGATCATGGAATGATCTTGGGCCCATGGCAAAATTATGGGCCACCATGAATGAATCACAGCTACAGGAAAATGGCATTGTCAAATACCCAACAATTGACCATCTGGAAGCATGGCCACGCCACTTCCTGGAAAATGAATTTCAAGATCTGGTCATAGTGAATGACTATGACCCAGAGACACCTCATGACTGTTTCGAACAGATGAAAATGGAGACAACACATTTACCAACCGTGCATGAGGATCCACTAGTAGATCCTGCTCTCACCCTGTTTGTGGACGGCTCAAGGTATGCTGATGAGGAAGGAAAATACCACACAGGATATGCCGTAACCACAACAGATGAAGTTATCAAGTCATCATCTTTACCACCAACAATGTCTGCACAAGAAGCGAGTTGCAAGCCCTGACTTCAGCATGCAAGATCTCTGAAGAAAAGCGTGCCAACATCTACACAGATTCAAGATACGCACTGGGCGTGGCACATGACTTCGGATTAATTTGGAAAACAAGAGGATTTCTTACCACTGCCGGTACGCCAGTCAAACACAGTTCTGCAATCAAGGAACTAATGGATGCCGTCCTACTCCCAGAAGAAGTGGCCATTTTGAAAGTAAAGGCACATGGGAAATTGGATACAGATGAAGCAAAGGGCAACCACTTAGCTGATCAGGCTGCTAAGCAAGCAGCAAGAAAATAGCAGGAAGTGGATGAAGGAGTGTCCGGACACGAAGAAATTCCTATTTTTACCTTGCAGACTCTTCCTACTGACCTAAGAATCCTACGGGAACAGCAAGCTACAACTGCCCCTGAAGAAATACAGAAATGGAAGAAGAAAGGAGCAGTCCTAAAAGATGGAGTATACTACAACAACTTTAGATTCTGCCTCCCTAAGAATTTATATCCAGCAGTTGTCCAATGGGCACATGGACCTGCACATCTGTCAAAAGACTTAATGGCTGCTCTCATACAGAAGTATTATGAAGCACCTGGAATTACAACACTGGTCAACAACTTCTGCAAGGCCTGTGTCATTTGCGCAAAATGCAACCCAGGAAAACCAACCAAAGTGCCCTTGAAGCACCTGGCTAAGCCTATGTACCCATTGCAGAGAATTCAGATTGACCACATACAAATGCCCAAGAGTGGGCCCCATGAATATGCACTAGTAATAGTGGACATGTTTTCAGGCTGGCCAGAGGCCTATCCAGTGGCCAATATCACTGCCAAGACAACAGCAAAGCGTCTACTCGCAGATATTGTATGTAGATTTGGACTTCCAGAAGTTATTGAGAGTGACCAGGGCCCAGCTTTTACAGCAACAGTGACTAAAGAAATTTGGACTGCTCTGGAACTGACCCTAGCTTTTCACACCCCTTACCACCCACAAAGTAGTGGCAAAGTGGAGCGCATGAATGGCACCCTAAAAGCCAGAATGTAAAAAATGTCACAAGAAACAAAGATGCCCTGGCCAGAAAGCTTGTCAATAGCTTTATTCAGCGTTAGACACACACCTAGAGGGAAGCACTCACTATCCCCATATGAGATTCTATTTGGGACTGCACCCAGACTAGGTTGTTATTACCCTCAACATCTACAGCTTCAAACTGATGTTTTAGTAGATTATGTAACTCAACTTGCAAGTGCTTTGAACAAAATACATGCCCAAGTTTTCTCTTCAATTCCAGATCCCGATTCTGATACGGGTACCCACAACCTGCTTCCCGGAGATTGGGTTCTGGTCAAGAGATTTGTGCGGAAACACACCCTGGAACCACGATTTGACGGACCATTCCAAATTCTCCTGATCACTTCAACCTCGGTCAAGTTGGCCGGCAGGCCACATTGGATCCACGCTTCCCATTGCAAGAAGACTCCTGCCCCAGAGGAAGCAGATACCGCACAACCATGTACCTCTGGTACATCATCTCCTTAATTAGCCTAATTAAGGCCCAACAAGTAGCCATTACTAAAGATGCCAGTGGGTATATCTTCTGGTACAATTCCTCATGTACCCGTGTGGCTACATACACTTTTGACTATTGTGACATTGTAGACTGCCCATTCCCTACGTCACAAATTCAAACCATCTATAGAGATATCCCTCATGTAAAGGACCCCTATGTTTGTGTAGTTGACAAACAATGGGGGCATAACTGTAACCATTGGGGGGCTGCAGGGTGGAATGCTCAGCCTGCCTGGGGTTACAAACCCAAAAGTGCCTTGTCTAAGGTAGATGACCATGGTAGATCCCTCCTCCAAAGAATGACTCTAAGGAAGCATGGAGGAGGTACACCCATGAAATTAATCCTAAACATAGAGCATCCCAGCCCAACGGATGCAGACCAGTATGTAATGGGAATGTATTGGAAGAAAGGTTCCTATAACAAATTGGGGCACTTCTACCTAAAAGATATGTGCCACTCTCCAGAGTGGCAAGGGGCTACCCACATGGTCTCAAATCCATTAAAGCCACACATCCAGTCCTTTAAAGACATGATGGCCATTGCTAACCCCACCTTTGAAGATACTATGGCCGCTGAAACAGGTTTTAATGATGTTAACTTGTGGTTAGAATGGATGAAATACAATGCCAACAAACATAACAGAACCGCATGCTATGTGTGTGGTGGTGCCCGACCTCATCTCGGCACCGTACCTTTGACTTTGCCAGTAGATATAGAAGAATGCATTTTGAGTCTTTTTGCCTACCACTACATCTTTAATAGGCCCCTCTGCAAAGCATGGACAGTAGAATACCCTCTCCTAACCAAGGATGTCAAACCCCCAGATGGTGTTACAGTTTACAAGGGAAACTACACCTGTTATGCCAATTATGATGGAATTGGTAAGTTCTTGGGTAACTTCTCCAAAGGATATTGTGCCACCTACAGAACTGTCCCTATGTACCTGTTACAATTCCATACTAGGTCATTAGGGGATATTTACTGGTTGTGTGGGGATTTACAGCTAAGATCCAGGATGGACAAGGAATGGTGGGGGGAGTGTACTCTGGCTAAAGCCATCATGCCCATACATATTATCTCTGACATACACCCTGACATACATGAGTCCATACACACACCAGCCAAGGTTAAGCGTGAAGCCCCAGTAAGAGGCAGTTTTGACCCCCACATTTACATTGATGGCATTGGGGTGCCTAGGGGGGTGCCTAATGAATTTAAAGCAAGAGATGAAGTTGCTGCGGGGTTTTAATCACTTTTTACCATAGTTACTGCAAACAAGAATTTAAATTGGATCAATTACATTTATTACAACCAACAACGCTTTGTCAATTACACCAGAGATGCCCTCCAGGGTTTGGCCGAACAGTTGCAGGCCACATCCCAAATGTCCTTCCAGAACAGAATGGCCTTAGACATGATTCTAGCTGAGAAGGGGGGCGTATGTAAAATACTACCCGACACCATGACCTGTTGTACATACATCCCAGAAAACATAGGTCCTAATGGTAAAGTCACCATGGCCATAGAGAAATTAAATAAGCTCTCAGAAGAGTTAAAAAGGAATTCTGGGGTAAAAGATCCCTGGGAAAGGTAGTTTGGTTGGATGACAGGATGGCAAAAAGCTTTAATTCACATTGGTATGGCATTACTAATTTTTCTTTTTATTTTCGCTCTTCTCGTTTGTTGTGTCCTCCCCTGTCTAAGAAAATTCATGCAGAAGACTGCAGACCAAGCGGCACCAACTTTTGCACATCTGACAGTTGATGACCAAGATTTTCAAGATTTCAACTCACCCTGTATACCGCTGCAAACTATCCCTTTCACTGATAAAGTGCAAGAGTTTTAGGTAGGGAACCAGCTTAGGGACAGCGTCCGTCTCTATGGAATTGACTGCCATGCGGAGATGTGGTGGACAAGCCACCGCGGGATACCAGCGGAGTGAAGAAAGTTCCTGACCGTATTGACGGATGAGCTGCAGGCTATTAGGGACAGGAAGGGACAGAATTGCACTTTGCAATAACACCTAGCTAGCGGTCATGGGGTTTCTGTGCCTTTGGGCTAGCACGTCTTCTGATATTAACAAATAAAGTTTATCTTTTTAGTGTCTAACATTTCATAGGGGGGACTGATGTAGAATTATTAAAACCTGTATTAAATTTCTGCATTAACTCCATCTAACTTCATTATATGACAGATTTTCCTAACAGCATTTAGAATATTAGACAGAGAATGTATTTTCTAGAAGGATATGACTAACACCGGAATTATCAAGTTCCTGTAATATGAAACAAAGTATACCATAGTTAGATCATGAGAAACTGCACTAATGAAATGTCCATTCACAAAAAAGGCCTTGAACCTGACCTCGAGTATGACATCACTAACTACTCAAAATGGCGCCTAAAGCCCCCCTCCCATCGAGTAAAGCCTCGTGCTAAGTAAGATGGCGCCTGAACCATCGTGTCCACACCCGTGTCCAAGATGACGCCACCTCTCGGTGGGAGGACACTTAGCCAGCCACTTAGTACTTGAGCCAATTAATAATATTGATGGGTGGACATTGACATAGCCACTTAACACCTAACCCAATTAATGATGTTTATTTGTTGTTATCTTGCTATTCAATGATGATGTAATATTGCTCTTATAAGGGTCTGCGAGCCTGCTTTTTAACCATTAAATTTTCTCGAAGTTCTTTTAACCTGAACTCCGTGTGTCAGTGTGAATTTACTTCTGCGTATACGCAATTTAATCATCTCAGATTTGGACAGGAACAGATAGACATTTAAACATATTTGTTTGCTTAAAATAATCTATATCAATCCTATCACTAGAACCACTTACACAACTCATAAGGGACAACCCCAACATTCACGGCATAAAAAGAAAAAACAGAGAATACAAAATCACTTTATTCGCGGACGATATACTCCTCACCCTAGAACAACCTCACATCTCGCTGCCAAACTTCCATGATACCCTAGTAGGTTATAGCAAATGCTCCCACTATAAGCTCAACGTTGCCAAAACACAAGCCCTGAGAATAAACATCCCCACAGCAACACTGGACAATCTCTGAAAGTCCTTTAACTATGACTGGAGAAAAGACCACCTCAAATTCTTAGGGATCAACATTACCCCCTCACTATCAAACCTATACAAGACAAACTATCAAAAACCCTAAGGGAAATCCAAAATATACTAATAGGATGGAGAGGTAAATACATATCATGGTCAGGCAGAATAGCTGCCATAAAAGTGATAATCCTACCGAAGCTACAATACCTCTTTAGAACACTCCCCATAAAATTGCCAAGTCACTTCCTTCAAGAAGCGCAAAAAGTCATAATGTCGTTTATATGGGATGGCAAGAAGCCAAGAATATCCAAAAATATTCTATATCTGCCACGAACACAGGGAGGGATGAGGGTACCAAACGTACACAACTACTACCAAGCAGCAATTCTCAGCCCACTCCTAGCGGAAAGTAACAGAAACCACACAACCCAATGGTCGGACATAGAGGCACACCATGCCAATGGGATACCCATCTATGTCTTAGCATGGCTCCCACGTCCACACATAAAATTATGCTCCCAACAACAAAACTCACCCTACACTTGTGGGACCAGTACCGCCACAAAATGAACTGGGAGGGTAAACTCTCCCCCGCCACCCCAATAAAAGCTCTCCACCATATAATACCAAATTTCAACCACGCCATTTGGCAACGCCATGGTATCAAATTTCTGTACCAAATACTTCAGGGCCAAGAACTCAAAAAATTTGTAGAACTAACAACAGAGTTTCACCTCAACCCCACAGCTCTATTCTCATATAGGCAAATCCAGTCATGGCTTACAAAACAAACCGTTATCTGCACAGACGATGTACAGGGACAACAGCTGACGGTGGTAGAAAAAATCTGCGCACGCCTCTCTCCCCCAAAAAAACTACTTTCTACAATTTACCAAATGCTACAGACTCCGGAAATCTACACACCATTCCCATTCATTACCACCTGGGAGAAAGAGTTCACATACACCCTAAGCCCGCAGCAATGGAAAAACATACTGCTAGCACATAGCCCACTCTCAAAATGCGCATCCCATATGGAACTCTCCCGCAAAATCTTATACAGGTGGTATCTAGTCCCCACGCGGATTAAAGCAGCACACCCACAGGCCACAGACACATGCTGGAGATGCCAACAATCCAAGGGAACTATGCTCCACATCTGGTGGACATGTCCTGATCTCACCTCCTTCTGGGACGACATAGTAAAATTCATATACCTAAGCACACAAATACAATTAGAACGCAAACCAGAAATTTTCCTTCTCCAGCTATTCCCCAAAAACCTAAAGAAACCACAGAAATACTTGATATACCACATCATCATGGCAGCGTTAACAGTGATCAGCAGACACTGGCGATCGGCCTCTCCACCAAAGCTGTTTACAAACAATAGAAACCACTAAACAATATGAGCTGGCGGCCAGGCGCATACACTCATCGAAAACAAATTGGACAGAGGCATGGGAAAGCTGGAACAGTTATTTACAGAACTCCACAATACCCACTTAGGGAACCGTGCGGACGGATATCTACAAACCGACAGCTGTGTCCCTAACGCAAGATAAATGCCTAGAGTATTGTAAAACAAAAGATATGAACATTGTAATATTATGTTGGTTAAAACAGTAACGAAACCCAAATATATGCATTAGAAAGATGCAGCTCACTCCATACAGACACATTATGCCTGGTCAAGACAAAGGAGCAGGCAGGCACTGAAAAGGGGAAATCCCAAACGAGTACCAAACGTGCAGAAACACCCTGGATTAGGCCTGAAAAGTACGGCCAACTGGACTCCCCCCTGCCTCACCATACTCTTCTTCTAATTCTTCCCCCCCTTCCAGACTACTCACCCATCTTCCCCAACCCCCCATAGGATGAAAACACTCGATTGCCTAGAGTGGACTGAAAAACGAAACAATCTCTTACCCTCATACAGATTGGGAAAACATATATAATAATAATATATAAAAATAAAAATGAAAATATGTCACCACATAACAATGCATGTGAAATGTTAAGAAAACCACCGAAGGCGAAGGATGTGAACAATGACATGTAAAAATGTTCCTATGATACCCTCCCCTACTTCTCTTCTGTACCCCTATTGCTGATTTATGGAAAATAAAAATTGTCAAATTCAAAAAAATATATATACTGAATTGCTTAAAAAGGGCTGAAGAAATTCTACTAAATCAAGAAAAAGTAACAAAATACAAGTTTCATTGTTACAAAGTCCACAACCCCCCCATATAAAAAACATAAAATGTTTTAGGTGTGGTAGGATGGGACATATTGAAAAATTCTGTAAAGCAGATGTGCATATTCATCATGAAAGGCTCAGGGAAATAAAAATAATCAAATTAATACTAGGTGGAGATTACAGAGAAGAGCTAATAACGGTAACCCCCCCTACCATGTGCTGAAAGCACAGAATAGACAATTAAAGGCAGAAAATCTCTCTCTAACATGCAAACGAAATTAGTTCCTTAAAAAAACTGGATTGTCTCAAGGCACAATTAAGTAGATTAGAGGAGATGGTTAACACCAAGAATCTGATAACAGATACAGTCTCTCATGAATGACCTATTCTAGTTGTGTGATATTAACTTTCTCTTGAAGTTTTTTTTTTTTTTTTTTTAGAAAACTACGGAGATGATGGCAATTAAGAAGGAAGAAAAATATAGACCTGTGCGAAGACCAACCATTTAACATGTGTATTTCTTTGAGGAAACATACAGTTCTAGTTTATAGAGGACCTTAATTTGTATTTTAATATATTTTTTTCATATTAAGGATAAGCCTCTAAACTCATTAATTACAGTCAGGTGATCCAAACCCATTTTTTTTTTTTTTTTTATTATTTTAGCATGCCTGCACTGCCTGCTAAGTTTTATTTTTATTTTTGTATTTTGATGCTGGATTACTAATTTTATATATTTATAGATCAGATGAATTGTTGCCAAGGTGAGGCTTATATTTTGATCACACTGGAGAGATGTGATAGTGTAACTGTCTGTTGGTTTACAACAGTAAACAGGGGCGGACTGACAGGTCGGGCAGATCGGTCGTGGACCGAGGGCCCGAGCCAGTCAGGGGCCCGGCAGCACAGCTCTGGCTGGGGAGATCTATCTTTGATCTTCCCAGCCAGAAGGAAATAATTCCATCCTCCCATATTTCAGTTGAAGTGTCCCCCCATGCTGCTCTGCTTTGCTCTGTGTAAGAGGGAAGAGGCGGGGCCAGAGGATAGGAAGTGATGTCACTTCCTGTGCTCGCTCTTCTGTCCTGCGGAGTGCTGAAGATTAGGAGCAGCGGGCAGAGACCAGGTATGTGCTTTGTTAATATTTTTTTTTTTTGTAAATATTTATTTTTGCAGTGCATATTGAGATAACAAACAAGCACGTGGTGCCCCAAAGGCAGTCCACCTGCACAATTCGAAACACAGGTTACAACGGGGTACATAGGAACAATGCACAATTTTATATATATATTTAGTTACCAGAGGATAGGTCGCGAGTTTATATATATAGTAAACATGCTATTCAAGGTAGGAGGTCACGAGTCTAAATTTAGTAAACATGTTAATCAAATTAAGAGGTCACGAGTGTACACATAGAAAACATGCTATGCAAATTAAGAGGTCACGAGTGTATACGTATTAAACATGCTATTCAAGTTAAGAGGTCACGGGTTTACACACAGAAAACATGCTACGCAAATTAAGAGATCACGAGTGTATACGTATTAAACATGCTATTCAAATGAAGAGGTCACGAGGTTACACATAGAAAACATGCTGTGCAAATTGTGAGGTCACGGCAAATTAAGAGGTCACGAGTGTATACGTATTAAACATGCTGTTCAAAGTAAGAGGTCGCGGGTTTATGCATAGGAAACATGCTATTCAAGTTAGGTTGTAAAGACCCGACACTGGGTATTAATAGATCAAGTCATAGCAACTAGCAGAGGCAATAAACATAATAATACTAAAGAAATAACAAAGAAAATAAATGCAATCTACGATCACGCTGGTGAGGGATATATCTGGCTGATACCCTGGTAGCATTAGGTCATTTATGAGTCCGCTTGTGATGTTCAACCTATGCCGCATAGAGGCCATGTAATGTGCTTAATAATAGTAATCTCACAAGATATTATGCTCTACAGAGTAAGAGAAGAGAACATGGTAACACCATCAACAACTGAACAGTTCCTAGCCAAGCGTGACGGTAGTGAAACTGTCCATTAGTGGGGCTGGGTCAGCCTATACCGTTGCTGGGTAGCTCCTCCGTGCGCATCTGAGAGGGGAGAAAGATGGCCTCGGCAATTTGAAAGTTCCATAGGGGTGTGACTCGGTACAGGCCTGCGGTAGCCGTCTGCCAGCCCCAGGTTTCCGTGAAGGCAGTCACCTGTGTTCCACTGACTCGGTAGCTCAAAGAGGCCGGGTCTTCCCTTTTTTGGGCGCCATGTGGGGCTCGGATGTTTCGCAGCCAGCGGCGGTTGAGCCTCTGACGGTGTGGTCGGTGCCTTGGAGTCAGACTCCATGTGGTCTTCAGCCTGGGAAGGCAGAGTGGGCGGCCCCCAGGACCGCGTCCCTGTCGTTGTAGGTATAGCTTCGGGCCTTGAGGCGCATCTTTAGGCCTGGTAGAGACTCCGTTGCCTGAGTGAAGCGGTCTTAAATGTGTTTTGGGTTTCACATGTCTCCTCCGCCTCTTGTCGGATGGCGTCTCATAAGCCTTCCGGCTGATCAAGCTTGGAGCGGAGCGGGGAGGGTGCGGCGGGCCAGGTGGCGGTTTCATGTTTCGCGGTGTGCTTTCGAGCTTCTCCCAAAAGGCTGTGAATAGCTTATCAAGGCGGACCTCCAGCGGCTCCAGTAGGTCCCATGTAGTGGGAGACCATGTGGAGTCTGCCATCTTGTCTGCAGCTGCACAGATTGGCCGTCGTTTGCGGGTTACCCCTTCGTCGCTTGGCAGCAGGTATTGAGTCGCTGGGACCGGGATAACCCCCGCCGGTCCATAGGGGGGGGAACGTGGACCTAGGCTCTGTTTGTAAGCCGTCGCCGGCAACGGAGGAGCGGCCGCCTCCCCCATGCCAGCCGTGCTTGTAGGCCTCAGGTTACTTTGCCGGGTGTCCTGTCGTCGGTACCTGGTATTTGGCACCAACGCGTAGCCCTTGTCAGCAGCTTTCAGTTGGTGTCTCGTTTGACGGGTTTTGGAGTCGTTTAGTGGCATTTTCCCCGACTGATTCAGCATTTGGAGCGGGAGCAGCTTCGTCCTGCGCCCGCTCAGCTCAGCGTCCAGGCCACGCCCCCGCTTTGTTAATATTTTATCCATCCCTCCCTGTATCTCTCACAGCCCCCCCCCCTCCCTGTATCTCTCACAGCCCCCCTCCCTCCCTGTATCTCTCACAGCCCCCCCTCCCTCCCTGTATCTCTCACAGCCCCCCCTCCCTCCCTGTATCTCTCACAGCCCCCCCTCCCTCCCTGTATCTCTCACAGCCCCCCCTCCCTCCCTGTATCTCTCACAGCCCCCCCTCCCTCCCTGTATCTCTCACAGCCCCCCCTCCCTCCCTGTATCTCTCACAGCCCCCCTCCCTCCCTGTATCTCTCACAGCCCCCCTCCCTCCCTGTATCTCTCACAGCCCCCCTCCCTCCCTGTATCTCTCACAGCCCCCCCTCCCTCCCTGTATCTCTCACAGCCCCCCCTCCCTCCCTGTATCTCTCACAGCCCCCCCCTCCCTCCCTGTATCTCTCACAGCCCCCCCTCCCTCCCTGTATCTCTCACAGCCCCCCCTCCCTCCCTGTATCTCTCACAGCCCCCATCCCTCCCTGTATCTCTCACAGCCCCCCTCTCTCCCTGTATCTCTCACAGCCCCCCTCTCTCCCTGTATCTCTCACAGCCCCCCTCCCTCCCTGTATCTCTCACAGCCCCCTCCCTCCATCTCTCACAGCCCCCTCTCTCCCTGTATCTCTCACAGCCCCCCTCTCTCCCTGTATCTCTCACAGCCCCCTCTCTCCCTGTATCACTCACAGCCCCCCTCCCTCCCTGTATCTCTCACAGCCCCCCCTCCCTCCCTGTATCTCTCACAGCCCCCCCTCCCTCCCTGTATCTCTCACAGCCCCCCTCTCTCCCTGTATCTCTCACAGCCCCCCTCCCTCCCTGTATCTCTCACAGCCCCCCCTCCCTCCCTGTATCTCTCACAGCCCCCCCTCCCTCCCTGTATCTCTCACAGCCCCCCCTCCCTCCCTGTATCTCTCACAGCCCCCCCTCCCTCCCTGTATCTCTCACAGCCCCCCCTCCCTCCCTGTATCTCTCACAGCCCCCCTCCCTCCCTGTATCTCTCACAGCCCCCCTCCCTCCCTGTATCTCTCACAGCCCCCCCTCCCTCCCTGTATCTCTCACAGCCCCCCCTCCCTCCCTGTATCTCTCACAGCCCCCCCTCCCTCCCTGTATCTCTCACAGCCCCCCTCCCTCCCTGTATCTCTCACAGCCCCCCTCCCTCCCTGTATCTCTCACAGCCCCCCTCCCTCCCTGTATCTCTCACAGACCCCCCTCCCTCCCTGTATCTCTCACAGACCCCCCTCCCTCCCTGTATCTCTCACAGACCCCCCTCCCTCCCTGTATCTCTCACAGACCCCCCTCCCTCCCTGTATCTCTCACAGACCCCCCTCCCTCCCTGTATCTTCCACAGACCCCCCTCCCTCCCTGTATCTTCCACAGCCCCCCCTCCCTCCCTGTATCTTCCACAGCCCCCCCTCCCTCCCTGTATCTTCCACAGCCCCCCCTCCCTCCCTGTATCTTCCACAGCCCCCTCCCTCCCTGTATCTTCCACAGCCCCCTCCCTCCCTGTATCTTCCACAGCCCCCTCCCTCCCTGTGTCTTCCACAGCCCCCTCCCTCCCTGTATCTCTCACAGCCCCCCTCCCTCCCTGTATCTCTCACAGCCCCCCCTCCCTCCCTGTATCTCTCACAGCCCCCCTCCCTCCATCTCTCACAGCCCCCCTCCCTCCAGCTTCCACAGCCCCCCTCCCTCCCTGTATCTTCCACAGCCCCCCTCCCTCCCTGTATCTTCCACAGTCCCCCTCCGTCCCTGTATCTTCCACAGCCCCCCTCCCTCCCTGTATCTTCCACAGCCCCCCTCCCTCCCTGTATCTTCCACAGCCCCCCTCCCTCCCTGTATCTTCCACAGCCCCCTCCCTCCCTGTGTCTTCCACAGCTCCCCCCTCCCTGTGTCTTCCACAGCCCCCCTCCCTGTATCTTCCACAAGCCCCCCCTCCCTAACTGTATCTTCCAAAGCCCCCCTCCCTCCCTGTATCTTCCACAGCATCCCTCCCTGTATCTTCCACAGCCCCCCTCCCTCCCTGTATCTTCCCCTCCATAATACCCTGCACAGCCCTCTCCCTCCATAATACCCTGCACAGCCCCACTCCCTCCATTATACCCTGCACAGCCCCACTCCCTCCATTATACCCTGCGCAGCCCCCCTCCCTCCATTATACCCTGCGCAGCCCCCCTCCCTCCATTATACCCTGCGCAGCCCCTCTCCCTCTATTATACCCTGCACAGCCCCTCTCGCTCTATTATACCCTGCACAGCCCCCCTCTCTCCATTATACCCTGCACAGCCCCCCTCTCTCCATTATACCCTGGGCAGCCCCTCTCCCTCTATTATACCCTGCACAGCCCCTCTCCCTCTATTATACCCTGCACAGCCCCTCTCCCTCTCTTATACCCTGCACAGCCCCTCTCGCTCTATTATACCCTGCACAGCCCCTCTCGCTCTATTATACCCTGCACAGCCCCTCTCGCTCTATTATACCCTGCACAGCCCCTCTCGCTCTATTATACCGTGCACAGCCCCCCTCTCTCCATTATACCCTGCACAGCCCCCCTCTCTCCATTATACCCTGCGCAGCCCCCCTCCCTCCATTATACCCTGCGCAGCCCCCCTCCCTCCATTATACCCTGCACAGCCCCTCTCCCTGTATTATACCCTGCACAGCCCCTCTCCCTGTATTATACCCTGCACAGCCCCCCTCCCTCCCTATATCTTGCACAGCACTCCCTGCCTCCCTTATACCCTGCACAGCCCCCCCTCCCTCCCTCTATTATACCCTGCACAGCCCCCTCCCTCTATTATACCCTGCACAGCACTCCCTGCCTCCATAATACCCTGCACAGCCCCCCTCCCTCTATTATACCCTGCACAGCCCCCTCCCTCTATTATACCCTGCACAGCCCCCCTCCCTCTATTATACCCTGCACAGCACTCCCTGCCTCCATAATACCCTGCACAGCCCCCCTCCCTCTATTATACCCTGCACATCAGAGATATAGACACACAATCACAGACCCACACACATAATCACTGACTTACACCTACGTACAGACCCCCCACCAGTATACACACACATATACACACATACCCTCCCTGCACAGAACCCCTCCCTTCACCCTTCACATACCCTCTCCCCCACTGCACCCTGCACAGAACCCCTTCATCCCTGCACTCTGCACAGACTCCTGCACTCTACACAGACAGACCACTCCCTCCATACACTCTGCACAGACCCTCCCTTCCTGCACATTGCACAGACCCCTCCCTCCCTGCACCCTACAGAACCCCTTCCTGCACGCTGCACAGTCTCCCTGCACCCTTTACATACCCTCTCCCCCACTGCACCCTGCACAGAACTCCTTCATCCCTGCACTCTGCACAGACTCCTGCACTCTACACAGACAGACCCCTCCCTCCATGCACCCTGCGAAGACCCCCTCCCTCACTACATACTGCACAGACGCACTCCCTGCACCCATCACAGTCTTCATTTCTCCCTGAACTGTACTAAGTAGAACCCCTGTACCCACGCACATGACTGGGCAGCACGCACATAATATCTATGTATGAGGGCCTCACAAAGAAGGGGAAGGAGTAGTAGCCCCCCAAAAAAAGCTTTGCACCAAGTGGGGGGCCCTTGATCTCCTATTGCCCGAGGGCCCTGTGAATTGTCAGTCCGCCCCTGACAGTAAATATTCTTGGTTTTGCCTTTTTTTCATTTGGTTACCAGCAAAATTAGCCTCAAGCTGATTTTTGTCTTTGAAAGGCAACAGACCATTGTCAGTTTTGTTTAGATTGCACGCTGCCAAACTTTGCATGCATTTCAAGGACTTAAGGTGATGGTAGCATTCAATTTACTTTTTTTCTCTCTCCATCTTCTTTGATTTTGTTGTTTTATTATGCTTTTTATTGTATTTAACACTGTAAAGGGAATATAGGGAAAACAGATAATTTCATATATTTTACATTTCCTTGGGTCAAGGTTGGGGGAACAATAGAATGATTATGCTTTGGTTTTTTATTTTTTTTCAATTTATACTCTCAAGGTGGGGTATAGCGTATAGGCGTAATTAGACAATTTTGTATATTTTATATTGTCTTGAGTCAAGGTGGGGTGAGCGACAATATACTATTTTGCATTTTCTATTTGCTCTATTTGGTTTTCCACAAGGGGTTAAATATGTATGGTTTTAGTAAGGTTATAGTAAATTGTTTTATACTGTTATGAGGACGTATTCCTTAGTACACATTAATACTGGTTGCATTTTGCTCACATTTGTGTTTACAATGTTTTAGATGACCACTTGTGAATCCAGACGGTAAAACTGAGACAAGGATGATAATCAAATCACTAGTGATTTGCATACTATAACAATGTGCACTTTCTGTGCTAAGTATCTTTTAATTTCCGGAAGCCAAGGGCCTAATGACAAATTATTAAAAATCCTCAAGGGCTCAAACACAAACCCACTCCAGCTATACAACTTTCAATAAACTTTCAATAAACGTGCACAAACACCTTCACTCAGATCCCCACTCCAAACAATAAACTGTGTTTCTCCCTTGTGGTCTCTTTAATACACTATGTAAGTGAACAGCAAATTAACTGCTGTTGGTGTGAAAATACACCAGGTGTCATGGTGGGCAGAGGTCAGAGGTCAGAGGTTTAATAGCTCAAAGTAAGCACGGCCAGGGTTAAAGGAACAGTGTGGTGGAAGCAGTGCTGGTGGCACAGGTAACTGAGCGTGATGGGAGTGTAATCTAATGGTTGCAGTGATGCTGAGCCTATGAAGGTAATGAAAGGTTACGGATATGGCTGAAGGAGTTCAAATTAATGGTGAAATATGATAACTGTGAGTGCCTCAATGATTCGGCTAAATTATGCCTTGCAGTACCCTAAATTATAAATATATGTGGTTGTCAAGTCACTTGTGTCTCAGTAAAACACATAATCATTTAAAACACACATAATACAAATACTGTTTTTTTTTGAGAGGGCTCATTTTCTTTTTGATTCATTTGCCCTCTAGGTGGGGACTGTAAGAAATTGATATGCAAAACTGCAATATTGTATATAACTTTCTGTGTATGTAACTGGTTTCATAAGACTATTCTTTGGTACGTTAGTCCGGCCATTCTAAGGTCCGGTATACGTTACTGTCTCACGTGTTACACACGTGTTCTACGTGCTGGATCATACAGTAATCCTGACACTAGTGTGTTGCCATTGCGATCACAGTACCATCTCTGACCATATGACAACCATGTCAGGAACCATCTGCCTCAACCCATCCAAATCTTTATTCAGCTCCTTGAGCAAAGCTCTCTGCGAAAATAGGCCTCATTCATCCCCCCCCCCAGCATGAAACAAAACTAGGTTAGGTACCTTACCCACTCTGAATAGCTTTAAGCATGCACCGTGCCAACTGCAACCCCTAAAACCAAATCACTCCATCTGCACCGTCGAACGCGGAAGGCCCAGCTGTATGCCTTGACGATGAACTGCAGCTCTCCTTTGTGCCCAGTACCCATATGAGTATCCCATCACCCATGCAATCCAACCTGCAGAAGAAAAACATGTTATCCACACAGAACAATGATCACCATTTCAACCAGATTTCAACTGATCGGGCATCACCTATGACCTGAATCTCACTGATTCTCACCTCCCGATCTACTTGACCTGGGTGTGCCGAACTGTAACAGACCCAGGCCCACATTCCCCAAGGACAATCGAAAAACCCTAAGAAACTGAACTGTGGACACAGAAGAACCATCGGCTCGCAATAAAAAAGAACCTCCCCTCCCAGCACGAAACGCCACTGCACATGCCCATATGCATAAGTGCTGCCCTACCCGAATAAGTCAGTTCTGCCACAGTTCCACGTCTGGACACTGTAAATCACCTCCGCCCCGGTGGTTGCTGCTCACCAACTCACTTATCCTCAACGTCCCGGAAAAGCGCCCAACTAAACACCATGGAAAACAGGACAACCTCGCATTCCGAAAAACAAACCTCCGACAGCACGCCAAGTAAGTCTTGCAGAATTTCACAGGATACCAGGCAGCCAGGTTGCAAATGAGCAGGCTGGCCTTCCACTCAGTCAGTCAAGGCTCGGCCCACCAGTGCCCCACAAAATAAACCCCAAACCCAATGCTGCCGGACCCACCTGTAAGCAATTCCAGATCGGCCGAGGAAGCTGCCAGCTCCCGGCAAAGGACATGCCCATAAATGCCCATAAAGTCCCTTAGGAAGACCTGCCACGTATCCAGATCGAATGACATGATGCGTTGATGCTACCCCGCTGCCCGTCCTGGAGAGAGACCTGTTGAACACCCTCCCCACCGGGCTCCCCCAGCATGTAAAAATTGAGCCGGCCCACCAATGACTGACACACCTGCAAAGCAACCTTCTTACCTTGCAGCCGTAGGCCATGAGGCCGTGTCTCTCCTGACGTTGTCCAAGCCCAGGCTATGGCCTCCAGCCATAGGACCGCTTCCTGAGGCCTAACACAGACCATGGGCACCGTCTTGGTGACCTGAAATGAGAAAAAACTAAAACCTCTGGGCAGGCCATCCGACGGAGTCCTGGCCGCCCTACACTCTCGCTGGGACCCGGGAAGAGACGTATCCCCTCTGCGCCTGGCCTCCTGATCCCTGCGGCCGTGCCCACTTCCTGCCATCTGTTCCTCATAGTCCCCTGAGATCCCCCGCTAGAGGAGCCCTATCTGCTGCGCCTGCGTTCCGTTGCCCTAACAGGGGATCCCACATAAAGAGGAGACCCCCCCACTGTGTTGGCCTGCATGCCCGCTATGGCCACTCCGGGATCTATAGCATGGCCCTTGTCGCCCAGCACCCCCAGGCCTGACGTGATAGTCCTGAGTTCGGCACTCCGTGCCCACCCGTGAGCCCACCCGGATCTAATGGGTGTGGAAGCCCGCCTGCCAGCTTCCCAACTCAGGTCCCCCTCCCTGTGCCGCCTCAAACCACGCTAGGTGATCTGGACGCCGACCTGGGAGGCGACCCCTTGAACACCCTCTGCTCCTGCGACCGGATAGGAGAAGCCCGTCGATGCTCACTGGCCCTTGGGTACCTCGTTGCCTGCCCCTCCGATCCAGTCCTGGCAGCACTCCCAGCGTAGTCCCGGTCAGCCACAGTGTCCACCGTCAAGGAAACCGCCTTTAGCCTAACAGACTTGCTCACCATTTTATCTGAACAATAGGCACCTTCAGCTGTCCTGAGGTAGTGGGCCGAACATTCGGCAGTGTCCGCAACCAGATCAGGAGATAACAGGTCTGTGTAGTGTTGCTTTTGTCAGGATTTTGTCATACCTGTTTGCAGTCCGAGGTTCCTGTTCACGGCCCGTACATTCGGTAGTTCCCCATTCGTGGACCCGAACGTTCGGCAATCACCACTCGTTCGGTAGATTCGCTGGTTACCTGTTCGCTGCCCGAACGGCCAGTCGTGAGTGACTGCACCAATTCGCGGCCCGAATGTCCTTGCACAGCCGTGCGAACCCATCCTGACAAAAGCAACACTACACAGACCTGCCACAAAACAGGTAAGTATGGATTAATTAAGATGGCCACTATATACTCCTCTAACACCTACCCCTCCTCTAGTTATGCTAGCCAGTCCCATACATTACACCAATCCTATGCCTGTCTCCTAGCAATGTCAAGGCCATTCTTCTTAGCTGCACTGCTCCATGGGCAACAGATGACTGTGAAATAGGTTCTGTAACTAATATTGTGTGCAAAATCTGGCATCCTTTGATCCTAACTGGAGTAATATATGTAGCATATTTCCCTAAATTAACCACAACCAACTAGTTGTAAAACATCACAGACCAAACTCCCCAATGTATTGCCAAAAATAATAAAATATCCATGTAAGCAATGAATTTAAAGTAACTTTTCCACTGATTCAGACAGGCTTTGTGTAACAGCTACATTGTAACCATTCAACCTCAAACAGCTCTAATTAAAACCCACTGCACAGTGATGCTGGCGCGTGCAGCATACTGCTTTGAGGTGTGCACCTAGAGGGAATTACCATCCAAACATCACTTAAAAATACTAATTTCAAAAAAATGAAGTGAAATACACTTTTTTTTTCTCCAGCAATTAACATGTTTACAAGGATAGTCATGATCAAAAAATCCCATGTAGATCTAAACAGGTGACAGTGAAAAAATATTTGTCCTTGCGTTAGGGTGCTCCTGGACACCCCTGACATATCCCTTGAAAACGCCTATGCACAGGTATGATCTTAGTGGAAAAAACAGCGGTCTGTGAGTAGTGTTTGTATTTGAGACTCTTTAACTTTGAAGATTTGTTTAATTTTTTTTAAAAATCCTATTACTTGCATCAGCCTTAAAAAGGCACTCTAGACCCATAAAACACCACATATTGCAGAGATGCTTTCGGTGTCTTTATTAATTTTACAAAAAGTGAAGATGTGTATAGAAACTGGCACTTTTATAAATTAAACTTGTTACACCCCCTGACTTTCAAACAGACAACAAATAATGTAATTTCCTGGTTTGGTTAGCTCAGTTGAGCTAAACTCAAGAGGCAGCAATTACCCAGAGCACCAACCTTGCAAAGACTTCTCACTGAGCTACATTGAGAAGGCTATGATTAGACAGCCACAGTTGACTCCAGCCACAAAGTCTGGGCATGATGTCATTGGGGATACATCTACCAAATAGTGGGGGTTTTATTTGGGCAATAGAATGTCTATTTAAACTAGTTTTAAGTTTTCTGAAGCAGTGCTGATGGAGCCCTGATGCGTTCCTTTAATGAGTACAGGAAAAGTTTTATTAGCTATCTTGCTCCCGTGTCCTTCAATTAATCAAACTCTTAACTCTTACTCCTGTGTATAGATTTTCTACTGATGTCTTTTATACCCCTACTTTCTCACTATTCTTAATTTATGTAATCCTCATTCCTGTATGTTTTGTCTATTGTCAGGCAACAAAAGCCTTTTCCCCCCATTCCTTGTGTTGATACGTGAAACACACTGTTGATACGTGAAACACACCTTCTGCCTTATAAGACTTACAATGCTACTTGCTAACTGAATACTAAATACTCTATATACTCGAGTGTAAGCCGACCCGAATATAAGCCGAGGCCCCTAATTTTACCCCCAAAAACTGGGAAAACTTATTGACTTGAGTATAAGACTAGGGTGGGAAATGCAGCAGCTACTGGTAAATTTCTAAATAAAATTAGATCCTAAAAAAATTATATTAACTAAATATTTATTTACAGTGTGTGTATATAATAAATGCAGTGTGTGTGTATGAATGCAGTGTGTGTATGAATGAGTGCAGTGTGTGTGTATGAGTGCAGTGTGTGTATGAGTGCAGTGTGAGTGTGTGTGATCCAGTGTGTGTTTGTGTATGTGTTGCAGAGCCTTGGTGGGGGGGTGGGCATTTTTATTATTATTTTTTTTAAATTATTATTTTAATAATTTTTTGTTGTTATATTTTTTATTTTATTATTATTTTTTAAATATTATTATTTTATTATTATTTATATATATATATTTTTTTTTTCGTCCCCCCTCCCTGCTTGATACATGGCAGGGAGGGGGCTCTCACTCCCTGGTGATCCAGTGGCATTGGCAGTTCAGTGGAGGGGGGCTGGCAGAGAGTGTTTACTTACCTCTCCTGCAGCTCCTGTCAGCTCCCTCCTCCTCCGCGCCGGTCCGGTCAGCTCCCTCTGCAAGTCCCAGTGTAAGTCTCGCGGCCGCGCTATGACCCCTCGGCTCTTGCGAGACTTGCAGTGGGAGCTGACAGGGGAGCTGACCGGACCGGCGCAGAGGAGGAGGGACCTGACAGGAGCTGCAGGAGAGGTAAGTAAATGCTCTCTGCCAGCTCCCCTCCTACACAGCCCCTTGTCTGTATTATGGCAATGTAAATTGCCATAATACAGACATTGACTCGAATATAAGTCGAGTTGGGGTTTTTCAGCACAAAAAATGTGCCGAAAAACTCGACCTATACGGTAAGTGCAGACACCAAAATCTTTCTATTTCTGTCTCATTAGAACAAAATGTTGCATAAAATAGAGAAGCACTCTTCTTGTCCTGCTTTAAACCATAAAGACGTTATTGTTGTCCGAGAAAACAAGGAGACATCTACCACTGTACCCAAAGGTGGTACACATTCCTTGGGTTACAGTTTCCAACTTTGCCAGCAATTGTTAGCTTCTTGTTGAAAGTTAATCATTTACTCTAACAAACTTGAGGCAGTATCTTTCAGAGTTATATTAACACATTACGCAATATGTGATAGAACTTCCCATTCAATCATTAATCTGCAAGTCCATCTCAGAGAAAACATTTCATAGAATACTCTGTGCAATTTAGACTTGGAGATTAATTTTACTACGAACTGCAGTTTTGCCAGATTTGGCCAAATGGGTGATTGTATAAAATTCCCCAACTTCAAACTGAAACGTAGCCAAATCACAACCCAAATAAATCACACAATGGGCAGGCTTGTTCGTTTTGATTCGTGATTTTAAATTATGTACCAAAAAAAATAACAAAAAAAAAGGATGAAAAGATCATTAATGGCTATCAGACAGTCACAATGTTGGTTTTATTCACAAATCAAGTTAGAAATGACCAACAGAGTGAAGAAAAGAAGGAGCAGTACAAAAAAAAGAATTATCTATATTTAATAAATGTATAATATACCTCGAGACCTGATCGTCCGGTTCCAGAGGAGCAGAGACAAAACGGCAGTCCTCAACGCGGTACGCAACCACTCTCCATATTCCTTCGAGAGCATGGCGCTCTCCTTCTACGCTGACCTATCGGGGAACACACTTGCATGGCGCCGTTCTCTCCAGCCCTTCACGGCCCTCCTACGAGCGAACAGCATCCCCTATAGATGGAGATCTCCCCGCACACTGCAGGTACAACATGGAGACGCCACACACCCAGTCCACGACATACAGGGAGCAAAAGGGATACTGCCAGCGCTGGGGCTCCCAGGGGACTCTATGGCTAACGGTGTGTCAACTGCTACCACTCACACCTGGAACCCAGCTAATGCCCCGCCATTTATCCCAAGGGAACTAAGGAGGGAACTCCATACACCAAATACCACCTGAAACACCTCAGAAAGCTTGCAGAGATACGCCGCCCTTCCCAATTATTATAATACCGTCCCGTTACCATAGCCGCAGACTACTCCGTCCTCAATTCAATGTGTACATACCGTTGTGGACTTTATCCTTTTTTATCTATTTTATCACTGCCTCCACTTGCCCTTTGGAACTGCAGCAGCCAACACTAGATGGGCACTGGGACTAAAGTCTATCTTGCTTAGCCTCACAGAGCTGAACAAAAAGACAGGACTGCCTCTAAGTTTTTGAGGACTTACAGTGTATTGACTATTTTTTCTTTTTCCTTCCGTTTAATTTTTCTTTTACACGCTCAGCGTAACACAAAGGGTAGCCCCCACATGAACAACATACTCTTACACCGACCGACAGACCAAGTCGAACATAACCCTCCACACTACTACCACGCCCTCGGGTGATCATATGAACATGGTATTTACACACACATTACGCCCTGGGCTGCCCAGACGGGGGCAAGGTGGTGCCCAATGCAGCAGGAGCCTTACCTTGCCCTGCAACGAAGCCAGCAACCCAAACACAACTTGGGAGGTTCAGGCCCTGACACGGAGACATACACACCACCTCACACAACCTGACATACCGAGATTCTCTACCCAAATGGTGATATATAGAATCTGAATACATGCTGTGTGTCAAAATACCTGGTTAACAACCCCACCTAGGTAAATGTCAAAGTTTCGATGCCCCCCTCACTTTTATTCCGGGCGTCAGCCACAGTAATCTACAACTTACCGCCCATACTATGCGTAGCATACTTTCCTCGGTAGAACTACATTTAATGTATAATTTCAGTATGAAAGATATAGAGGTACCAGCACTTTCTCCTAACCTAATCTATGTCAGCGTAGGTACATCAATCATCCTGATTTACCATACATATCCTACTATCTTATTGCTAGCGAGATTACACACGCACCCATTCCCTGCATGAAATTCTTCCTGTTACCAGTTAAGACCACCAAGGCCGCGCAGGGATGTTAGGGATGTTACAAAATCTAATTCTCAAACATGAACACTATGTTTATAAGCAAAAATGTGCTACACTAACCACCTCTTGTATCGCAATAGTTTAAGCCTAACCAGCAATGTACATGCCACGTTTGTAACTAGCTTTAAAGTCATGCTACCTATTCATTTGTATGCCTCATAGTTAAGAAAGCATACATTCACATATTTGAATGGGCACATATGTCTAATGATGCAAGCCTGTAATCCTATAGTGTCTCACTGCTTTAGACATACTAATTCAGAATGTTTCCCATTTAATATTGCCTGTGTACCACGATATGTAATCCTATGAAACTGCTCACATCTTGTTATTTTCATGATTTAAAACAAAAAATATTGTGCTGTTTAAACTGCCACATGTTGAAATGTTGACAAACCGCTTGCAGAAGCTGTCGTGGGGCTGCACGCTGCCCTGTAACTTCATGCACAAGTAAAAATAAAGAATTTAAAAAATAAATAAATAAATGTATAATATATAAATACAAATAGATTTATTTACTACTCCTCTTTTTCCCCTCTATTGTGCATATGTATTGTGCAAAAATATAGTATATATTTTGCATTACAACGATTGGCCCATATTCACGCCTTTTTGTTAATTTAGTTTTCAATAATGAGATTCGGGTGAGATAAACCACAATATGGCCAGAATCTGTCTATAGTGAAATGTTTTTTTCTTTTCAGTTTGGCCAAAACAATTTTTTTGTCATGCACAAGTCTAGTACAAATAAGCTACTAGATTGACAACCTGTTACGATATGATTATTGTACAGTAAGAAAAAAAAAAATCCATGTTCTAGAATTTCATTTGATATTACCACATGGATAGGACGATGAAGTATGGTGACCTTTCATATCAGATTGTAAACCTCATATAATGACTTATATACAGTTCTATTTTGTACTATTTGTTTAAGCCAGAAAAACAAGTTTGTGTCTTATACTGTAGCAGTTCCATAGCTTTTCAGGGTTTAGTTACTGGTTAGCAGGGTAATACACTTGAAAAATAGATGGAAACAGACTTCCATGGCAGTAAATGTATGCAGAGAGGTTACATTCAATAGGGAGGTAATAAAAGAGAAAAAGCTAAATTATGCTCAGAAGATAATCAGTAGTTCATTCAGGCAGCAGAAGTTCAGTATTACTAAGTTACTAATACTAAGGGATTGGTGCTACGAGTAACAATGACATGTCTCCAAAATGTCCTAGAGAGATATTTCCCGCTATAGGGTATCCTGTTTGTTGGTTCCCTGGTGTTCCGCATCTAAGGACATCAAATAGCTGGCACAGTACGAGGGCACTAGTATCCGTACAGTCTGCCCCGAGGAGGGCCAGTCGTTAGACTGTCAATCAGCCTGGCATACTTTCAATACTTTCTTTGAGGACCTGTCGATTTTGCACATAACCAGTAATACAAATTGTGTCACTGACATACCCCTTAGTCCTTGCCATAACCCTTAGGCCTTTCCAATCTCATACCTCCCAAATATGTGAGATATGCAATAATAGACAATGATGCAATCCATACTAGTGAATGCACCAGATATTGCTCTGTTATAACCACGCACTATATGAAATGTTGCACCGATTTATAGGAATTGCAGTTTAATTCATACACAAATGTGGGCCATAGAAAATGAAGCCAGATTCATCATTGTTAGGCTGCTTAAAAATTCACCACAGGGTCTCAAACCCTTACCCTGCCATGGACTTATGCACAAACACGTTTCTGCTTTCCTTGTCTCTGTGTAAATTCAGCTGCTGGGAATATTCAGAGAAGTCACACCAGTCAGATGGAGTATCAAAAGGCATTCAAAGATTTAATGCGTAGTACATCGTATATATAAAATGGCATTAGTCTACTGCACATGTGTACATGAAAACAAAGGGACAACTTGAGAGTCTTATCTACAAGGTTAAAGCAAAAGTTACATTTCATGTGCTGCAAATAACTGCTGACAAAAGCAGAAGTAAAGAATTTAAATTTTAACCCTCTCAGACGTGGAAGGTTTTAACCCTTTATTTACTTATATCTATGACAATTCCCCTCTTCTGGTGCCACAGGTGAGAGTTCTAGGCAAGGCATATCCCGGTATACTAGTTATACCTGTGGGACTGTAATTAGATCTTCACCTCGATTCCCTTGCTATCTTACACCAAAGGATCCATTAAGGAAGACTTGTCCAGATATCTGTGGGTTACAGGATAATATATGTTATTAAATCCACGTCTCATTTTACAATACAATCATAGGTTAATATATATATATAAAGAGAGAGAGAGAGCGCGCGCTTTGTATGTCTAGGAGAATATTCACTAAGCATGGCTTAGGTTAAACAATTTATTTTCCATGAATCATGCAGAACAACACAGCAAGGTATGTCATTCATAGAGCTCTTCTTTGTGTGTGACATGTTCTGAGATGGTAATATTTAAGTGCCATGCTGCAGTAAACATACTTGATCCACGTGCCCGAGCTGCTCCTCTCAGGTCGCACGGACTAAATGCTACGCGACCTGAATAGGGAACTAACATGTAAACTTATCATTTGACCCTACGAACAGCTCCTACTCCTGGTTCACATGGGCCGAAATCCACATAGCCGTAGCAATCATTTTTTGAGTCGCAGAGATGATGTGGACCAATTGGAACACATGTAAGCCTATCTAATGCTAATTTGGGCCATTATTCAGTGCCCTATCGTGGTTTCTGCCTTGATACTCGTTCAGTGCTTATGGTAACTGTCTGTTGATATTTTGATATTGACCATGGCTTGTATTTGACTTTGGTATTTCTGGTATCCTGTCCCGGCATGTCCATCATTTATCCTTATCTCTATATTCCTGACCTTGGCTATTACAGACTTTGTCTTTATCTTTGTTGAGTTAAGTCAAGCCACTAAGGCCCAGTAATACGTCTATTTAGTACCTCTGTTTGTGGGATTGCCTTTCCTGTATATTGGGGTATGACCCTGTGACACATAAGACATCTGGAATTGGACCTACAATGTGGTAAGCCAGCCTTTTGAGTATTCAACATATCAGATATAGTTGTGGATGCATAATATCTCCATGCATGGTAAGAATGTCAGTACTTTTTAGGCTATCCTGCTGTACAGCTGTGCTCATGTTGGACATACAGCGATCATGTTCCAGTATTCTTACTACTAGATAAATTCTTGTTGTAATATTTTAATCCAAGTTCACTAGTTATCTTTGACATGTCCTACTCGACCACCATTAACCTAAGAGCTCAAACTATAGAAGGAGTCTGTTTAGGTGAATATCCAACTGATGTCAAGAAGTCACTCCTCTGCATTGAAGATCTACTTCAGGTTCAAAACGGCAAGAGAGTCACATCGGATAATGTTTTGTGACGGAGCCGTACCCATCAAATGCAATATTCCAAGCAACAAAATACTTGGCATCATGTGACACTAACCAAATAACCATTAATCTTTCAAAAAAGTCCTTGAAATAAGGGAGCTTCAAAATATATACTACAATTCCAACGCAGTCACGGTAACTAAGGGAGAGTAGCATTTACTTCTTCTTTGAAATAAAAAAGAAAGAAAGTTAAGTTTCATAACAATAATGTGAAAAGAACAGGTTTCTAAAGCAAACATCAGTTAAAAAGGAATCTATTATTATGAGACAAAAAAAAAAAAGAAGAAAAGGCACTTTTGAGTTTTGCAGCCTAAGACATATTGTAGCTTCATGTTGTTCATTGTTACAGTAAATTAAAGTGCCAGGTTTATTCTTTCTAAACCTTTTATTGATCTAAAATCCTGGCATGTAATAGTTTGTTCTGTCTATCTCTCGGCTTCCCTATGGACAAGGCACCATACTTAGGTGCCGCTTGATTATATCCCAGGAGGTATTAGATGAGGCATCGTGCACAAAATAAAATAAGTTATATACAGTACACCTGTCATGGAAGAACAAATTATCTAGTTGAAACTTCAAAGATCAAGTTTATCTTCTGTGTATATTGTGCTAGCTCAATTGCATGTAAAAGCATGGACTTTCTTTATAATTACACTTGAAACAGATGATTTTGAATTAAGGTTGAAAGATGTCTACTGCTGCTGCATTTGATACAGGTGCAAATCTTGGTTACGGATCTTGTCTTTTGTGCATCTACCATTATCCATGACCTTGTACCGTTTAAGATCATATGTGTATGCCTTTAACAAACATTCAAATTTATCTGCAAATGTCTGAATGTACAGCATTTTTTAAATACTCTATACCAATCGTCACAGTTTTGCTCATTCCCAATTGCAATCCCTACTTTTAAAAAATATATATATACAGTAATAATCTTCATATTTACCTTTTCAATGGGTAATCTTAGGGTTTTATGGGAAGTGGATCAATTCCTTTCTGATGGTCCAAGTTGGGGAACCAAGAGATCTTCCAAGCTCCTCTCAAACACGGTAGAAGATACTGGAAATATTGGGCCATAATATCTTCTCTCAGATCACTACGCAACAGCAAGACCACAAAAGGGATCCCTACCAAGCTGACAGTACACTGTTCATCATTTCTTCTTTAGCGGAAAGGGGCAGCTGTAGGATTTGTAATTAGGGAAATCTTCAACGAATATACTGCCCTGTGTCGACTATACATTGCGGATAATCTGGAGCTAGCAAAGGGACAGCTCCTAGAATGCTAGAATTAAACGATTAGATTTTATTTTTATTTTTTTAAATGTAAGTGATAAATTCTATTGACGGTGACATTATCAGGATTCTGAACATTCTTCACGTTCCTCATTGTTATAATTTCAGTACTAACCAACTCCTTACTTTTGTTTCAATTTGTTTAGTTTTATGTATTGCTTATTTAGTTTATTACTCATATTAAAGGCTTTCCCCCTTGGGATAAGCAGTGTATGAATATAATACTGTCACGTATTCATCCGCTTATAGAAATGTGATTAATGACATTTACTGTCCACACAGGAAAAGTTGTGCCGAGCAGCAACCTAATCCACAGAAGGGTTAATGCTGAGCAGCAATTATGCAAATGAAACCTGGTAATTGACTTTGGGGTCAAAGGCCGGTTACAGCCTATCAGATCTTGAGGAGGGGTATTTAGGCCCAGTTCTCATCCTGCTCAGTGCCCTGTCGTGGTCTCCCTTGTGGTTGTCCAAGAGCGCGTTCCTGTTTATAGTTTTCTAGCTGGTTTTTGACTTTGGCTTTGTTTATTGACTTCTCTATATTCTGGTATCCTGACTCCTGGCTTTCCTCATCGCTGCGTCCCTTTCTGTGTTCCCTGACCTCGGCTAGTATTTTTGACTATTCTATGTACATTAAATCCGGCCATTCTAAGAACCGGTAATACGTTACTTATTTGTCATCTGTGCTATACAGTTCTACGTGCTGGATCAAACAGTAATCCTGACAAATACCTCCCTGTGCTTATCAACTAGCATTTTTTTTTTATATTATTAGACTCCTAGTCACACGAGTTTTGTTATATCAATGTTACTCATGTAATTCTGTTCTGCTTTATTATAGTAAGCAGAGGAGATTAGACCTACATTATTGATGCAACAAATGATGTGAAAGTAAAGGAGTATTACAATATTACAATGGAACAGCATCTACATCAAGAAAGAAAGGAAACTAAAATAAATATGTACAATAAACTAGGGAATAATTTGTAAAAATAGCTGTCACGGGCTTGCATACTATATATTATAAGCGTATCATTCTAAACAGAATATAGGGCACAACAGTCACAACTTTAATGGACAGTGGTGCCAGTGTCTGGCTTGTCTTCAATGGTTATGACAATGCATATTCACGAATATTTCCTACCTAGAAATACTTCACAAAGGCTCGGTGGTCTAGGGTAGAGCTCTACAATGCATTGTCTTCCTATTACTTCAATGGTTTTTAAATTCTGTACTGCATGGATGATAATGTTTTTAGAGCAACTATTGACTGTAATAAATGGGCAATAATTCACGGATCACCTCTTAGCAGTTTATGTCACAGTCTGCACTCCACACATTGCAGTATGCAATGTTCAATGCTTGCAGGTGACCATTATAAGCCTGGTAACTGTGCTAACTGTATGTAATGATTATGTCCACATACATACATTTAAGTTTTTTACACTCTGGTGGATTGTTTTGGTTTTTTTTTTTTTGGGGGGGGGGGGGGAGGAATTTGCATTCCAACAATCTTTCTGCATGTGATACATATGGTATTTTGTTTTCATTGACAATATATCAGAATCAGAAAAGGAATATCTTATTGTATTTTTAACCACCAATATCTTTGTGAAAATGTTAAATTGAGCTAAATGTGATAATTAACTAATTGTAGGCATCCGTAAACTGTGATCTATGCACAAAATTGCCATTTTATTATAAGATTAAGTGATAAATATACTTCGAATAAATGTAAATTTTTATTGAAATGTATTTAGTAGTGAAATGGTTATTTTTGTCCAGTTATAAAATGAGGAAAAAAAAAAACCACACTGCATGGCTGTTACAATGAAATAGTTATGCAGAACAAGAAAAAAAAAAAAGAGAGAAAAAAACCCTCCACAGTTAAATGTTAATTGAGATGGGCTAACAATTACAGCGGCCAAATTGGCACTTAAATGGCAATGACTACAATAGGCCCGTAGGAAAAAAGCCATAATCATGCGCACTATAACTATACTGTAATCATCCTATTGAAAATCATCAATGAATCAATAATGTAACGAGAAAAAATGTCTGTTCACATAAGGCTAATTCACAGCCAGTGAGTCAGCAGGGTATTACAGCTTACTCTTTTTAATCTAAGTTTCTGTGTGAACTATGTATTTAAGATAATATTAACTTTAAAAGAAATTATTAAAAAGTTGCACTTTAAAATTAAATTAGAGCATATAAGGCTAATGGGCTATTACAGGCCTATACATTTAACAGTAAAATGTACTAGCTTACTCCGTTCTCTAAGCTTCTATATAATTCCCTTGTCAAGTCACCGCAGTTCACCATTTAGTGAATAAACTACGAGAAGTTTTTATTAAAACTGACACAGGGTTCAAGAACAAAAGTTCATGCTGGGGGGGGCGGGGCCTGACAGCCAAGATGGCCAGACGTGCTCCCTGAGAGCTCTGGCCACGGAGGGCAAACAACCGACAATCCTGTCCAAACCACCCGTACAAGCGACACACAGGGCTTAAAAACAGATGCAGGACCACACGGAGAATCAAATGATGTCCGCCATGCACCACTATGCACAACGGGCACTCAACCTGGCCATGCGGCCTACATTGGAACAGAGCCTGGGGCCTGGAGGAGACGGACAAGCTTACAAGCGAACACTAAAGACAGCCCTGCTACCCCCCCCTCTGGACCGGCGGGGGTCATCCCGGTCCTCGCTGGGGACGATTACCCCCACAAAGCGACCTGTACAAGCGACTATACCCACATCACAAAAGGCCATCGGGGACCCAATCAAGACGGCGACACAGCAGCGCCATGCGCCAAGAAGCACCCTCGCTAAGCCGCCCAAGAACACCCTGGAGCTCTTTACCAGGCTACGCAACAGCGGGTGGACACAACGCCATATTAACGGCTGGTCCCTCAACCTACTTATGAGGTCAATGGCGGCACGGATCCGACCGGCAACCCGGCGATACCTGGGCTGTTACTTACCACGAGCCCGCAAGATGGCTTCCAGTCGAAGACAGAGCCGGGGAGAATTCAGGCAGGAAACAGCGACATCCCACTCAGACCCTGGAACTTGGCCTTACACCGACCGGAACGAGTCCACTAAACCCACGAGACCCACTGACCGCTCAGCGACATGGCGAACCACCTCGACCTATCCGCACGAGGCACAACCTCACACCCTACCGAAAAGCACAACCGCACCCAGCACCCGGATGGACCTTGTCCCCACAGCAAGGAGACACCTAAAGATACCAACCGCAAGGAGAGCAGAATGGCCATTACGCCACCACGGGATAAGCCCCGCCACCCGGGGTACACAAGGAGGCCCGGGAAGCAACGGAGGAGCCCCTGAGGCACTCTTGGCCCGTGACACCGCAGCTCTATGGGACCTTCCGGTCTGTGCCATGCCACTACCGGCTAAAGGAGTTGGCTGAACGTCGCTGCCACACTGCGGCTTGGACTGTTACCCCAACACGTTCCTGCTGCATGAATGGACTCTGTCTCGCATCACCACCCAGCCCTGTCTCTCTGTGATAAATGGTATCTGAGCTAGGGACTTACAAATGTGTAATGAGCCAGAGGCATTAATGACTTTTATCTTAGCCCTCGTTCCTCCTATTATACTGGTTGTTACTTATACTGCTGGTCCCTCTTACATTGCTGATGGGGTGCCCAGAAGCCCAATTCATATAGGCTCCCACACATACAGCCTGTGGTACCATCTACAGGTGACCCACCATATAGTAGGTACGGGCGGCCTTAACATGTCAATCTGTAGTGCCCAGCATATTTCTAACGGCAGACATACTCCACAGGCCCACAGCCTGTATTGCCCCCTTGCACAACACACCTTTATATAGATCATACGCAAATGCTACTCACGGTTCAGTCCTCCTCGTTTTTGGGTTTTTTTTTTTTTTTTTCTCTTTTTTTTTAACTTGCCCTCGAAAGTGCTGGCATTCATGACACAGGGGTCAGCCCTAACTTTATTAGTTCAACGAGATTAATCCACAGGGTGAGCTGTGTTTTATTGTTTATTACTGCAAGATATAAGCTTACGATTCAACTTAATTTACATATGTTAAACCTGTCTAATTCTATATATATACTGTTGAAGCGTTGGACCCTAATATGTCATCATCCAAAACTAAAAATGTGCTGTATACTCCTATGCCACGTTATGTTATAACTGTTTATTACATTACTGCTTGGAACTGCTATTGTGGCTGACCAAGCCTATTGTTATACCACGCACAACAAAAATAAAGAATTAAAAAAAAAAAAAAAAAAAAAAAAGTTCATGCTGGGACTAGAAGTCATAAAGTATTAATGCTTAAAGCATATTATCAAAGTGCACACAAGGCCATTTTGTACCTGGCTTAAAGGAACACTTTTACCTAAAATGTATTTACCGTAAACAGTTCTAAAAGACCACTAAAAGGTACCCAGACCACTTGATCTGAATGAAGTGGTCGGGGTGCAGTGGCCCTTCAGTTTTAACCCTACAATCTAAAACAGTGTGTGGTGGAATCTCAGTAAAAATAAATTTACTAGGACAAGATTGCCACGTGGTATGTGCACTTGCATATGTTGATGTATCAGTTAGTTAGTTACACGTAGCTAAGATACAATCAGTAGTGTAAGGAGCATATGTAGGAATACAGGATATACGAGTATTTCCCCTCCTCCCTTGTGCTGGGCAAGCCATGTGGTCAAACAGGAATTTAGTCTCTATTCGGTTGATTAGATAAGAGTATGTGTAGGTTGAACTGATTATGGGAGGAGCTACATGCCTATATAAGGGACCTACACTGTATGATCAGGACTCAGACTTTGCTGTTTTTTGGGGACATTAGTCCCTCTGAGTCCCGGTCGGTGAATCGAATAAAGAATCTCTTCCTTCCTGAAGAAACCTGTGTCCATCTCTCTGTGCTTGGCTTCCGTCAGTTTCTCCGGTATCATTTGGTGCGATTGGCCGGGAAGCTCATTGTTCAACGGTAGCTGAGAAGCAGAGGCGTGAGACGGTCTATCTTTGCCCACGCTCTCTACGGCTGCACCCCTGAACTTCTGCGTGGACCTCCCTTCGTCTCGGCGCCACTGGTCTGTTGTCCAGGAGATCATCGGCCTCTACGTAGTAAGTGCTGGGGTGCCCCCGTCGATGAGTGTGAACCCAGGTTCAGGAACGAGGAGGTAAGACGACTACTGTTTTAGACGGTGGACCCACTAGGGGTATTGGATACCGATTGTGCAGTAGGCCCATAAGGGGTTATTTGTGTATGGAATCTGCCCCCTCCAGTGGAGGGAAGGAGCGAAGGCGCACCGCTCATTTAAACGCCCTGTAGTGGGGCCGTTTAATTTTGGTTTGGAGTCAGGCTGGGTTCTGGTGTAAATAGCCCAAGCCGGACACCGGTGTCTTGTCTAGACTAGCGTTCTAGGGTGTATATTACGTTCGCTAGGTCGGAGGCACCGGGAGCGGCGTCTGTGTAAATTCGGTCCGCTAGATCTCAACCTATCTTGGCTAAGTGGGAAGGTGTGTAAATTTGGAACCCACTAGATTTTTGATAGAGTATTTAGACTAAGAGGGTTCTGTGTAAATTCCGCCCTCTAGTTTGCTATATGTGGTGCTTGGGCAGTGTGGCTAACCAAATCGGATGTAGATAGTTTTAGGTAGCCCATCAAGGTACTGGCCAATAGATTAGTTGGGAATTGTAAATGTGTTAAAGATTGTTGTAGTAGCGTGTATATCTTGCTAGATAGCGTGAGCTCTGCCGTCTAGCGAGAGTGTGAATAGTGTGTAACTGTATTATAGCGCACGGTACCATAACCATGTATAATTACTGATACTGTAAATAACTACTAATAACTGTCGTCTATGTTGTATGTTTAACACCATAACCATTACTAATTGAACTGTGACTTTAAATTGTACTCTAACCAATGCTAACCGTACTATAACTACTGTTTGTAAAGACGATGTTACTGGGGTATGTTATAGACGGGTAATTCAGATATAGGGAATTATAAGGTGGGTGACTGTATAGTTTTGCCAAAGGGCACAGTATTAGTTACTCAGTGACTGGTGTAACAGCTGTGTGTGTACGGGAATTCCCTGAGTGTTTTGTTGTGTGCGTTTCGCTTAGTAACTGTACCACGTGGTGCTGTTGCCGAGGGAACGGGTGTGACTGTTGGAAGTGTGTTTGTTTAGTTTCTGTTGGAGACGACGCTTCATTGTTGGTATGGGTGCGTCAGATTCAACGGTGATGGATCCCTTAGGATGTATGTTGAAGAACTTTGAAAAGGGATACACTGTGTATGATTTTGGGGTAAAGATGTCTCCAACACGCCTGACTACTTTATGTAGTAGGGAATGGCCTACTTTGGTTGCTGCATGGCCACCACGTGGCAGTTTGGACCCTAATCTGGTACAGCGTGTACACGTGGCTGTATCAGGTAGGCCTGAACTTTACGGCCAGTTTCCGTATATTGACTGTTGGAAGCAGGCCGTAAATGACTCACCAAAATGGATTCGGGTATACCACGAGGAACAATGTCGCCTCATGGTGGCCAGAACTCGCCTGTCCACTAAGGCCGTAATTACGCCCATTTTGGACACGCCTCCTGAGTCCGAGATCCCCATGCCGCCCTCTTACTCCTGTGCTGTTGGTAACGCTACTCCCCTTGCCCCGTTGGTCCCCACCTACCCCCTCCTCTAGCTCAGAGCCCAGCCCTCTTGTTTTAAACCCTCCCCTTTCAGTACCTACCTCTGTTAACTCCACCTACCCAGATTTGGCGCCATTTCTAGTTCCTGGTCAGGCTCCTCCTAGCCCGGCCCGGAATATTTTACTTGCTAACCTCCCCCTCAGTAAAGCGTCCCCATCCCCTTGTCTTACTACCCCTCGACCGGAACCCCTAACTGCCGTTCCTAAATGAAGCCCCATACTAACCCGACAACTGACCGGTGCCCTCCAACCCTGACATTATCAAATGCCTCTTCGACTGACACCTGGCCCGACACACATTAACGGTGACGGCCAGATACAATATGCTGATCCAGTATTCGTCTATGTTCCCTTCACAACTACTGATCTATTTAATTGGAAGACCCATAACTCCTCATACACCGAAAAGCCTCAAGCCATGACGGATTTGTTTACCTCCATAGTCCAGACACATAATCCCACTTGGGCTAATTGCCAGCAACTGCTTATGACATTGTTTAATAACGAGGAAAGGACAAGGATAAACCAAGCGGCAATTAAAGCGCTGGAAGAAGTGGCCCGTACACAAAATCAGGCCAACCCGGCAGCATGGGCCGCAGCACATTATCCAAACACTGATCCGGAGTGGAATATCAATGGCATAGATATGGCCCATTTAAAAGCATACAGGGACGCTATTATTGCTGGCATGAAAGCCGGAGGGAAGAATGCGATTAATATGTCTAAGACGGCTGAGGTATTACAGAAATGTGATGAATCGCCCAGTGTCTTTTATGACCGATTATTGGAGGCATACCGTTTGTATACCCCCTTTAATCCAGAGGCTCCTGAGAATTCCCGAATGGTTAACTCTGCCTTTGTCAGCCAGACCTACGGAGATATAAAGCGCAAGCTACAGAAGTTAGAAGGGTTTGTAGGGATGTCTATAACCCAACTAATGCAAATAGCAAATAAGGTATATATGAATAGGGAGACAGAGACGAAGAAGGAGGAAGAGCGAAAGATGCGTAGGAAAGCAGATATGCTAGCGGTAGCTATCGCAGGCTTAGATAGAAGGGAAAAGGAAGTGTATAGGAGAACGGATAAAGGCGAGAGTAAGTGGAATGGGGAACCTTTGAGTAGGAACCAATGCGCGTACTGTAGGGAAGAAGGGCATTGGAGAAGTGAGTGTCCACGAAGGGAACAGTATGAGAGAGACAGACCTAGGGCAGGATATAGCAGTAATTATAGAGGTCGAGCGAGAGGTAGAGAAGGTTCTGGAGGAAATAGTGGTAATAATAGAGGAAGTGTTAGTGGAGATAGATACTACCCAGCAGCGCAGAGAACCCGCGAGAGAGAGGATAGGGACTTTGTGGGTTTGGCTGACACAGTCATGGAGGACTATTGATACCGACCGGGCTCCATCCCCCTTGGCCGAGCGGAGCCTATGGTCGATGTAGCAATAGGGGGAAAAAGGAGTGCTTTCATGATTGACACTGGTGCTGAACATTCGGTGGTGACTGACCTAGTCGCTCCTCCTTCAGGAAGAACTATCACCGTAATAGGAGCAACTGGAAGGAGTGCCGCTAAACCGGTTCTTAAAAGTCGACTCTGTACATTGGGAGGCCACATAGTGAAACACCAGTTCCTTTATATGCCTGAATGTCCAGTCCAACTGCTAGGACGTGATTTGTTGTAGAAATTACAAGCACAGATAACATTTCTACCTAACGGAACAACATCTTTGAAGTTCAATGGACCCTCAGGTATAATGACAATATCTGTACCAAAGGAAGAAGAGTGGCGACTTTATACAGTGTTGACTAGCCAAAACCCTAAGAGTGATGAATCCTTGCTCAATATACCAGGAGTGTGGGCAGAGAATAACCCACCAGGACTTGCTCGTAATATCCCACCAATTCATATCGAACTAAAGCTTGGGGTTTATCCAGTAAGCCTGAGACAATATCATATTCCACAAAAGGCCAAGAAGAACATACAATCTTATTTGGATAAGTTCATAAGGTATGGTATCCTAAAATTCTGTACTTCCCCCTGGAACACCCCACTGTTGCCTGTTCAAAAGCCCGGTACAGATGAGTATCGCCCTGTGCAGGACTTGAGAGCAGTCAATGATGCGGTAGTGAGTATACATCCAGTTGTACCCAATCCATATAACCTGCTTGCTTTAATTCCGGGCGGGGCTACCTACTTCACAGTTTTGGATCTCAAAGATGCCTTCTTTTGCCTTCGAATTGCTGCGGAAATCCAGTGTATTTTTGCATTCCAATGGGAAAATGCTGTAACGGGCTCGAAACGCCAGATGACTTGGACAAGACTGCCCCAAGGGTTTAAAAATTCGCCTACCCTATTTGGATCAGCTTTAAGTCAAGACTTACTGGATTTCAAGTCCATCCCAGGAGAGTGTGTACTATTACAATACGTAGATGATTTGTTGATAGCGGCAGTTACAAGAGAAATAGGTCAGCAAGCAACACATGATTTACTACACATTCTTTGGAAGGCAGGATACACGGTGTCCAGGAAGAAAGCTCAGTTGTGTCAGCCAACTGTCAAGTATCTGGGATTCCATATCTCTGAAGGTCAAAGGATAATGGGGCCAGAGAGAAAAGAAGCTGTATGCCAAATACCAATACCCAAGAATAGAAGACAAGTGCGGGAATTCTTGGGGGCAGCAGGCTTCTGTAGGATATGGATTCCCAGTTATGCGATATTGGCGAAACCTCTTTATGCAGCTATAAAAGGTACAGAACATGATCCATTCCTGTGGACCCCTGAACAGCAAATGGCATTTGAAGATGTGAAGAAGGCGTTGATGAGCGCCCCAGCATTAGGTCTACCTGATCATACACGTCCATTCTACTTATATGTACACGAGCAAAGAAGAATCGCTGTGGGAGTATTGACACAGTACTTGGGATCATGGCAACGACCTGTTGCATATATGTCCAAACAATTGGGTGCAGTGGCCAGTGGTCTTCCACCTTGTCTAAGAGCCGTAGCTGCTGCCGCCCTGCTGGTAGCCGAAGCTGATAAGCTTACTCTGGGTCAGGAACTCTACGTGCGAGTCCCGCACGCAGTACAGACGTTGCTAGACTATAAAGGCAATCATTGGTTTAGCAATAGCCGCATGACTAAGTATCAAGCCATGTTATGTGAAAACCCGAGAGTGCATCTAGAGACTGTTAATATCTGGAATCCAGCTACCCTTTTGCCACAACCTACTGAGAGTCAACATGATTGCCTGGAGGTAATGGATGAAGTGTTTTCAAGTAGACCGGACCTTCGTGATTTTCCCATCCAGAACCCTGATGTCCAGTACTATACGGACGGCAGTAGTTATGTGAAAGAAGGGATTCGCTATGCAGGATATGCAGTGATAAAACCATAGACAAGAAGCTCGGCCATTGTCAAAAGGAACATCGGCACAGAAGGCAGAACTAATCGCACTCACACGAGCGTTACAATTGGCTGAAGGTTTGAGGGTGAACATCTACACGGACTCCAAGTATGCGTTTTTTTTTTTTTAGACAATCTTTATTTTTCAAATAATTTTTCACACATATGGTAAGTGGCATGGTACAGAACAGTGAAGTCGGTAAACATATGAACAATTGTACTTCTCATTCAAATAGTTTTTTACACATATGGTAGGTGGCAAGGTACAGAACAGTGAAGTCAGTAAACATATGAACAATTGTACTTCTCAACACACAGTCAATAATCTATTACATACTAAATGCTTAACCGTTCAGTTGGCAGAAATAACATAGCAATTTGATCGGTTCCTACAATTTGTATAGACTGAGAGGCGTGTAGTGCAACGGTGATGGCGGTCTGAATGAATCTCTCCACCTGAGTGGCATCTCCGGGCCTCAATCCGTGACTTCTACCATGTGATTTATACATTAAGACGGCTCTGAGTCACATTAGTGTGGGTTTGTACTGCTATGAGTATTCATAGTTTGTCGTGTTACATCTCCCCATGTACCACTAACGCCCGCTAGTTTTCCTACATCATCTGTGTGCCCTTGGAACAGAATATGACCGGGCTCATCGCCGAGCCGCACTATCCGGGAACATTTCTGGGGTAAGAGGTACTCATGCTTGCCCAAATTTCCGTCCCATGTTAACCTCAAGAATGTGTAGGCGAGGGCCCAGTAAGCTAACAATTTCACGTTCAATTTTTGACGTGGGTGAGGATTAGGCTGGGGGTATGTTTGCTTATGGTACCCTAGTGTCAGCAGGAGGCTCGAGCCCGTCTGGAGTCTGGCTAGGTGGGCAGGAGAATTACGTTATTCAAGCGACCTCCGGTCTTACGTCCATCATGTCCTACATGGCCCCTCAAGTCCATAGTCTCATGTTTACTTGCCAGTGAGTCCCACTCAAGGGTCTGTTCAAGTCGGTCAATGGGGGTATGTCTGTCGTCCAGTCCGGGGAAGGGGTGAGGGATGGGGGAGGGGGATGGAGGGGAGGGTGTCTGTCGGGGTTAGCCTTGCGCTTGGTTGGTCCCTACGGTCCCCTGGGATATTCCTCGGGGACTGGTGGTTCCGCTGGCCAGATACACCTCCCAGGGGTACCAGGTCAATGCACACTGCTCTTGTCTGCCATAAAGGTCCGCTGTCAGGGACTCCATCGCGTGGATTTCCTCCACCTTTGTTATCCATTGCTGGAGGGTTGGCGCCCCCCTCTGTTTCCACATTGCGGGGAGAAGGGCCTTAGCCGCATTAAGCAGGGGTAAAGTTAAGGACTTCTTATAGGTCTTGATGGGCACGGGGGTGTGGTGTAACAGCATCGTTAGGGGGTCCAAGCGCATCCCTGTCCCTGTTATTTTGTTTATCTCTACCCTGATTCTCTCCCAGTAAGTGTTGATGTCTGGACATTCCCACCATATGTGGATGAATGTGCCTCTGTGTGTGCCGCATCTCCAACATGTGTCCGGTGTGCTGTCTTTTATGCGGTGTAGTATGTCTGGTGTTCTATACCAGCGGGTCAGGAGTTTGTAATTTAGCTCTTGATACTTCGAGCTGATGGAGCACTTATGGGTGAGAGTGTAGATCTTGTCCCAGTCCTGTGGGGTGAGTGTTTCCCCTGAATCTGTCTCCCAGTGTCTCCTGAACTTAAGGTCTACATCCCCATTGGCCTGGGCCATGAGCCAAGCATATATGGTAGAAATTCCTCTGTGTACCTGTAGTCTATGTGCACAGAGGAGTTCAAAGTTGGTGAGAGGTCTGAGTAGGTGCCCTCGGCCAGGTAGAGAGTGATAGTACGTGTGGATTTGGTGGTATCTGAACCGTTCAAGTAACGTTGGAGGTCTGTCCGGGCATAGTTCCGTGAGTGGTTTAAGTCCCCTCGTGCTACTCCATTGGTGCAGGTACATCCAGTCAGCCTGCTGGAGACCAGCTAAATCTCGTTGGGTCAGTGCGTCTGCCAAGTCTGGGTTGTGGGTGATGGGGGTTAGAGGGCTTGGGGAGGTAGTGAGCCTAAGTCTGTAGCGTACGGCTGTCCACACCCTGATCGAGGCGTCAATAAGGGGGTTACCAGTGCGTAAGTCAGAGTATGTGGCGGTGTGTAGCCACAGTCTGGAGGGAATTTTCCTGTCCGCTTGATCCAGCTCGAGGGTAACCCATTGCTTTGTGGGGTATTGTACGTGCCAGTCTGCCAGCCTGTGTAGGTGTGCGGCGCGGTAGTAGGTCTCAATGGAGGGCAAACCCGTGCCTCCTTTCCGCTTTGGGAGTTCCAGCGTGGATTTTTTAATCCGGGTCTGGCGGGATTTCCAAACGAATCGTCGAATAGCAGTCGACAGGGAGCTAAAAAAGGCTTTGGGCACGGTGATCGGTACTGTTTGGAAGAGGTATAGTATCCTGGGCAACACGTTCATCTTGATCGCATTGATGCGTCCAAACCAGGAGATATAGTATGGGGACCATTTCTTGATGTCCACCGTCAGGGAGTGTAGCAGTGGTTGATAATTATGTAGGTATAATTGGGATGGGTCTTTGGGCAGCCAAATTCCCAAATATTTCAGTTTGGTGTCACACCATTTGAAGTGGTATTGGGAGTATAGGTGGGGTGGGGGGCCGCGTGGAGGAGGGAGGTAGAGGGCCTCTGACTTATCTGTATTGAGTTTTTTTTTTTTTTTTTTTTTTTTAATTCTTTATTTTATTTGTGCAAATAAGTAACAGGCAAGTTTGTTCTGCCACAATAGCTGAAGCAAACCAAATGATACACAGAAAGGTATAACACTATGGCATGAAGGGCATTGCACATTTTTAGGGTTAAGTGAACAAGATAGACATATAATATAGCTTGACAGCATAATCTGCACGGTTGTTGCTTGGATCCGTTAGTGAATATACATGTATGGCTGACAGCGTTAAATTACACAGCTTTACTATCGACTTTGTTGTCGTCTCTTAACGTAAGTGAAGGCACTATATGTGATATTATGCTACTATAGAGATAATACAATTTTAACAATTAACATTATATGTGCACTATAAGTGTAGCTGTCAACATGGCAACTCTCAGGTTTAAATGCCGCTAAACAAGCCACCTATATATAAAAGGTGTGATGAGATGTCCCGGTGATAATCTGCGAGCTATGCATTAAATAACAAATGGTTATATCATAAAAAAAAAAGGTATGGTAGCAGGCTGATTAAGCATTATGTTCATTTCAATTAAAATACAGGCTAGGCAGAGCATGTCTGGGTTATCTATTGAGCGAGTGATACTAGGCTATACAAATCCTAGGCATAGTGATAGGGAGATGTAAAATTAAAATGAGTAAGACAGGCTAATAAAAACGTGGTAATAGAATTAGTGTTAAACCAAATAATAAGATGATTGTCGCTTGTGTACCGCTGGGTTTTCTGCCGTCTTGGTTAGAGTCCCTGTCAGACTTAGCTTAGTTGGCAGCCAGCTCATGTAGTCTGAATATCAGCCGATACCTTGGCTGGGTACCCATCTTCCACTTGTGTACTGCCCACAGGCATGAGTCATGCTAAATTTCAGGATTGAGGCATTCCCCATACCCCAGGCTTGTTCCAGGGCCTGTACTGTGTTTTCATGAACTCGGAGGTTCCCTGAGTCCCAGTTCCACCCATCCAGGTGTTTGCAGGGGGCTTTGCTGCTTTGGGGCAGGTGTCTGCGTGTCGATCCTCTCTGCATTCGTGTTCGGTGCGTTGGGGGTATTCCCCGGGTGGTCCTAGACCCAGGGAGGCGCAGGGTATGGTGTTTTGCTGACCTTGAGGTTGGTTTGCCTTTGGAGGGTCTCTTGGGCCTTGCTCCGCCGTGTGTGTGCTCTCTCACCCGTGGTAGTTTTGCAGGGGGTGCCCGCTTCATCCGATCCATCAAGGTTGCCCAAAAGCGGTTGAAGGCTGCTTCCAGACGCTCTTCAATGTGGCTAAGTGGGTCCATGTGGTCGTCTTGACGCGGCACTGGGTCCCGTTTCAGAGGCGCGGGTGCGTCCGCCATCTTGTGTGCCGCCGCTCGGAGCTCAATTTGTTGTTGCGGCTTCTCCCAACATGTCTGGGGGGCCTCAGCATATAGCCCAGCGGGGGCCGGGATAACCCCCACCGGCCCAGAGGGGGGGAAAGCGGGACCTAAGCTGTCCATGGGGTATATGATGGACGGGGGACCGGCCGCATCCCCCGCCCTGAATGAAGTTACAGGCCGCAGGGAACCCTCATCTCCAAGAGTACGCTTTGCCTTCGAGGTTTCACCCCAATAGGTTGCCCCCACATTCCCCTGTCGAGGCATGCCCATGTTAGAGGGGATTAGAGGGTAGATTGTCCTTTTTTGCTTAGAAAAGTGTTTAGGCTGAGGAGCTCCCGCAGCCTGCGTCCTGCTCAGTCAGTGGTCAGGCCCCGCCCCCCCTGTATTGAGTTTTAAGTTGGAGAGTGTTCCGAACTCCCGAAATGCTGTGAGGAGGTTCGGTAGGGATATCAGTGGCTGAGTGAGGAAAAACAGCATATCGCCGGCGTATGCTGCCACCCTGTATTCGTGGCGACCATGGGAGAAGCCGGCTATTCCCCCATTCCGTCTGACCGCCCCCAGGAATGGTTCCAGGGAGAGGGCAAACAGGAGGGGGGAGAGCGGACATCCCTGCCGAGTGCCGTTCCTGATTTGAAAAGGGGCGGACAGTGCTCCATTGATTCGGATCCGTGCCGTGGGACTAGTGTATAGGGAGAGTATCCAGGACAGCATGTTGGGGCCAAAGCCCATGTGCGAAAGGGTGCTCTCCAGGTACGACCAGTCCACCCGATCGAAGGCCTTTTCAGCATCCGTCGACAAAAGCATGAGTTCCCTGCGTTGCGACCGCGCTATGTGGAGAATGTTCAGGGCCTTTATCGTATTGTCTCTCCCTTCTCTGCCCGGGATGAATCCGACCTGATCGGGGTGAATGAGGTGTGGGAGGTGGCTCGCGATTCTCAGGGCTATGGCTTTCGCAAACAGCTTCAGGTCCGCATTCAGTAATGAGATAGGGCGGTAGCTCCCGCAGTTCGCCGGGTCCTTCCCCTCCTTAGGTATCACGGTAACTATGGCTGCTAAAGCAAGTATGCGTTTTTAACCACTCATGCCCATGGAGCTTTGTATAAAGAAAGAGGACTACTGAACTCAGAGGGTAAATAAATCAAGTACGCAGCTGAGATATTACAACTACTTGAAGCCGTGTGGGAACCGAAAGAAGTTGGTATCATACATTGTCGAGCGCATCTGAAAGGTGATGGTGATGTAACAAAAGGAAATCGGATGGCAGATAATGCAGCTAAGCGTGCCGCTGAATCAGGAAAACAGGAGTATGTGGAACATATAGCTGCTCTTATACCGACCCCACTGTCTCAATGGACTCCAGTTTATACAGCTCAAGAAGAAGAGTGGTTAAAGACTGAAGCTGGGAAGTACCTGGAGAATAATTGGTATCAGTTAGAAGATGGAAGAATAGACATTCCAGCATCACTAGCTGTAGAAATTGTCCAGAATTATCATAACGGGACACATTCTGGAAGAGATAGTATGGAAGAATCTCTCAGGAAACATTTCTACATATCAAGATTGTCCAACTTGACTCAAGCCATTGTACGAAGATGTGTGATATGTGCCAAGAATAACGCAAGGCAAGGACCAGTGAAACCACCGGGAGTCCAGTATATGGGGGGACTCGCTATGTCCGATCTTCAAATAGACTATACGGTAATGCCTAAATCCGGCGGACATCGCTACCTACTAGTAGTTGTGTGTACCTACTCAGGATGGGTAGAAGCATGTCCTACTCGTACAGAGAAAGCAGGAGAAGTTGTGCGATTTCTGTTGCGAGAAATAATACCCCGATATGGACTACCATGTTCTATAGGATCGGATAATGGTCCCGCCTTTGTTCACCAGTGCCTACAACAACTGACTCATATGCTTGGTATTAAGTGGAAGCTTCATACGGCATATAGACCTCAGAGTTCTGGGAAAGTGGAAAGGATGAACAGAACTATTAAGAACCAATTGGCAAAGATGTGTCAAGAAACTCAACTTAAGTGGAATGTTCTTTTGCCCATAGCTCTGTTGCGCATTCGTAGTACACCTACCAGAAGGATGGGTCTCTCACCTTTTGAAATCATGTATGGGCGTCCACCTCCGGTACTTGGTAACTTAAGGGGGGATTTGAGTCAGTTGGGAGAAGGAATTACCCGGCAACAGGTTGTAGAGTTGGGTAAAACTATGGAGGAGGTACAGAAATGGGTACAAGATAGATTACCTGTGAATATTTATCCACCTGTCCATTGTTATCATCCAGGAGATCAAGTTTGGATAAAGGAGTGGAACAGTGTACCGTTGGGGCCAAAGTGGAGGGGTCCTTATGTTGTTCTTTTGTCTACCCCTACAGCTATAAAGGTGGCTGAAGTGACTCCGTGGATTCATCACTCCAGGGTTAAACCAGCAGCAGTAGATTCTTGGCAAGCTACACCAGATCCAGAGAATCCCTGCAAGATCCGGTTAAAGCGTGTAACTCAGTCGGAGTGACGAGGAGATATTGGGACTTCTAGAGTAATCAAAGAGATCAGCAAGTGGATGTTTTGACGGCCATAATAAAGCCTGACCACCTACCCACGTTACATAGCCAGAGTGTCTTCAATTTATGTTTTTATTAGAATTTGGATATTCATAATATAACTTTGTCATAATATGAGAGTAATACCAAGAATTAGGTAACATAAGATTGTAACAATAATAAGAATTAGGTAGCACAGGATTATAGCGATGTCTCAGAGTTCACTATGCTGTAGTGTAACAGGTATCAACATGACTATATCTACATTTAATGTCCGGTTACATTAACAAGTCGTCTGTTGGGGCTGTAATAGGTAGATTTGAAGAGTAGGTGACGCTTAGGTGAAGTTTCAGGTGGTGACGGTTCTCGCGCTACTTGCGCCACAGCTGGTCAGCTATATACATGTTTTTCTTCGGACCCAGATTGCTTTTGGGCGTACTCTGCGCTGCGGTGTCATCTTCTTTGGATTCTGGCCCCCCGGGCTCCGGAAGGTGCAGCTGGCGGAGGAACTCCTTTTGGTCGTCCATAGAAGTCAGGATGAGCGTCTGGTTTCCCCGTGGTACCTCCAGGGACCCGTCTACTCCCCATCGGTATCTGACTCCTGCTCCTCGCAGTTGTTTGGCAGCTGGTGCAAGTTGCCTCCGTTCCGCAAGTGCTGCGAATGGTAGATCCCCATATAGGGCCACCGTGCTGCCTTCCATTTGCACAGTGCCCAGGTCTCTTGAGCGGGACATAATAGCGGCGCGGGTTGCCATGTCCTTTGTGACCACTATAGTGTCTCTAGTCGCGTTTTCCGGTGCCGTTGCCGCTTTCCGGATTCGAAACGCTGAAAGTATTGCGGCGGGGTCAGCGCCTCCTTTAAGGCCCATTGAAGACAATAGGCGACGTATATAGGGTATTAATGCCTCTCCTTCCACGTTTTCTGGAATCCCTCTGAGGCGTATGTTCCGCCTTCTGTGTCGAGCTTCCATAGTGGTGATAGTCCGGGTTAGTTTCTGGACTTGTGAGGAGAGGGTCTGCATTGTGTCTTGGGAGTTCTGCATCTGGTGGTCTCTTGCATTTTCTCTAGTTTCCATTGCTGTGAGCCTTTGTTGGATGTCCCCCACCTCTTTCTGTGTGCTTAATATATCTGCCCTCCACACCTCTCTCATTTCTTGTAAGAGATCCCTGATGTCTCTTTTCGTGACAGGGGATGATTCTGCCTCTGATTCTGTGTCAGGACATGGGGGCTCAGACTCTGCTGTTTGTGAGGTAAGGCTTTCCCTATCGTCCTGGGAGTCCTCCTCTGCACTGCTAACTGCGGCCGCCATCTTGGCGGCTGCCTGTGGGTTAGGCCTTGTAAATGATAGCCGGATATCGGCTAATTTGGGTGTCTCCGGCTGGCAGTTTTTCTTATTTTTGCGCCCCATTAGTGTCTCTGGTCGGGAGGCGTGTGTGTGGCCGATTTTGGGAGCTGGATGTCGGGTGAGTGCTTACTGTTTTGTCCGCTGATACGGAGGTCCACACACTTGCGTCTTGATCGCTCGGCAGCCGGCCACGCCCCTCTAGCCAGAGTGTCTTGAAGGGACTTCTGTGAAGGGAATAGAGGACTTGAAGGACTCCATTCCTTGCAGCCCTTACTTCCTGGAAGCTGAGGTGCCATCGCACGGACGAAGAATTAGGATAAAGATGTCAGGAGAAATGTATTTGATAGTGTATATATTTGTGTTTTTAATTATTCAGGAAGGTAGATGTACCGACACACCTGGCTGTGAGGTTTGCATTAAGACTACTAAAACAGGTAATCATATTTCCCAGACTCTTATTTGGCATTCACAATATGAGTGTAAAGGATATGTATCTAGGTGTAGATACTTAGGTAGATTATAGTGTATGCCATTTAGGAGTAGGAGAACCTAAGTGCTTCAATCCAGAGTATCAACCCCGTACAATTTGGTTGACCCTTCGGAATGGAGACTCACAGGGGACCCTAATAAATAAGACAATACTAGAAACCGTACATTCTCCGGGTGTTCTGCTATTTGATGCATGTAAGGCGATATCAAGTGGTAGAAAACCGTGGAATGTATGCGGGGATCTTAAATGCGAAAGAACGTATGGGTCTAATGATAGGTATATTTGCCCCAGTAGATAGAACAAGTATATAGATCCAAAATGCCCAAATAAGAATTATAATTATTGTCCATATTGGTCTTGTGTAGGGTGGGCAACTTGGGGACAGACAGTAGATAAGGATATGATTGTTACTAAGTTGCCTACCAAACCATATTGTAAGTCTATGGAGTGTAACCCAATGTAATAATTTAAATTAATAATCCTGAACAGTTTATAGATAGGTTCGGAAACTTATTTGGGTTCCAGATATATGGGACGGGTTTGGATCCTGGGACAATATTATTTATAGGGATAGAGACCGATACCGTAGCATCCCAAACTCATCAGGTTTTCCATTCTTTTTATGAAGAGATGAGTGTAGAAAATAAGATCCCCCATAATGCTAAGAACCTGTTTATTGATCTAGCCGAGAGTATTGCTGGTAGTCTTAATGTAACCAACTGCTATGTGTGTGGAGGTACTAATATGGGATGGGAGGGAGGGATGGGAGTGGATCTTGGGTGAGTTCCCTCACTTTTTTCCCCAGGACTTGACTCCTGTAAATAAGGGTACATGGAGGACAATTCCTTCGGGCATTAGGATGTGCCTGGCAAAACCAAGACACCCTTCATGTACGTCTAGGTCATATTTAGAAAATTCCACCCTTCCTACCCATTTAAAATCCTAGAATGCATCTGTCTATTTGTCTGATCAAAACAATTGCCATGAATTATTTCTGCTTTATATAATCATGTATCATGTTTTGTTTGTATTCCCCAGGACATATCTGAAAAGGAGAGAAATCACAATTCTTCTTTCTAAAACCCTTTCTAAATAACCCAAATATATATAATGGTTTGTGCAGTCATCGCAGTCTTGAGAGTACAATTCCAAAGGCTATCTATGGAAATTAGAAAGGAAAATTAAAGAAAGAGACCAAACGAAAAAAAAAAAAAAAAAAAAGCACACGTTACTAATACATATTGAGAATCGCATTATCCTAACAAGGGACTCAGAACGCAAGATGAATGTTTTGTTAAGTGGGTACAGGGACTCATGCAAATAGGCAGGGAGTTTTTACATTTCAATAGCTTCTGAAAATGTTAATTTATAACCTTGACTTTATAAAACAGAAAATGGATAGCAACAATATAATTGTAGTCCTCATATAATCCCCTGCTCTCGAGCCAAGGGGAAAAATATGAAACTATACTGGTAGTTTGGCAAGATTCATAAGAAATTGTAGCAGACACAACCAAAAAAAAAAAAAAATTTAAGAACTGTAATTCAAAGTCTTAAGTACAGCAGAGAAATGTTGCTGTCATCTCATGGGGTCATAAGAAGCATATAAAAAAAATGAATATGAAAGACTCCAAGTGAGCAGACAACTTTACATGCTGGCCTTCACCATGAGGCACCCAGTATGAATAAAGAATTCACTTTTACACCGGATATATAGTATATGCAAGGATGGACACCAAGGGAACACAAGTCCACTATGATGTTTTGTAAGCAAAGCATTTTGTCCGTTGCAATTTTACACCATATTTTTTTCTTTATATAAATTAACCTTTTTGACCGTGGCATAATTACCTTTAGACCATCCTTCCCCATTTTTTTCAGGTGCATCTGTGTTAATCTGTATTGCACTGGGGTAGTCTTTAGTATCCATCAAGATGGATGTCCAGACTTATATAAAGAAACAGGGAAAAATGGAAAATGGATATTGGTGGTTCATTCATTCAAGATTTCATTTAATCGCCAATCTGTAAATGTCTGAGATAAGGCCATAAAGTCATAATGCAGCACTGTAGGCACTGTAGGCAGACTTTTAAAGGGTATTTTTTTTTTTGGTAATAGCAAAATAAAGATTTTAATTTAAACACCATGTTAAAGGAGGGTTTAAACATATAATATATCTCTAAATATTCAAGTCTGGGTGGTGTTAAAGGTAGAGAGAGAAGAAAAAACGTAAATCGAATTTTGGGTTTTTTGTCTGGTCTCCTTCCTGGATGTTAACTATAAGTGGGGGCATTCTATAGAATTTTTCTTTACTTTTCAGGGTTGTCAACAATATGGAACATAAGAATTTTTCTTGAACTATCTTGGGGATGATGGTTGCAAAATTATTCATTGTTGAAGGACTGTCCAAGATTCTCACATTTTGAGTTTCACCAGGTCACATAAAAATCCACATATCATACGCGTCTTGAGAACCTATCAACGACGACATTTTGCTATTTTTATCTTATTTTGGACAAATATCACTAGAGCAATTCTATTAGGGCTTAAACAAGATACTATTTTTATGCATCTATGTCAGTCACAATGCATTTTACCTTCTGCAATCAAGTTCTTTTATCGAGAATGTGGAGGAATGCTATAATGAATCTTGTTCTCACCCTCCTCCACTCTTCAAAATTGTCTCTGTCGACTGAAATTTTCTTTAGACAAATTAACTGAAAACATAATTCCCAGCAGATTAATGTTTTCTTCCAATCAAGCTACAGTAACTTTGGCTGTAATTCCTATTTGAACATATGACAGTTTTTCAGAGTGGACTGGCATTTTGTAATTGCACTGTCATTTTTTAACCTTCGGAGAACATTACTGATATATATTGATGTAAAAGAAAAAAAAAATCAACATTGCTGAGAGCATGCATTGCCACTAATCAATCTGAGCTTCTTCAGTTGAGATGACTATCTACCCGCATTCCCCCATGCATAGAAGTGAAAATGCAATGCTTTAACTGGGATTCTTGGCTGTTTGGAACTGTGTCTCGGAATTCTGCCCCAGATAGTCACCAATATGAGTGATCCAGCACAAATCCCCAGTGTACAATTCAGATGGTTCCCAGTGATTTTGAACAATATCCTTTAGAACCCCACATACAGTCCTGCAGCTCTATCTTGGTTCTCCTCCTACGTCGATTGGATTTCTCATCCCTGACATCTTTTAACGACCATCAGGGTTATTCACAAAGGCATGAATATTTGGGAATTCATAGTGCATTCAAACTATCCCAAAGGTTAAGCCAAAGCAGCTGCAGAGGTGTTTCTAGGCTGCAAAACTATTCAATAGCCCCCTTATCACATATATTAAGTTGAATCACAGCCAACATCCACTATATATAACACACTATTCCCAACAGAGGGGAGAATGTATAAAAATTTCCCAAAATACTGGAATTTAAAGAATAATCTGCAATACTTTTTTGAGATCCATCGAATCCATTGAACGAATGATCAAATCGGATTTTTTTTTTTTTTTTTACTATTTATCTGTCAGGACGGGGCTGTGGCCCAACACGCAGAATAAAGTCAACTAGAAAAACATATTACCGGGCCTTAGAATGGTCAGATTTAACGTAGAAAGAATGGTCAGAAACAAGCCAAAGGCAGGGACACAGACAGGAGCATAAACGAGAAGACAAAGCCAAAGGGTCAGGTATACCAGAAATACAGATAGTCAGAATAAGCCAAAATCAAAAACCAGGAATAATAATACCAAACGCGCTCTCGGATAACCAAAGAAGTGGAAACCACGGCAGGGCAAAGAAGAAATAAAGAAATGGGCTTATATAGCCCTTCCCTATCATTCCTTGGTAGACAGGGGTCACCTGACTCCAGAACGTGCGTGTGCGCTCTTTGTGTGGCTGCACACGTAGGTCTGCATGACCTCTAACACTGCTGGGGGCAGGGCTATATCTTATGCTGCTTTTACAGTGGCTGGCGTCCATAGGAACACCGTGCTCGCTAGGGATGGACGCGCCGGTGGATCTGGCCGTGATCTGCCGCAACTTAGGTAAGTTTCGTTTTTTGTTTAAGTGACCGCACCGATCGGTGCATTACTTTACTGTATATGGTTCATTAATATGTACGCCTTTTGTTGCACCAGGATACCCTAAGATTTAAACCAAAATTTTGTGGAAAGCCTTCTGAGAAAAATGGCACTTTACAGCTGCAAAGATGGGAGGAATCAATTCCACAATTAACGCCAAAAGCTTTGGAATGGGATAACCAACAACTCATACAGGTGTGATGTCAGGTGTCCACATACTTTTTGCAAAACAGCTATCCAACAATTCATGCAGGTAAGATTTGTAAGAGTTGCAGTCCTTAACCGAGAGCTGCATGTTGCTAAACAATGTGATAAAGGCACGGCAGCCGCTAGCTTTCCTCCTGGGTATTTGTAATCCTTACTTTGCTTCATTCTTACTTTTAGCTGCAGATAGAAATACTTAATTATTCCAATGTTCGGCCAAGTTTCTCTCCTCTGCTCGTTTGCCCCAATTAATAAAAAAAAGTTGAAATAAACCCCCCCCCCTTAATGTTCTTGGATGAGATTGGACAAAATCCAGGAATGCAAAGCGTTAACCCTTCAATGTCACAGTAATAACAGGCAGCTTAAACTTTGTTGAAAATTGACATCCACTAAATACCCAAAATAGGAGCTTATATGGAAGAGTCATCAAACTAGCAATCTAAGTACACACGACGTTTTCCATTTGTGACATAGGCAGGTTCTATTGAGCTATAGAAATTATTAAATAGACAATTAGGAAGTGTTATCAGGAGGGCTATGTGGTGGAATAGTAGGTGTTAAAAAGGGATGTTTTAAGCAATAATGGGTTATAGAAATTGGCTATTTATGCAGTTATTTGAACGGTTTTGAGTCATATAGAGTAATAGGTTGTGTTATACAGAAATAGCCCAAGAAGCAATTAAAGAAGCGGTTATAAGAAGCAGTAGGAGGGGTTACAGGAAGGTATTACCCGAAGCAATAGGAATTTATAAATCGTAATTACAAGGCGATTAAAAAGGCATTTTATTATAGGGAGGATTTCAATGAAGGAATGGAGAAAGAAAAGATGTCATTCAGCATATGGTGCAGCATATAAATAATAAAGCACTAATTATTACACAGAGAAGCAGTGATGCGATACAGTGTTTACAAGGTGGGAGCCTTCTGCTCTTCATTACCATGTATCGCCAGAAAGAACAGGCAGCAGCAGCAGGAGTAAGTTATCGGTCTAGAGAGCAAGGATGGCAAAAGGCAGACCCCCCAGCTGTTGCAGAATATCCATGATGCTTTGCTAGTCTTTATGGGAGTCATAGTTCTACAAGAGGTGTGTGTGAGGGGGTTACCTTTTTGGAACCACTATAGTGTAGTTTTTAAAAAGACAATCCTTTTTCACCCAAGCATCAAATCCCAAATGATACCCACCCACCCTCCTGGCACAGAGTATGCTGCAGATGTCACTCACATAAATATCTATACCAGCTGTCTATACTTCCTAATTCAGAACACGTCTTCCTGTACTGGAAAAGTAAATCTTAAAGGTTTGCTCCAGTCATCATAACAACTTCATCTCAAGGAAGTCTTTATGGTGTTTGGAGGTCCTGGTCACCATCTTACCTTAATGACTTAAACCATTTGCAAATGGGTTAAACTAAAATTGCTCTCTCCTCTTCTTTTTTATATTTAAAGTTTATATTTGGTCGAGAAATAGCAGTGGTACAGAATGCAGAATTTCAATAATTCGAGACAATAATAATGATGAAGTAATGTTACATAATACCATTAGCAACTTCTGGAGTAAGAATCATAGTAGTTTTATCTAGGTTGTCCTCTATCTGCGCGGTTTCACCCACTTTGTTAAATATTCACTTAATGGAAAAAAAATTACTTTAGATAGATATTATAGTGCTCTGAATAAATGCCCTAAATGCAAAAAACCCAGATGATAGATATTTTTATCCTCCTATTCTAACACGGGTTTCAATGTGGGAGCCTTTGCATGGGCATGCAGGACCTCCAGGTACCATAATGACTTCATTTATATGAAGTCGGTAAGGTGCCCCGAGTGTTCCTATAATGGTCTTCTCACTAAACACAGAGTTGTAGTAAATTGATAATCATATTGCAAAGGTAAGATGCTATCCAAATCTTCTGTATCTACAACATGGCTATTTTGTCTCAGTATTGTCAGCCAGCTTTTAATTTGCTACAGTTCATGGTTTAGTAATAAACCCCGATAGATGAAATGTTTATATGGAGCTACAAGCTACATACATAACAATTATATCCTTGAATATCCTGTTTATGCAAAAAAGCATCCAACCATTTTTTAAAAAGTATCTATAGAATATGAAAAGACTACCTCTTTAGGCAGAGAATTCCACATATTTATTGTTCTTCTTCTTAAGTACACTTTCCTCTGCTGTATGAGAAATCACCTTTATTTCAGTCTCACTGGGCGACCTGTTGTATATTCCTGCTTATTAACATGTTATCACATTTTGTACTGATATATATTTTTATAGTGCTATCAGGTCCCCTCTGAGTTGTCTTTTTTTCTAAAGAAAACAAATCTAGTTTTTCTAGTCTTTCCTTATACCTAATGTTTTCCATTCCCCTTCCTAATTTTGTAGCTCTCCTCCACACTTTTTCTAGTTTTTCCAATATCCTTCATCACCCAATTATTAACTGGTAATACTAGCTCAGTGACCCATTGTCAGGATATAATTTAAAAGAAGAAAAACTACCACAACAAGAGGAAATAATCTTAAATTAGAGGGGCAAAGGTTTAAAAATAATATCAGGAATTATTACTTTACTGAGAGGGTAGTGGATGCATGGAATAACACAGTAAAGGAGTTTAGGCATGCGTGGGATAGGCATAAAGCTATCCTAACTATAATAAGGCCAGGGACTAATGAAAGTATTTAGAAAATTGGGCAGACTAGATGGGCCAAATGGTTCTTATCTGCTGTCACATTCTATGTTTGTACATTTCAATATGGAAGGAAGGACTCCACTGCACTAGGGACCCCAATGACAATATAGTAAACTATTTAGTGAGCAGTAAGCTATAGACTGGAGAACAGGATGTGTCAATTCCAGCTTTTTTGAAAATAACATTGGGAAGGGTTTTTAACTTAGGAATTAGAGGGCCACTATAGGCACCCAGACCATTTAATCTCACTAAGGTGATCTGGGTGCAGTGGTCTTGTCCTTTTAGTCCTGCAAATGTAAAACATTGATGTTTAGTAGATACAGCAATATTTACATTGCAGGCTAAACACACCTCTAGTGGCTGTCTTCCTGACAACCACTAGAGGGTGTTTCTATTGCAATGACTGAGTTTGACACGCAATGTCATGTGATGGCCAACTACAAAAGTGATCAAATGCCAATCATTCAGAAGCATTGGAATTAATGCTTGTCTATAAGAAGTATTTCATTGAATGAGTTTGGCGCTTGCCATGCATGGGCTTCCCAATGCTTCTCTAGGCGAAGATGAGACCACCACCAGACAGATGCCACTAGAGGCAGAGTGGGCGGCTGGATAGAATGAGCCATGATTCTGGTAAAAAGGTAAGAAAAACCCTTTTTTATGTTTGGTTTTTTAAATTTGAGAGTGGCGAGTCCTGAATCTAAGAGGAGAGGAGAACACCATAGCATTGGGAATACATGCTTTCTCCCTCAAAGGGGTTATGTAAGCACCATAAACATTTAATCTAATTGAATTTGTTATTGTGCCTGGACTCCTATGGCAATGTCCCTCCATTCAGTGTTAAACCATTCTCAAGCACTTTAAATAAATGTCTCTGGTCACCAATAGCCCAACCCCCACTGGATATATAAGCTAAGATCTAGATTACACACTTAATTCTGGCCTTATTATTATTATTCATATCATTTATATAGCGCCAACAGATTCTGCAGCGCTTTACAATATTATGAGAGGGGGAATTAACTATAAATAGGACAATTACAGGAAAACTTACAGGAACGATAGGTTGAAGAGGACCCTGCTCAAACAAGCTTACATTCTATAGGAGGTGGGGTATAAAACACAATAGGACAGGAAATAGCAATCAAATAAGGTGGGAGTGAGGCAGAGCTGGAGGAGAGAGTAAAGTGCTGCCCTTTAGGAGAGAGCAAGAGACAGGTATGTAAGGTAGAGGTTAGTCTGGGAGGCCATAAGCTTTCCTAAAGAGATGGGTTTTAAGGTACTTCTTAAATGAATGAAGACTAGGAAAGAGCAGAGTTGAGCAGAGTTGAGCGACCGAGAAGGGGCATACCTATGGATCTGTGAAGAGATATAAGAGGGGCTAGAATTGTTCGGTGCTCTATAGGTATGTATCCTATAGGAGTCAATTCTACAAGAATTGACTCCTATAGGATACAGGAAATTATGGACTGACAGAGGGGTGAGGTGTGAGAGGACCGACTAGAGAGGAAAATCAGTCTGGCGGCAGCATTCATTACAGACTTTAGTGGGGCAATACAGCTTTTGGGAAGACCAATTAGGAGAGGGTTACAACAATCCATGTGGGAAATTACTAGAGCATGGACAAGCTCCCTGGTAGCATCTTGCATAAGAAAGGGGCAGATGTGGGCTATGTTTTTAAAATAGAATCTACAGGCTTTGACAACATACTGGATGTGAGGCTCAAAGGTGAGGCCAGAATCAAGTATGACGCCAAGACAGCGAGCTTGCAAGGATGGACTTATGTGGATACCATAAACTTGAAGGGAGAGCGAAAGAGGAGGATCAGTATTAGGAGGAGGAAAGACAAGGAGCTCCGTTTTAGAGAGATAGTAGTGGAATCCAAATGAGGTAATACGTTTGCCAAGAGAGGCAGTATAAAGAGAAAATAGAACCAAGGGACTAAGGACAAAGCCTTGAGGACCCCAACCGAGACAGGACGAGGGGAGGAGATATCATTAGAAAAGGAGACACTGAATGAACGTTGGGACAGATAAGAGGAAAACCACGAGAGGACAAAGTCACAGAGACTGAGTGATCAAGAGTTGGAAACAGGAGAGCATTATCAACAGTGTCAAAGGCATTAGAGAGGTCAAGAAGAATTAGTATGGAGTAGTGGTCTTTGGATTTAGCTGTGATTAGGTCATTAGTAACTTTGATAAGAGCAGTCTCAGTAGAGTGGAGAGGGCGGAAGCCAGATTGAAGAGGGTCAAGGAAAGAGTTGGAATTGAGGAAGTGAGACATACGGGTAAAGACAAGTCCTTCCAGAAGCTTTGAGTAAAAAGGAAGCAGGGATATGAGGCGATAGTTAGAGAGGGGAGGACAGGTCAAGAGTTTTTGTTTTCAGGATAGGTACTACAGTGGCTTGTTTAAGGTCAGCAGGGACAACGCAAGAAGAGAGAGAGCAGTTGAAGATGTGTGTTAAGGCACAAGACAGGGGAAGAGAGATCTGAAAAGGTTAGATGGGACAGGATCGAGCAGGCAAGTTGGTGGGGCAAGAGGACTGGAGATGCGCAGCCACCTCTAGTTCAGTAGCCAGGGAGAAAGTTTGAAGGGTAGGAAAGGCATGATCTACGTGTGGTTGAGAAAGAGAACGGCAAGATGGGGAGAATTATTTTCTTAGTGGTTTAATCTTGTCAGTAAAATAGCATTCAAAGCTATGGGGGGTGGCCACAGCAGGGCAAAGAAGAGAGTTAAAGGTGTCAAAGAGACACCTGGGATTGCGGGAGCATGAAGTAATGAGAAAGGAAAAGTATGACTGTTTGGCGAGAGCAAGGGCTGCATTGTATGAACACAATATTAATCTATAATGGAGATAGACTGCCTGGGTGTGAGACTTCCTCCAGGAGCGTTCAGCACAACGGGAGCATCTTTGCAGGTAGCGTGTTGATTTAGTATGCCACCGTTGGGGTCGTGTCCTCCTCAAGGTGCATGTTTGGAACAGGGCTGCAGCGTTGAAGGCAGAGGTGAGGGTAGTGTTATATGTGGAGATGGCAAGTGAGGGACAGGAGAGGGAAGGCATGAATAGCAGTTGTGAATCAATATCAGCTGACAGCTGCTGGAGGTCCTTCTGAGCTGAGGGAGGTTAGGCTGAGGTTGTTGGGTGAGGGGGTACTTGAGAGCAAATGATAAGAGGTGGTGACCAGACTGAGGAAATCAAGTGTTGCAGATATTAGATACTGTACGTGCATAAGAGAAAATTAGGTCAAGGGTATTGCCAGCTACATAGGTGGGAGAATTAGCCCACTGTGATAGCCCGAGATAGGGAGTAATTGAAAGTAGTTTAGAGGCTGCTGAGGTCAAAGGTGGGTTAATGGGAATATTGAAGTCTCTGAGAATTAGGGATGGAATATTAGAAGAGATGAAGTAGGTTAGCAAGGCAGCAAATTTATACAGGAAATGGGAGCCATGATAGTGAAAGCAGTCAGCTGAAACACTCTCAGCCAATTACAACCACCGATTACTACTCAGATCAATGCTTCCTCATTAGCACAAGGAGCACAGAGTAGATGGGCTGCTGAGGACCTTTATTTACGATATAGAACCTGGAAAAGTAAGTATGACTCCTAGAAACCCATGAGGAACCAATAAAGCACTGCTTGCAATCAGGATAAGATCAGCAAGGCTGTAGCATATTAAAACGAATTGTCACATTCTGGGATTTGTAATATTATGTTTACTTAACAAATGTATATTTGCGAAGACTGACAAAATTAAATGTAGAAATTCACAATACTTCATTTAATTCTATTCTAGAACTGAGTGAATCCAACTTTTATACATGCCAATCATAGTTATAAGCTCTGCCTTTTTCATAGATTGAACATAGTATGTGATGGAGGAGAAACAAAAACAGGAAAGATTTATCTTAGTGTAGTGTAACGGTATAAAGATGAAAAAATGGATGTCACTGATGGAATGTGCTTGCTAATCATGGAAGCTTATAATGAAATTGAAAAGTATAACTAAAGGAATCTAATTACACGAGAAAAAAAAGGAGTAGATGATAATAAAAGAATACCACTGGTATTTGATTTTAATAATAATTTTAACGAAACGTAATATTTTATAAACAAATATTGGAGCCTTCTAAAAAAAAGATAAAGAACTAGCAAGGGTAACAATAGATGGGCCATATGTTACGTTTAAATAGTAAAAAAAGGTTTTTACTAATGCAATCAATGCTAGGGCTGTAAGTATATTAAAAAAAAAACTCTGAAAGGGATAAATAAATTTAACAAAAATATAAAAAGGGGGAGTTTTGCATTAAAGAAATTATTACGTGTTTTACAAAAAAATCTGATTTACTGTTTAATTTGTACATTCAGTTTCTTCAAAAAATAATTAGTGAACCTGTAAATATTATATTAAAAGGTAGTAAGTAGTAAACGAACCCTGGCGAGGAGGTAATCATATTATGAATATAGAAGGTAAAGAAATAAATGGATACACAAACTGAAAACTTTAGAACCGTATGGATAAAATCTAGAATTTGTTTTAACTTTTATCAATTTATTTTTACAAATTATTTTTTTTTTTATTCCTTCCTTTTCTGCAAGCAGGTTGTCATTTTTTTTTTTTAATAATATTTACCAAGTAATAAATGATATGTACATTTTATTTTATATTCGTATATGTTAATTATGGTAGTATCATCATGGAGTGTTGTATCTATTATTTGGACTGATGATTAGGTGGTGGATCCCTTTTTTCTGACTTTTTAACTATATACACCAGGGCTCGAGTCCTGCAGGAACGCATGGGAACGGTTTTCCTGCACTTTTTTCACAGTAGGAACGCCGTCCCCTTGCCGCCCCCAAATGCCCTGTGTTCCCCCTGTCATGGGGGGGCCATCTGATGGACCCCCATGGCAGGCAGCTGTCTCCCTGTCACACGCGGCGAGGGAGCAGAGCAGAGAGAACATAGCTCCCTCGCCGCGTGTGACAGGGAGACAGCCGCCTGCCTCACTGAAGTCCCACTGGACCCAAGGGTCCCATCCATGACAGCTTTCCCAAAAGGTAGAGAGGCTGGGTGGGTGGGAAATGTTAATTTGAATAATATTAATAATAATTTGTATGTATGTCTGTGTATGTCTGTTAGTGTGTGTGTGTGTATGTTAGTTTATTATTATTATGTTGTTATTTATATAGCGCCATCAAATTCCGCAGCCCTTTACAATGGGTGGACGAACAGACATGTAGTTGTCACCAGACAAGTTGGACACACAGGAACAGAGGGGTTGAGGGCCCTGCTCAATGAGCTTACTTGCTAGAGGGAGTGGGGTAAAATGACACAAAAAAGTAAAGGATAGTATTCGACTAGTGACAGTTGCAGAAGAGAAATAAGTTGGGAGCTATTAACAGTTTAATTGATACGCTTTTATGAAGAAGTGGGTTTTTAACGATTTTTTTGAAGGAGTCGAGAATCGGTGAGCATCTAACGGAGGAGGGAAGCGAGTTACACAGGAACGGTGCAGCCCTCGAGAAATCTTGAAGGCGAGCATCAGATGTGGGAGTACGGACAGAAGATAGACGTAAGTCTTCAGCAGATCGTAAGGGCCTAGACGGGACATACTTGTGTATAAGGGAGGATAGATAGGTGGGAGCAGCATTATGTAGCGATTTGAAAGCAAGAACCAGAATTTTAAATTGAGCTCTATATTTTATAGGAAGCCAATGTAGGGACTGACAGGAGTTGGGGAGAAGAGGCAGAGCCAGAGAAAGAAACACTGAAAGAGCGCTGGGAGAGGTAGGAGGAGCACCAGGAGAGAGCAATGTCTTGTAGACCGATATTGCGGAGGATGAGAAGAAGCTGTTGATGATCTACAATGTCAAAAGCCGCAGACAGGTCAAGGAGAATTAGGATAGAGTAGTAACCACGAGATTTTGCAGCGAGTAGATCATTGGATACTTTGGTCAGTGCCGTTTCCACGGAGTGCTTAGCGCGGAAACCAGACTGAAGCGGGTCTAGCAGAGAGCTGGACTCGAAGAAGTCTGTCAATCTCGCATACACAATTCTTTCAAGGATCTAGGATGCAAAAGGCGAGATAGGACGGTAGTTGGATAGGGAGTTAGGGTCAAGGTTGGGCTTCTTTAGAATTGGGGTTACAGTTGCATGTTTGAAGGGCGATGGAAATATACCAGAGGCGAGAGAGAAATTGAGAACTTTAGTGAGAGGTGGAGAAAGAGAAGAAGACAGAGTACGGATGAGATGCGAGGGAATTGGATCTAGGAAGCAGGTGGTGGGGCGGGAGGACTGGAGCAGAGCAGAAACCTCTTCCAATGTAGCGGGTGCAAATGAACATAGAACAGCAGAGGGAGTGAAGTTAGGGCAAGTATTGTAAGTGGAAGAAGAAAGATGAGAGATCTCTTCTCTGATTGTAAAGATCTTGTCAGTGAAGTGAGTTGCAAAGTCTGAGGCGGTCAAGTTAGTAGGTGGAGGAGGAAGAGCAGGGCGAAGAAGAGAGTTAAATGTGTGAAATAGTCGTTTGGGTTTGCGGGAGAGTGTGGTTATGAGGGTATTGAAGTAATTAACTTTTGCAGAGGAAAGAGCCAAGCTGTATGAGCTCAGCATAAATTTATAGTGGAGAAAGTCAGATGCACAGTGAGACTTTCTCCAACAGCGTTCAGCAGTTCTGGAGCATTTTTGGAGGTATCGAGTGAGCTTGGTGTGCCAGGGTTGTTGTGTATGTGCGTGTATGTCTGTTAGTGTATGTGTGTGTGTTTGTGTCAGTTTGTGTGAACAGCGTTCAGCAGTTCTGGAGCATTTTTGGAGGAATCGAGTGAGCTTGGTGTGCCAGGGTTGTTGTTTTGTGTGTGTGTGTATATGTCTGTTAGTGTATGTGTGTGTGTTTGTGTCAGTGTGTGTGTGTGTATGAGTTTATGTATGTCTGTTAGTGTATGTGTATGAGTGTATTTACGTCTGTTAGTGTATATTTGTGAGTGTGTCAAATCAGTGAGAGTCTGTTTGTCATTTAGTGTGTGTGTGTGACTATTAGTGTGTGTCTGTCAGTGTGTTTGTGTCTGTCAAATCAGTGATGTCTGTGTGTTTGTCAATGAGCGTGTGTGTTACTGTCAGTGTGTGTCAGTGAATGCGTGTGTGTCTGTCAAAGAGTGTGCTTAAAGGGACACTACAGGCACCCAGACAACTTCAGCTCATTGAAGTGGTCTGGGTGCAGTATCCCAGTCCCCTTAATCCTGCAAGTGTAATTATTGAAGTTTATCAGAAACTGCAATAATTACCTTGAGGGGTAACTCCACCTCTAGTGGCTGTTTACCAGACAGCCACTAGAGGAAATTTCGGGTGGTTAGGTGACCAAAAGTCGCCTAACTGATGCTGGACGTCCTCACCCTGTGCAAGAGGACATCCAGCGTCTGCTAAATACAAATATGATTTTAACCCCTTCAGTGTCGAGTGGGGGAGGGAGGGGGGGCACTATAGGGAATTATAGTGCCAGGAAAACAGCTTTGTTTTCCTGGCACTATAGTATTTCTTTAAAAGGAGCAGGAAAAGGTGGAGTCTAAAGAGGAAGAAGTGCGCCATTGACAGGAAGGGGTGGTAAATTTAGATTAGGAAGGTCCTCAGGTATAGTCATGCCTAGGGCAGCACAAAATTAAAATACACCACTGTGTGAGTGTCTGAGTATGTGTGTGCGTCTGTGAATGTCTGAGTGTATGTGTGTGTCTGAGTGTGTGTGTGTGTGCACGCATTTATATATGCATACAAGTGTATTTTTCTTTTGGGGGGAGAGATCTTGGGTGAGTTCCCACACTCTTTCCCCCCGGACTTGACCCCTGATACACACCCCATTGGGTGGAAGTAAATATGGAACAATCAAGGATACACCCGAGGAAGCCATGGAATCGTGGAATCGTGGAAACGCATCATCATGCACGTAGGACGTGACTGCCCCATGTCAAGTAAGTGTCGGACCATGCTCCGAGTAACAGCGTTGCTGGCAACTGGATTCAGGAGCTTTGGTATCGTGAACTGTGTGGAAGCAATAGGGGCTTATGGTCCAGTCCAGTGTTTTGGAATTATTTCTCTGTGTCAAATAAATATGTTTATTTCCATTGCTGCTCATTCATCATACAGCATCTGGAAGTTACAAAATCGTAAGAGAGCTGGATGTTTGGAGGCTTTATAACCTTAGCAGCCTTCACCTGCTCGTTGATTGTGAGTGTATTGGTTTATTTGAAATATTACTTACATTGATACAAATCAATATTATCTTTTTTCTCTCCCCTTCCCCCTCCCATTGATGTACCATCTAAATAGATTCATTATTTATTGTAAGTGTCTGTGTCTCACTCTATTTGCTTTGGTGGTGGTAATAGTAACATATTTAAATGTGTATATAAAGTTACAGTGCACTATGCGAGATGTTAAAAAAGCACTTTATTGTAAATCATTTTTAGTTGAAATTACTTTTGTATTGTAAGTGTCACAAGCACTAAGTATTTTAATATAAATATTTTTTTTAATAAAGAACATGACACTTTGATAAACAGCCCCAACTGTTTTAATATTTCCTACTACAACGCCTAGTGTGCCCTGACCGAAATGCCTTTTAAACTCAATACCTTTCCTAATGACCAACGCTTGTGCGACAAGGTACCTGCTTTAGAAGCAAGTTTCCACTGAGCCTAATAGAGACTGAACATGGAACATTTTGAGTTACTTGGAAAATTGTAGATTATACTAGCTTTAGTGTAACTATAATCTTAATTTTATTAATGACAGGAGGCGAATATTTGCTTATGTCTCTCTTTACTTGAACTCCACAGCAGCACATTAACATAGAGAGATAAACACCAAAGACAAAAACATAAGGTATCTATATAAGGCTCCTCCTAAGCCACCATTTCCTCTTTCATGCTGCGACAAAGCAACGTACACAACAATGACAATAACCATAAAAAGAACAATATAACGTAACAATGAACACCCTCTGGAAGTACTTCGGATAACGGATGCTCTTGATCTTTATCCTGTCAAACGGTTGACGAAACGAACTGAAGTCGAACCATTAAACTGAAACGAAATAAACAGAGTCGAAAAACACTGATTAGTGAACGAAATGTACTGAGAAAAACATAAATCCCACGATCCAGTACAGATAGGATAAAAAACCTGAAATCCATTACTAACCACCATAAATACAATATCACTGATACTTCCCCACTATCTCCAAACATCACCCCAGACTACCAGACCTAGCCCCTGAACCAAATAATTCAACAGAAATACAATAAGTGCAATCCATTCACATAAGGGGGGGGGAAGAAAAACCAAAACTGGGTGGGAAATATTCGCCTCCTGTCATTAATAAAATTAAGATTATAGTTACACTAAAGCTAGTATAATCTACAATTTTATAGCATGACAGGAGGCTTCATATTTGCTGTTTTAACGCTCCGACAGCAAAGCAAAAGAAGCATGGTCCGACGGTCTAAAGTAGAATTGGCGAAACGTCTCTTCCCGTGACCAGTCCGCCGAACGCAAAATGTCCTGAAGGGCAGCACCCGCCAAAAAAGCTCCGGAAGCTGCGGCGCCCCTAACCGAATGCGCACCGAAGGTCGCATTCACGCCCGCCAGAGTCAAAAGCCATCTGATCCAACGAGCCAGAGTAGGGGATGAGACCGGTTTATGGGGCCTGACATACGAAATCAACAACTGCCCAGAATGAGAAGAGCGCAAAGGAGCGGAAACCGCAACATAACGAGCCAGTGCCCTCGCCACACAAAGCTTAGGCGAGTCCTTAAAGTAAGGATATGATACAACCGTCGAATCCGACTTGGTACGTCTAACCACCTTGAAGGAGACCCCCTCCGGAGAAAACGAGAAGGCGTTGACATCGAAGGCCCTGACATCCGAAACACGCCTGAACGAGACCAGACACAACAAAAGGGCAAATTTTGCCGAAAGCTGGCGGAAAGAGAGGTCCTGGTTATCAGGCCAATCTTGAAGGAACGTCAAAACTGAACGTACGTCCCAGAGGGAAGAATACTTGGGCGCCGGAGGGCGCGCCAATCTCATTCCACGCAGGAGTCTGCAGACTAGCGGATCCTGGCCGATGGGAAAACCTCGAAGCGGGACATGTGCCGCCGAGATAGCTGACCTAGCCACGTTAACCGAGCGGTATGACCGACCCAGTTCAAAGAGATGGGCCAAAAAATTCAATACGCTAGATACAGGACCTGTAAAGGGATCGGTATCCCGTTCCAAACACCAGCGACACCAGGAACCCCATGCTGAAAGATAACACTTCCTCGTCCCGGGAGCCCAGGAATCCCAGAGAAGGTCTCTAGCTGATTGCGATAACTCCTCGACATTCCAGGTACCCCTGAAAGAGTCCAAGCCACCAAGAGTAGGTGGCCTTCTCCCACCAGTGGGTGAGGGTTGCCCCGGGGGTCCGAGAGGAGCAGTCGAGAAGACGGTAACAGGAGAGGGTCCTGACAGGAGAGATCCAGGAGCTCCGGAAACCAGGCCTGACTCTGCCACAGCGGGGTCAGCAACACCAAGGACACACGTTGACGTCGAACTTGTAGTAACACCCTGGGAATCATAGCGAATGGAGGAAACGCATACGCTCCCTGCGAAGGCCATTCCTGGAGAAAAGCGTCCACCGCGGTGCACGCCGGATCCGGGAGCCAACTGAAGTACCTCTGGGTCTGGTGATTCGTCCTGGAGGCGAATAGATCCAAAACGAACGGGCCCCTCTGGGTCTCGAGTTCGAGGAAGACGGATCGCAGGAGTTTCCAGTCGCTGGCATCCCGCCAATGTCTGGAGAACCAGTCCGCCGTCAGGTTCAACTCCCCCGGGAGATACTCCGCCTGTAGGGTGATGTTGCGCTGGAAGCAGAAGCTGTAAATCTCCTTCGTCACCTCCGACAAAGCTCGAGATCGAGCGCCCCCCAAGCGGTTGATGTACTGCACCGCCGAGATATTGTCCATCCGAAGGAGGACGCAGCAGTCCGACAGGTGGTTCGCCAGGCTCCGAATCGCAAACGACCCCGCAATCAATTCCTAGCAATTGATGTGGAAGTCCGATTCCTTGTCCGACCACGGCCCTCCCGTGGAACCCGTCGCGCATGTGGCACCCCAGCCCCACAGACTCGCATCTGACTCCAGCACAAAGTCCGGGGTTGGTCCGAATATCGCCTTGCCGTTCCAGGCGGACATATGCAGGAGCCACCAGCGCAGCTCGGTCTTCACGTCCGGGGACAGGGATATCATCTGGTCGTAGGAGGGTCTCCTGCGCAGAAAATGAGCCTTCAGCCGTTGCATGGCCCTGTAATGGAGTGGGCCCGGGTAAATCGCCTGTATCGAGGCCGAGAGGAGACCCACTACGCGAGCCAACGTCCGGAGGGGGATCTGGTCTTGACGCAAGATCCGTCGTATCTCCTTTCGAATGGTTGCTAACTTTGCCAAGGGCAGCCGAAGAACACACTCCTTTGCATCGACTTAGAAACCCAAGAATTCCACCGTCTGGGAAGGCTCCAACGCCGATTTCTTCAGATTGACCACGAACCCCAGATGCTCCAACAAGGATATCGCAGAGTGAGTCTGATATCTGAGCCTGGAGGGGTCCTCGCAAAAGATCAGCAAGTCGTCGAGGTATATTATGCATCGTACACCCTCCGATCTGAATCTGGCGACTACCGGTTTTAGGAGCTTGGTGAAACACCAAGGGGCCGAGCTGAGGCCGAAGGGGAGGCATGTAAATTGGCATGGAATGCCCTTCCAGCAAAAGCGAAGGAACCTGCGACAGTCCTCGTCCACCGGGACGGAGAGGTAGGCGTCCTTCAGATCCAGTCTCGTGAACCAGTCTCCCGGCCGGAGAAGGTCCCCCAGAAGATGAATTCCCTCCATCTTGAAGTGGTTGTAGACCACGAAGGCGTTCAATTCTCGTAAATTGATCACCGGGCGGAACTCCCCGGACTTTTTCCTCACGAGGAAGATCGAGCTGAAGAAACCCCCCGAATCCGGGGCTCGTTGAACCGTGCCTTTGGCGAACAGCGCCCGAACCTCCGTATCTACCAGGGACTGTTGTTCTCTTGCGATGACGGGGACCCTCGGGGGTCCAACCTGTGTTGGAGGGGAGTGGAAATCTATGACATATCCCCGCACAGTCTGTAGGACCCAAGCATCTGAGGATACCTCCCGCCACCTGTCCCTGCAGTGAAACAGTCTGCCCGCATGCAAAGTAGGGTGAATGGAAGTGGAAGGAGGTGTACTCACCTGCAGAAAATCTCGCCCGTCCTCTGGAGAGGTATCCGCGACCTCTATCCGACCTCTGAGCGAAGGGGGCTCTGGATTGGTAGGATGGAAAGAAGGACGGACCACGGGATCTGTGGCGGCCCGAGGACCAGCCGCGGCTGGCGACACGACCCCGCTGTCGTCCAGCCCGTCCAAAAACACGGGAGGTGTGTGGCCGAAAGACCTTCTTAATGGAAGACTGGGCCTTGTCCAGGGAGGTAAACAGGTTGACATGTTTCTGTAGCTCCTTAATGAACGGCTCCCCGAACAGTAGACCTTTAGCCATGGGGCCCAATTCTTTGGAGCCCAGTTCCGACAGTTTGTTGTCCATACGGAACAGAGCTGTCTTCCTGCGCTCAGTGCAGAGGGCCACATTGACATTGCCCAGCAGGCCAATGGAGCGTAATGCCCAGTCCCGCATGGTGGCTGGGTCCAGGGTCGTGCCCTCCATGTAGGCCTCGTCCGCTAAGGCCAACATCCTGCATAGGGGTCCCAGCACGTCCAGCTGCTTATCTTGCGTGGACCGGAGGCTCCGCTCCACCCCTTTCTTGGGGTCCCGGCCCGTCCGGGTCAAATACGTGGCCACTAAGGGGTCAAATTCGGGGGTCGTTGCCACCTTATCCGGCAGGACAGGTCTTGGGCATTCCGCCCTCAATTTTTTGCGGGCCTCCCCGTCGAGGGGTCTGCGGACCCAGTAGTGCACAAACTGTGCCAAGTGGTCGGGCAGCGACCATTCTGAGGACCTGGGGTGTCGAATAGATCGAGGATCAAACAGGGGTACCCCCGTAGCGTCCAGAAAAGCGTCGCCCTCCGGGGCCGTTGAGGGCGCATCTTCGTCCTCCCAGCGCCAACTGTGGTCCTCTCCACGATCCTCGTCCCAATCTCCATCTTCCTCCGAAAGGGACTGGTCTGCCCGCCACTCATCCAACACGGCCATATTAGGGGGGGTAAGGAGGCCTCCTCCCCTGCGCCCGACCTACGACGGCGCCTGGCCGGCGAGGCTGACAGCCTCGAACCATGTCGCTTCGCCGGAGCCTTGCCCTTCCGGGAGCGTGGTTCAGGGCCTTCACCCTTCCAATAGCGCATTTGCGCACTTGCCTGCTCTCTATCCTGAGAGTCTGACTCAGCCGAGTCATCTGCCAACAGGGGGTTTCCTCTCGCACCCCTGTCATCATGAGGTTGAGGCAGAGCCCTCGCCAAAGCTTTCTCCACAGAGGCGGCCACAGCCGCATTAATCAATGCCTGCAGGTTTTGCTCCTGTGTAGCGGCTTCCATGACGCCTGAGATACGGTACGTGACACCTAAGGAGACAGATAATAGGTGTCAGTAGCAGGCAGTAGGGGCAGCACCCCTAGTATGGCAGAGGCAAGTATTAAAGCATGCAGGCTCAACAAACCTTGTTCCAGGGGAAGGAGCCGTCAGGTCAATAGCATGCGAAATATGGCACAGACAAAGCAGGCCAATCACGGGGCACTGACAAAAGCAGGCCAATCAAGGGGCACAGACAAAGCAGGCCAATCATAAGGGCACAGACAAGGCTGGCCAGTATAAGGGCACGGGTAGTGCCGGCACAGTAATAAGTGTAGGCAGGAACGTAAATCTCCACATGCAACCTGCAGTTATATCTTGAGAGAGTGCGTGCAGGGTAGGGATGTAACAGGTTCCCAGGATAGGCCCAACTCTGTGGGGTAAATGTCACCAAGCAGGGTCCATGCAGGAGCATGCAGAAAGAATGCACAAACCAATCCCCAAGTAGATCAGATAGCAAGCATGGAAAAGCAAATTTATACAGCATCCATGCATTGAAAGAGACTGCAGTCAGCAGAGAAAACAACATGCTAAGCAACTACATGCATAGGGGGGGAGGACATGCATAATGACAAAATATACTAACACTAAAATGACCCCCTGCAATATAACGGTGGGCACAGAGAAAGAAAAAACACATAAAAGAAAAGGAGACCCTGCACCTTTAAGGCAGAGCGAGCCGAGAGCCGCGCACCCCCGGATCCGACCATGCGGCCGCGGGGGAAGGGCGGACAGAACAACACGAGGTCAAGAGGCAACGGAGAGGCTCCCTGATCCCTCCCCACGCCGCCCGAGAGGAGAGTGAGCGGGGACGCGGGAGGGACAGGAGAGCGACAGGGGAGAAAAAGCAGGATTCCCGTCCGGCGCCGAAAGGCGGCGGGTGGGAACCAGCAAGTGGGGCCGCCGGAGTCTTTCTCCGGGGCCCGACAGCCGGCACGGGAGGCGGTCGGGTGACCGCTTCCCGGCAACCGGAACACAAATAAAGGCAAAGGGACACGAAAAAACAAAAAAGGTCCCAAACACACAAAACAAATTAGGAGGAATAAAGGCAAGAAACGGCAGATAGGGAAAACTGCCAAAGAAGAAAAAAAGCCACAAACACATAAAACAGAAATAAGCAAACTGTAATAAAGCTACAGAATAAACACACTAAGGATACAGTAATTAAACACACAGCCACCCATATAAATAGGAGGCAGTGGTACTCTGACCTGTACTGTTCTGCGGAGCAGCAAAGAAAGAGGAAATGGTGGCTTAGGAGGAGCCTTATATAGATACCTTATGTTTTTGTCTTTGGTGTTTATCTCTCTATGTTAATGTGCTGCTGTGGAGTTCAAGTAAAGAGAGACATAAGCAAATATGAAGCCTCCTGTCATGCTATAAAATTATATCCTTCTATGAAGCTACAACCAAAAGATATTTCACTTAGGATAAAGATCCACAAATGCAGAGCCTCTTATTAATTTGTCTAAAAAGCTTGATGGAAAAAAGTTCAAAAGTACTGGCACATGCTTCCACCTACAACTCCCAGTCAGGGAAGAAGGAGTTATGAATCCTTATAGCATTTTTGTTTTCAATATCTTGTTTTTATTGAGTTTTATTTTTATTTTTATATATAATCAACATCATGTGGGGGTACAGAAAGAAAGAAAGGTGGGGGGAGTTGTACCATCAATTGACATTTATGCGAAGGTGATGTTTCAAGTGCATAAGGCTATCAAAAGGTAAATCACAGTAAGCAAGACACAATAAACATGTAACCAGTAGTAAGATCATACATTGCACAGTATGGTACCAGCATAACATTGTGTATGTGCTGGTGTGTCCAGTAGTGTGGATGCAGTGACTTGAGTTTGATGGACTTCGGCCTCCTGGTTGTGTTTGGTAGGTGTGCGGCATTAGACCGTTGTTACACAGCCTACTTCACTATAGCGGTAGATGCCTACTTCACTATAGCGGTCACTCAACCCTGATGTCATATATACATGCACTCCACCCCCCAGTGTTTGCGCACAGGATGGAGCTGTTGCCGATGTATCGTACCTTATGTCGTGTTGTTGGGCCGTGATGAGATGAGATCTGCTCCCATGGTGGGTTATCTAAAGGGGTCAACAGACAAGGCCACCAAGCCGAACAGGGGCAAAGAGAATGGCACTCGCAAGGCCAGAAAGCCACGTGGGAGTGTAGGTGTAGGTTTGGAGCATGTCCACTAAGCCTTCATTGAGTATCATGGTCTCACCCTCACTCGCGGCTGCTTCGTGTAGAATTATACACAATCTGAGTGAAAAAGTATGGAAACCCCTTTTGATTTGTGCGGGGAGTAAGTATGGAAGGCTTCTGGGTATTTTTTTGTGTGAATTTGTGGTGGCTTACGAGTGCATAGGTGGGTTTCCTGGAAACAAACTACAGTGGCCTTGGATTGGTGCATGTCGTGAACTGCTAATCTGCGTTTGTGCGGGTTGTTTAATCCCTTGACATTTAAGGAATATATCTTAAATCTAGGTGTGTCCATCGGTGCAAGGATACCCAACTTCACTTGGGTGTGTTTTAGTCATAGTAGTCGTGCAATTACATACAGTAAGGAGTGGGTTAGGCCATGTGGGAACTTCTCTCCCCTTAATTTTGGGGTAAACCCGCCTCCAAGGGGACTGTGAGCCAGCGATTAGTTTTGGGAATAGGGCTTTGGCTGCTCTCATTCCAATATATTTATGCTCTGTGCATCTTGAACCTATTAGGGGTACAGAAAAGGGGGGGCGGTAGGAAGGAAGGGGAAACAGGGGATTACAAAGAAAACAAGTATATACAGATGAAAATGAAGGAAAGGGACCTCAGTTAAGAAAAAGGATAAATGAGTCATTTATTACACGTGAGTTTACAGAGGAAGAGGTTCTATTTCAACTGTCAAAAGTAAAGACAAATAAGTCAATGGAACCTGATGGAATACACCCAAAGCTATTAAAAGAGCTTAGTGGGGTACTAGCAAAACCATTGTCAGATTTATTTAACCAATCATTGATAACAGGAGTAGTCCCAGAAGATTGGAAGTTAGCGAATGTTGTGCCCATTCACAAGAAAGGTAATAGGGAGGAGTCGGGCAACTATAGGCCAGTAAGCCTTACTTCAGTAGTGGGGAAAGTGATGGAAACCATGTTAAAGGATAGGATTGTTGAACATCTAAGAACACATGGATTTCAAGCAGGGCCAGTGCAAGGATTTTTGGGTACATAGGCGAAGATGTATTTTTCCGCCCCCCCCCCCCCCCCATTCAAAAATAACATCTTCACCTATGTGCCTCTTAACCAGCCCCTCTCCCCGTCCATTATTGGTCCCCTCCCTTCCCTGTCCCTTAGTGCTCTTCTGACAGTCACACACACTCAATGACAAACACAGAGACTCACTGATCTGACACACACACACTGATTGACACTCATTGACAGACACACTGATAGTCACACACAGACTCAATGACAAAGATACTCCCACTGATTTGACAGACACTCACAAACACACACTGACAGACACACACATACACTGACACACTCACATGCAACACTCATACAATCACTCACAGACACACATACACTCACTCACGCACACACTCACAGACACACATACACTCACTCACACACTCACTCACTCACAGACACACAGTCACTCACAGACACACAGTCACTCACAGACACACATACACGCACTCACTCACACACAGACACTCACACACTCACAGACAAACACTCACTCACAGACAAACACTCACTCACAGACACACAGACACTCACTCACACACACACTCACACAGACACACTCACAGACACTCACTCTAACACAGACACTCACACACACAGACAGACACTCTCACACACAGACACATCACATACATTCACAAATTATTTTAATACATAAATAATATCCACCCAGCCTCCCTACCTGGAGAGCTGGTGTGGATCATTCCCTGAGGTCCAGTGGGGCTGCTGGGCGGCGTGTGGCAGTGCTGCGATCAGGCGCGGCGAGGGAGCTCTAACCTCTCTGCTCTGCTCCCTCGCGGGCTGTCTGCTGATGCCGCGGGAGCCGGAATATGACGTCATATTCCGGCTCCCGCGGCATCACTAGACAGCGCGTCGAGGGAGCAGAGCAGAGAGGTTAGAGCTCCCTCGCCGCGCCTGATCGCAGCACTGCCGCGCCGGGGGCGGAGATGGTGGCCGGCAGGAGGAAGAGCTTCCTTCCTGCCGGTCACTGAAATCTTGTGCCCCCGGAGCCGGTGCGCCCTAAGGCGGCCGCCTGTGCCGCCTTATGGACGTGCCGGCCCTGATTTCAAGATCAGAGACAACATGGGTTTACTTCAGGGAGATCATGCCAAACTAATCTTATTGATTTTTTTGATTGGGTAACTAAAATTATAGATCAGGGTGGTGCAGTAGACATTGCTTACCTAGATTTCAGTAAGGCTTTTGACACTGTTGCACATAGAAGGCTTATCAATAAACTACAATCTTTGAGTTTGGATTCCAATATTGTTGAATGGGTAAGGCAGTGGCTGAGTGACAGGCAACAAAGGGTTGTAGTCAATGGAGTATATTCGAAGCTTGGGCTTGTCACCAGTGGGGTACCTCAGGAATCTGTACTTGGACCCATTCTCTTTAATATTTTTATTAGTGATATTGCAGAAGGTCTTGATGGTAAGGTGTGTCTTTTTGCGGATGATACCAAGATATGTAACAGGGTTGATGTTCCAGGAGGGATAAGCCAAATGGAAAATGATTTAGGTAAACTAGAAAAATGGTCAGAGTTGTTGCAACTGACATTTAATGTGGATAAGTGCAAGATAATGCATCTTGGACGTAAAAACCCAAGGGCAGAGTACAGAATATTTGATAGAGTACTAACCTCAACATCTGAGGAAAGGGATTTAGGGGTGATTATTTCTGATGACTTAAAGGTAGGCAGACAATGTAATAGAGCAGCAAGAAATGCTAGCAGAATGCTTGGTTGTATAGGGAGAGGTATTAGCAGTAGAAAGAGGGAAGTGCTCATGCCATTGTACAGAACACTGGTGAGACCTCACTTGGAGTACTGTACACAGTACTGGAGACCCTATCTTCAGAAGGATATTGATACCTTAGAGAGAGTTCAAAGAAGGGCTACTAAACTGGTTCATGGATTGCAGGATAAAACTTACCAGGAAAGGTTAAAGGATCTGAACATGTATAGCTTGGAGGAAAGACGAGACAGGGGGGATATGATAGAAACATTTAAATACATAAAGGGAATCAACACAGTAAAGGAGGAGACTATATTTAAAAGAAGAAAAACTACCACAACAAGAGGACATAGTCTAAAATTAGAGGGACAAAGGTTTAAAAATAATATCAGGAAGTATTACTTTACTGAGAGGGTAGTGGATGCATGGAATAGTCTTCCAGCTGAAGTGGTAGAGGTTAACACAGTAAAGGAGTTTAAGCATAAGGCTATCCTAACTATAAGATAAGGCCAGGGACTAATGAAAGTATTTAGAAAACTGGGCAGACTAGATGGGCCGAATGGTTCTTATCTGCCGTCACATTCTATGTTTCTATGTTCTATGTTTCTATGAAGCCTGCGTATTAAGCGTATCTCCGCTCATTTTCCGGTCAAGGGGGTGTGGATTTTCTTCCACCAGTGTGTAGCCTGTTACTAATTGGTACTTAGCCAAACGTAAATATCCAATAGGAAGGGATGTATATCTCTTAGCTTGGAAGTCTCACTTGTAGGTATCTGCTCCTCCAGTAGGCTCTACCTAGGTTTCAGTTTGTGTGGGGTTCCCCACTGTCCAATCCGGGCGTGAGGCAAAGAGAATTTGTGTCCCCTCACGGTATGTGGAGGTACCCAATGTGTGCTCCCTCTGCCTGTAGGCTAGAGGGGTGGTTGTCTCGCGTGTCTAAGTCGTTACTCATTAATGCAAGACATAGAGGGCTTTGCTATGCGATCATGTGGGTATCGCCTGTCATTCTTAATATTTTTTTTGCCTATACAAATACTGTTTTTATTGCCAATGGGAACCCTGTTAGCGTTATTTTAAAAAAAAAAAAAAAAATCCCTATCTTCCCTTTGTTAGATAGTGATGAGTCCCATGGATTACCTCATGACCTTATGTTAAACTATGTGAAACTTAGCAATATCAATTTGAAGAACATGCAATAACTTCATCTATAAACGGTCTTTCTAAAGTATAAATATTGTGAGACAATTGTAATACTCAAGTGCTAGCAGTGAGGAGTCCCATGTGTTCCATCTTATCGAGGCTGGAGGCTGGGTCCCGATGTGGCTCCTGCCCTTCTCCACTCCGGTCTGGTGAGGGGCGTTTAGGCAAGGTTCCCTGTGCGTGGTGTAGGCCTCATTCCTTCAGCTTTGCTAGGCCCACTTCGGGCTCCAGAATCACCACAGTCTTCCCTCCGTACCACACCAATTTCATGTGGTATCCCCATCTGTACGGAATGTTATTGTTGCGCAGCGTCTTAGTGACATCGATTAATTCCCGTCTTCTTGCCATCATGGTGGTGGACAGATCAGCGTAAATGTGGATGCCTTGGTATGGCTCAGGGAGGTTGGTGAGCTTCCTTGCAGCTTTCAGCAGCTGTTCTTTGGATTTGTAGTAATGGAAGTGTGCTATGGTATCTTTCGGTGTATCCATGGTAAAGCATGCCGGTCGAGGTAGGCGGTATACTCGGTCGAGCTCCCAGGCGGATTCCTCGAGCTGAGGTACCAAGGACCTGCATAAGGCCTTAAGATATTGTGGTGGGCCTCATTGGCGATTGAGTCTCCAATGCCACGGAAGCGTATGTTGTTGCGCCGTGACCTGTCTTCCATGTCAGCCATTTTATGTTTCAGTTTCTGCAGTTTGTCGACTACCTCGTTGTGGGCTGTGCATAGCTCCTCTGCTTTTGTTTCCAGGTGGCTTATGCGTCCTCCAAGGTCTGCAATGTTTTTCCGCAGTTTGTTGGTTATTTGGCTGAAGTCAGCCCGTAGAGACGCCTTCAACTCTTGGTGCATGGAGTGCAGGCTTTTGTTGGTGACCAGGATGTTGCCTGATGTCAGCGGCTCGTGGTCGGGCTTTTCAGGGCCCTCCGAGGATGGTGAGTGCGCCATGTGTTCGCCACCATCTTGTATTTGTTTCAGGCTTTCTTTTTTACCTTGGCATATCGGGTCGGTAATTTTTAGTTGTTTCAATGGTGCCATCTGGGTTTTATGCGTTGGCAAGCCGCCTCTTTGCTAGTCCCGTTTGGCTGATTAAATGTCGCTTTGGGCCTGCTGGAGTACGGAGCGCTCACAGCATGCGACTACTCCATTTGGCGGTTAGCCAAGTCCCGAATCATTATAGAATTTTAATGGGTACTTTTTGTAGTCCATTTTGTGTGGACTACATTTCCCATAATGCAAGGCCAGGTAGCTATGGCTGTGGATAGTTGAGAAGCGACCATGTGTTTTACAGAAATACCCTATACCAGATATACCTATATCTTTATCAGTGTCTAGTTATGAATCTGCATAACATACATACAGTGAGGAATTCTGGAAACATTGCAGTAGAGTACAAGATCGAAAATGTAGTGGCTTTAAAATGCTTCCAGCACCCTGAAATGCCATTATTTCTACCTAATACACACTTCAGACACACACACACGCACGCACGCATGCGCACGTGTACATATGTAAAATGTACTGTTATTTGTGCGTAATACATACATTTCAACAGTGCAAAGGTTTCATAAAGTAGCAAGGAAGGGTGGGTGTTGATTAGTATGGGTAAAAATGTAAAACTGCAAGAACATTTTATGGACTAAGAAATCATTCTGGCAAGAATCTGTTGCCTAAGCATTTAATACCGAGGAAGCATTGAGCTAGACTGATATGTTGTCACATCAAATGCTATTACAATCTATAAAATTCACTATTCTATCTGCAATCAATAGAGCTACACACCATAGCTTATAGAGGAATTACGTGGAACAAAAGCTGTTCAAGTCGTCAATCTAATGTTCTACACAGGCGCTGTCAGCACCAGTTCCGGTGAAAGTGTTAACGGCGCTGCAGGTTTATTGCCATGAATGTGTTAAGCACGACTTTCTGACATTTCACTGCATGTCTTATTCATTTATTTGGCGATTAAAAATCAAAAAACAAGACAATAAACAGCGTGTATCAATTATTCAGCATCGGACTCCTTGTGTTTCATATCAGAAGCGCACTGACACATTCTGTAATAAAGAGGCCTTCCTAGGGGAGACATCAGTGTGACTGTAACATTGTAGATCATTAACATCTCTCCAGCCCTATACACTGCAGGCTTTGGGTGAAGGGGAGAAGAAACAGATACCTTTTTATAGGAGCAAACACTGTTAGAACACTATTTGTGTATTCAATTTATAAGCAAAATCTTTATACAATATATATCTACATACCTCCCAACTGTCCCTATTTAGGAGGGACATTCCCTATCTAGGGCCCAAATCCCTCCGCCTCTCTTTTCTACCTTAAACTCCTCTTTTCTAGGAGCTCCATATTGTTGCTAGGAATAACAGAGCAATAATCTACAGCAATAATACTATTAGTAATGCGTCTTTTTTATTTTTCTACATTCTACATTTTTTGACAAGATAGATAGAACCGAATGTTAAATCCATTAAGATGCAAATACACGTAAGAATAGAGTAATGTTAATAAACAGTCACTGAAGTCAGGGCCGGTGCTAGGATTTTTGACTACACAGGCGAAGATGCATTTTGACGCCCCACCCCACGCCTCTCGCCAAAAAATAAACAATGCATCTTCACCTCTGTGTCTCGTAGCCCCCTTTTGAATTTCTTAGCCCCCATTAGTGTTGCATATCCAACCTCTTCAATGTCTTACCCCTTTGGCCCCTTTGTGCCCTTTAGTGTGTCTCCTACAACCCCTCTTATGTATTTCTTACTTCCCCGCCAGCCCATTTCTGTCTCTTTCTTCCCCTCAGCCCCTATCTATCTCTCTTTTTTTTCCCACATAGACATGGATACAGGCAAAAATACATACATGCACAAATACACAAACATACAGACACACAACCATACAAGCACACAGACATAATTATTCAGGCACACAGTCACAAAGATATACAGACACACAGTCATAAAAGGCACACAATCAAACAAACACAGTCATACAATCTACACATACAGGTACATTGTCGTGCAAACACAGACATGCATTCATACAGACACAGGCACACACAGAAATACAGACACAGACATAATGAAACAGAGAGGCATATAGAGACATACATACACAATGATACAGACAGACATACACACACACACACTGACAGACAGACATATACACACACACACACACACACTGACAGACATATACACACATACACACTGACAGACAGACACACATACACACTGACAGACAGGCACACACACACACACTGACAGACAGACACACATACACACTGACAGACAGACACACTGACAGACAGACACACTGACAGACAGACACACACTGACAGACAGACACACACTGACAGACAGACACACACTGACAGACAGACACACACACTGACAGACAGACATACACAGACAGACAGACATATACACACACACAGACATATACACACACACAGACAGACAGACATATACACACACACTGACAGACAGACATACAGACACACTGACAGACAGACATACAGACATACACACACTGACAGACAGGTTCAGGAGGGTGGCTTACCTGGGATCCAAAGTGCTGCCTGAGGTAGTTGGGAGTTGGAGGAGCTGGTCCTGCCCAGCCCCCCTCCTCTCTGCCTCCTCTCTGCTCTCTTCTTGGGGGGACTTCCTCCCATGCTGAAGTGAGGGGGCCGGCGGTAGCTCTGCCCCTGCTGGGCGCCAGCCGCGCTGTGTGCTACAGAGGGAGCAGGGATATGACGTGTTCATATCCCCGCCCCCTCCACACAGTCCGCGGCACTGCCGGCTTGCGCTCGGTCACGCTACAAGAAGTGACCGGCAGGAGAGGGGAGCTGTGCGCTTCCCAACCTCCTGCTGGTCACCCGGACTTTTGCGCCCCCCAGGCCGGTGCGCCCTAAGGCGGCCGCCTGAGCCGCCTTATGGACGCGCCGGCCCTGACTGAAGTGTGGAAACTCGGCACAGTAAGACAATGTACATGGTACATTCTGACAGTGTTTCTTAGTACGTATTTGCCAGGGCGTCCAGAGATGGTCATTTTATTTATTAATTTTTACATTCTTTATTTAAAACTTGAGTGGTAAACCGTGCCATGTACAATGACAGTAAATAAGGCAGTAGTGTGGCAACAGTGGTAACATCATTGGCATCGTTAATAAACAGAGGTCCTATTGATTACAGTGCAGGTATACGAAAATTCAGGGGGAGAGAAACATAAGTAGCACATTGCAGTAAGCCTGTTTGGGACCCATACAATTGAGACCTTTAGAGACAATAGGTGCAACTGTGTATCTCAAGGCCGTCTGTGGTGTGTCAACTGGATGTCATAATCACCAGGTGGTTATCCACTGTCTGTGGGGATCGTATGTCGACTTTATGATGTCCATCACTCAAGTATTCGGAACTTCCGGAATGTGCAGAGATAGTCATTTAATGTGCTTATTGTTCGCTCTGTAGAGTTCGACCTATGCCACCACCAGTAAATCATTTCAATTCCTGTGTGTTAATGGGATCTCTTAAAGTGTGTCCCCTAGCTACCTATGCCTAACCTCTGTGGGCTTAAGTATACCCACCCCCAGTGTCAGCCCCAAGGGTAAACACTGAAACTGGTTGGTCTCAGCCCACCTCCATTGAGCAGGCTTTGTGTAGTAAATATAGGTAACCATGTATAGGCGATGGAAATGCACTCAAGCCCTCGTCCTGGACTCCTGGGTGCAATAAACTGGATCAGCCCTAGTACCAAAGGGACCAAATATCAACTTAAGTGTAGAAAATAATCCAGGCACTCCAAGAAAGTAGGCAATTTTATTGGACCCAAGCACCAAAGAACAATGTTTCAACCCCTTAGGGCCTTTATCAAGCACTCCAAGATGTTCCAAAAAGTCTCCATGCAAAATGTCGAGATGCTAAATGCAAGTGTTGCACACAAGCACTGGCGGACCCAGAGGGGGGCACAACGGGGCAATTGCCCTCACCAAGGCTCTCCCCTGCCGCTAGTGCAGGGCTGGCACTGTCCAAGTGTCAGCCCTGCAATGTGCCTTCACGGACTGGAGGGGAGATCAGAGATCTCCCTCCCCGGTCCGCAGGCACTGTGCGGGCAGCCGTCAGGGGAGGGAGGGGTGCCGGCAGGGGAAAGAGGACCCGGGAGCTCAGCCTGCAGCTCCTCAGGGTCCTTCTCTCACGAACATGAAGCATTGCAACGGTTACCACGGCAACGCTCCGGATCTCGCAAGAGTGAACTCTAGCCCTGGAGCTACAGGCTTGTGTTCACTCTCACCACCTGGACCACCAGGGATTTTCCACGGACCACCAGGGATCAATAAATGCCCCCCCTCTTTCCTCAGTAAAGGTAAGAAGGGAGGGGGGACATAAATGTATTTAAAAAAAAATAAAATAATATAGCCCCCCTACCCACCCCACCACACATTCACACACTGAATCCCCCCATACACACACACACACCACACACACTTCCCTCACACACACATACACTGCGCCCCATACACCCACTGCCCCCACACACCACAAACATTCACACACTGCCCCCCCACACATATACACTGCCCACCCATACACACACCATACACATTCACACACTGCCCACACACACATACACTGCCTACTCATACACACACTGCCCCCCCCCCAACATAGCTCCCCATACACGCATTGCCCCCCCCCCCCTTTTTTTAAATAATTTACAAGTGCCCCTCCCGAGGTCAGACTCTGGATCCGCCACTGCACACAGGAAGCACCTCTAGTAACCGTCTGATTGACTGCATCTGGAGGTGTTACTAGGCAGCATTGTAAACATTTCCTTTGGCTGAAAAGGCAGTGTTTACATGATAAAGCCTGCAAGGACATGCTACAGACAGGCCTACATTTTTAAAAAATATTCTGTACTTTATATGTATATGTGGTTGAATTTCTGCTCACATACTTATTTAGAGATCCCTTATGTTTTTCAATAGAGGACCAGGTTCAAAGGGCATTAAATCATAACAACATTGTAGTGCACCCCAATTATCATAGTAAACCCCCCCAAAAAAATTAGGGACAACTACCTAATGGATAAGATGACAGCTCAGGTGAGAAATACCACCAACACATTCCGGAAAGTCTGGGCCACATGGGAACAATACGACATCTAAAACAAATAGAAATGACAGATCAGGGACGGCGAAATCTCACTCGTGTAATGGAACTATTTAGTTTTATTTAAGTTAATTTTCATATGGTTTAATATGTATTGAACTGTTACAATATATGTAAAAAGAGTCAAAAGGAAAACGCTGACAGACACTGTAGCAAACGACACCTTAATAGGCCTCTGCGCAGGCCACAGGCTACGAAACCAAAAAAGGTACCAACAACGCTATGATGCGTGCAATCATACCTACCGCTTAAATACAAAACAGGCTTCTGCGCAAGCCACACGTCTTTTTGAATCTGCTCAGCACGAAAAATAAAGAATATATAAAAAAAATCATAGTAAACCCCCAAAAGGGAGATCTCAGCGATTTATCACAGTTCCTCTTATTAAAATAATCCCTCAAAAATATACACAGTCCTAGAAAATTAAAATAAAATGACAACACTATTTTATACCCTAAATCTCAAACATTTTGCTACCCAATACCCATGGTATAAAATCCGATCCTAATCAGAATATCAACGCATGGCTCTCTGCTCTGCCTATTTCACAGCAAGATTTCCATCACCCCACAACAGGCTGAGAATCCAAACCTTTATCTGCTAATAATATTATTTCCTTTATCTGCTGAAACAAATTATTTCCCACTAAAGATTTTTTTTTTTCCCTCTCGCTCTCTTCCCTCCTCCGCAGTTGTCTGTCCCAATAAATTATTAATCAGTAGCTGTGGCAGTAGCGGTGGCTGTAGAGAGGAGTGATATATCTAATGCGATTCACAGGTCTCTGCTGAAACACATACTAGTGTATGTTGCTCTATTACATCCATGTCGACTTAACGGGCAAAGCGTACTAAAGCTCGTTAGTGAGACATTATGTTTTGCATATGTTATAAAAAAAAAATATAAAACACACAAAAAACCTTCACACTGTGTCATCTCTTGTTTTGCCATACATAGTAAAAAAATATATAAACTCGGCCACACTGCAATAGCTAATCCTTGCAATATACTAAAAAGTACTTTTATTCGGTTCCATTGGCTGACCTTTTCTCTTTAATAATTCTGTCCGGTAATATTTTTCATAAAAGTGGAATAATCATTTTTAGAGATCAGAGTATTTCTAAAAACAGCAAAGTAGTGATTTATATATATGTATGTCTCATTTAAAAATAAATGAATAATTTTACATTAAAAGTGACTCTGTAGGCACCATAACCATTTCATCTCATTGAATTGATGTAAATGCCTGATGACCCTTGGCACTTTCTCTCCATTCAGTGTTAAACCATTCTCTAGCCGTTTAGAACTAAATAAGGGTCCCTGACCACTAACAGGCCGTCCCCAACTGGAACCACGGCTAAGGCAGAGATTATGTACTTTGTTCTAGCAAAAGACCAACATAACTATTATGCTCTTAAAGGAAACAAAGCAGCCTGAAGTTGTCACCACATTTTAGAGTGGCATTGTCATCTGTTTTTGGTTGTGTTTTTAACACTCTTCCAACTCTACTATATTTGACTGCCCCCAGGTCCCCCATATCACCTATTTATTGTTCGGATCTAGGTCATAGGCGCTGCCATCTTAGTGTGGGCAGACGTCATCTGCCCACACTAGAAAACGCTGTGAAATTCCTGAGCATGCCCAGTTGAACACTTGGTCATTTGCTATTGCCCGAAACATGGACAAGAATTTTGGCTACTCATTCATTACAAAGAAATTACAGATTACAAAGAATGAATGAAGACCGAATTTAATTTCGGTCTTCGTTCGTTCGCTTAGTTTTTTTCAAGGAGGGAGCTACCGGCTCACGGCTCCGTCCTTGTTATTTGTAAAAATAAAATTGGCAGGCAGCTCTGCGCTACAACCTAAATCCCACCATGCTCCCCCTCACTCTATAGGGGTCAATATGACCCAGAATATTAGCATACAAGATTAACCAAATCCAATAAAGGTCCCCAAACCTCCTTATGGGGCACCTATTTAAGTAATGTGGGGGACATAGTGTCCTTCTCCAGCCTCCACCCGTGCCACATGAGTAGAGGCTATTAAACTAAACGGGGGAGCTACTGTCTCCTCCAACTGGCCCCCACCCATGGACGCGAATTGTAAAAAAAAAAAAAAAAAAAAAAAGCCACCCAGGTGAATAGGTGTCCCCAAGCCTCCAATAAAATAAAAGCCTAACTAATAAAATAAAAAAAAAAGACCTGATCAAAAAAAAAAAAAGAAAAAGAAAAAGATGGATTATTCTTTATCGTTGGGATTTTTTTTTTTTTTACGCTGTAATTTTTTTCGGGGGGGGGGGGGGTGATCAAGTCTTTTTTTTTTTTTTTGAGGAGCCTGTGATTAGACCATGTGCAACACCAGTGACTTCAGAGAGGACAATGAAGATCAACGCCATAAGCTTTGCCAGGCATTGGATTCCAGGTATGGAAGCTCTTCCCAGACAAAGAAATTGGCTTAAATCTCAGCCAATCCTGGCCCCTTCAGAATTCTCAGTGACACTAAGCAAATTATTGAAATATAATATATTTATATAAATATGATGCAAGGATTTAGGAACAGAAGCAAAGGTGCTAACAAGTTTTGCAAGCCCATTTCCCACCAATATACATAAGCAGAACCTGGCAGCTATGGTTATAATTCACCAATGTTCCTTGGTTTATCACAGATTCCTGTACCAATGGTGAAACGAGGAAGAAAATCAGGCTGAACAGGCTAAATGGTATCCCCTTCCACCTATAAAAGGAAGACATGCCAATGAATCTTGTTAGCAAGCTGCAAGACACATCTGGAGAGCTCCCAGTTGTGGAGATTAAAAATCTGTATTTCTTTCCATGCTTGTATCCTGAGAGTCCCTTCTCCGATTTGTGTATTTTGGAGATGGCTGAATATACCAATGCCTCACGTTCACCCAAGGGGAATTAGAACACAGTCTTTTTGTATTGTGTTTCCCACAAATAAGGATAAACATTTCCTTTCTCGTATCCCTGAATCCGGTGTTGTCAAATGACACCCTCTAGCATTCTTCCTAACTTGTTTATTAATGACCTTGAGGTGGGCATAGAAAGAGACATCTCATTTTTTACCATTGACAGTAAAATATGCAGAGTAATAAAGTGAGATTAGGATGTTTATTGTCTACAGCAGGTTTTGAATAAAACTGGAAACCAGGCTAGTAAATGGCAGATTAGATTACAGGCAGATAAATATAAAGTTGCGAATGTTGAAACACTCCTGCCATCTATACACAAAATTCGATTACATAAGGGACATTTTCAAAGGAGAAACAAGTGATTATTGATAACAGTCTCCAGGAAAGTGCACAACATCAAGCAGTAGTGACTAAGTAGGGCGAAGGCAATTAAGCTTTTATTATAATAATGCTCAAAATGAACTATGGATGCAAGAGAGGCACAAATAATTTAGCCACGTATGCTTATTCAGTCCTCCTCTGAAATACAAACAGTTTTCCATGGGTCATGCAGTTTTTCACATCCTGTGAAATTCATTCCTTTGGACCAGAGGCTCTGGGTTTGAAGGTTAATGTCTTCTGGGCTGTTGGCTCAGTACAAATCTTTTCCAGATTAGGATTAAGAATCTAAAGAGCCATAGACAAGTTATCGGTTTGTGGGAATACCCACAAGAACACTTTACTAGCACTCAGTTGTGCTAGTTGTTCGGTGCATTAGAAATGATGCCTCAATTTTGCCAACTCCTGTCCATTTGGAGGCGCCTTTGTTGAGTCGTGTCTTCGCTTGTATTATTCTTATACTGGTCAGTCCTAAAATTTATGCAGTTTATGAAATCAGGTTTTATACTTTTTTACGTATCATTGTCACAGCATAAATTGTTTACACAAGTGTGCATGCATGACTGATGCCGGGTTATGATGACAATGCCGGATTTTTTGTATTTCAAAAGGAGATACTGACAAAACCTGGACTATTGGTGGTCCACTGTTCTAAACCATAATTTTTTTTTATTTATATAACTGAAAATGTAAGACTGCATTTTTACTCCCCACTTCCCACCCACACAGGGTCCCCCTTAATATATAGCATGCTCCTCCAGCTGTTTGAGATTCTCCCCCCAATTACCTCTTCATTCCCCTAACATCTTACCAATAGCTGCTTCTCTGTTAACTCGTTAAGCCATCACCTCCAAACCTCCCCTGCTACCTCTTGTCTCAAATCACCATGGTTTCCTTTAAATTGTAAGCTCATGGGCCATCTAGCCAAGCACTTTGTATAAAAGAGCTCCAATGGCTAGATATCAGTTTACGGGCAGGGCTCTCTTACTGTAAGGGTGGTGGTCCGATGCCCGGGACCCAGACACAGTGTCCAGGTGACGGTGCAGGACCGGGACCCAGTATGCCTGATGTTCAGAGTAGGAGTCACAACGTGGAGGTGGATTAGCAGGGACTGGTGCAGGGTAACCGCACGCCCCCTGGTGTTGAGCACCAGCGATTGTGCAGCCACATACCAAGACCCTGAATCAGCTTCAGAGGATACCAGGAACTAGGAGCTTGTAAATTAAGCAGACCTCCCAGGAGCTGATTAGGGAGGCTCTGCAGCAAGATTGTATCCAGTACTAGAAACAAGGCAAGACTAGAGATAGACACCAAACATGAAAACAAGACAGAACTAGTAGAACCCAGAACCAGAGAAGGATAGTAAGCTAAACCCAGAACATATACACAAGACATGAGGAAAACATGAACATAACATGGGCATGACTGGACAGGACTGTACATGGGCTGAGTATACAAACTAAAACAAGACAAGATAACATAGGTAAAAACAAGAGGAGCAATAACCAAGTACTACATATGAAAATCATTGGGATTTAGTCACACTATATGATCATACATTGCATAAGCCTGCCAACAACGCCAATGTACCCCATATCTGGCAGGTCCTACACTGCCTAATGTATGCTAAAACAACCAAAAGACATATATAGCACTTAACTGCAAGAAAGGGCAGAAGCCTTGAGGAGCTGCCTGCAGGAACATTGAAACAGAGTGAATGATGGAAAACAAACGGGTGTGGCAACATAAAACAAACATTTAAATGAAACCTAGAGACTGGGAATCCCAGGGATGGATTACAGGAATGAACCCAGAAATCCCAGCATAAAGAAAACCAAACATAGAATAGAAAACCAAAAACCCAGAAAAACTAAGCAAGGATAGTAAAGAGTACTGGATACCAGAAGCCAAGGCCAGACATCTCCACAGAACAGAGCAGGACGTGACACTTACCTCTTGTATTTGTCTGTGTATATTGTACGTTTCTCCACTAATTGTACAGCGCTGCGGAATCTGTTGGCGCTTTATAAATAGCAATAATAATAATAATAATAATAATTATAGTTTTCTTGTTAATTATTTTGTAAGTCAACAATATAAGCAAATAACTCTTCAGTGCATCACGTAGCTTACTCGTGCTTCTTGAAAAAAATCCACCTCTTTTTGGTCAGAATCACCCCTTATCTCACTGAAGTTCAATGCACAATTTGAACATCCAAAACCAGCTTAGACACCCAGATTATTAGTGTTCCTGTAATGGACCGTTTCGCTCACCAGAGGATAAAAACCATTTAGGCAATAATCCCCTTCCAGATAGACAAGCAGCTACTGCAATCACCAATCTCCCGAACTGTAAACTGCACGAATTCACCAACTCCCGAACAAGAGGCACACGAACACTGGAAGCAGCCGAATAGGAAAACCATACGAAAGGGTTACACTCCTGGCAATCGGCATACAATCAAATTCCCCCCAAGAATGAGACGACACTTCAGCTTGAGGGTTAAAACAAGGACACACGTTTATTAACACAACTGGCTTATAAAGGATTCTCCCATGCAAGGGAGGGATTTACAGTACACCAATCACACATGCGTTACCTCCCACACATCTCCTCCCCTCAGCATGACACACAATCCCCTTAGCCATGTCTATTACTTCCCCACTTTCTGGATGTACCCCAAATACCTGGGGTACACTCCTAAATAGGGGATCCCCTGCTAGCCCTGATCTGGGTGAGTAACATACTCAAAGATCACCCAGATCGGACCAGGGGTTCGGGAGTTATGGAGGTTGCAAGATATGACCGACCGCACAGGCAACGGTAGCCGCAAATAGTTCCATAAGGTTTGGCCCTGCGGTTGGTCTCTGTTCCTGGGTATAAACGGCTGAAAGTACCGAATGAAATAGTTCTTGCCTGCCTTTATTGGAGTCCCCTTGTCCGTACGAGTCTTTCTAACGAACGTTCGGTAGTTTTGGCACGAACCTATGGAAGTCTGGTGGTCTCAGCGGAGTTTGCTTAGTCGAGTGTCCGATTTTAGTTCCAGACACTCAACGGCAAACCACCGCTGTTCGGGAGTTTCAAAATGGCCGCCGCCACGTGTTCGTTTGACGAACAAAGGCCACCCAGCGTTCGTCAATTTAGCTGCGGTTAACCACAGCTTCAGGGCGGTCAATTGGCGGCACACTCCAGCTCCCGGGTGGTCGTGCATTCGGTAGTTTGTTCGGTAGATTCAATCTACCGAACACCCCGGCAGAAAGGCACGAATAAGCCTTTCTGCAGGGAAAATAAAAGCTTTAACATGCAGGGCCATAGTCCAAAGGGAGCAGGCGAGCAACCAGGCTTCTCCAGTGCCCGGTGGCGAGGTTGGTTCCGCCACAGTTCCCCTATCTATATATGTGTCCTCCTTATCTAATATCCTGCGGTCCTCTGGTCTCCATACTCTCCTAGAGAAAAAATGGGAGGCTAGTGCCCATATATGAGACCATCTGATTGAATAGCGGAGTTTAACTTATCTATTTCGGCAGAATCACCTTTTGTGGCGTTCAGGGAGACAGTGCCCACCTCCTCTAGACTGTAAGCTCGTTTGAACAGGGCAATCATCTACCTATTGTTCCTGTGTCACTGTGTAATGGTCTCATTTATTGTAAATATACCCCTTTCATAATATTGTAAAGCACTGTGGAATTAGTTGGCGCTATATAAATACCAATAATAATACTAATACTAACAGGCATGTTAACCCTGCAATGTAAGCATTGTTGCTCCTGCAAAACAGCAATTTTTTCTTAAATGCAGGGTTAAAAAGACATGGTGAAATGGTCTGAGTGTCTATAGAGTCCCTCTAATAATGTTTGCAATACTAACCCTAGTTACCCTCACTGTAGCAAAACCTAACTCTAAACCTAGCTACCTATAGCTAATCCAAACTAGCCCTAACTAGCCCTTATCCTAGTTTACCTTAAAAGGACACCAGGCTCATTGAAATGGTCAGCTCGTTGAAGTGGTCTGGGTGCGATGTTCTTGTCGTCGTCCCCTGCCTCCCCCAGTCCTGCAATATAAAACACTGCAGTATTAAGACAGCCTCTAGTGGCTGTATACCATGAGGCTATCCAGTATCCGTGATGTTCCCCTATGGGGAGGGCCTAATGCGTTCGCCGGGCATGCACATTAGGTCCCCTATCCGACATTGTTGGAGGAGGTGGAACGTTGCCCAGCGCTCTAATTGGATGAGTAATTTTTTTTTTTATCCCTTTAACTGCCGGAGGAGGGAGGGGGGTACTATAGTGTTATATTGTTAGTGCCTCTAACACTATAGAGGGCACTGAATATATGGGATAGGTAAACATGATGTTAAAAATCCTGAGAAAGGACAGTACAGAACAAAGATATTCAAACTAGATAGATATATCACTTTATAAAGAAAAGGTTTGTGGAACAAAAAAAAAACACCACCAGAGCAAAACTGACTCTATTAACGATTCAAACCAACTAAAAAATAGCCTAATGTGCTCTCGTAATAAAGAAATAAATGTTATATCATATCACAAAAACGTTGTCTATCCTATTGGATCACTTGGGATTACCTCACTATAAAGAGAACAGAGACAATTGACGGTCTCAATTACTGGATAAAAGAAAATGCATACTTAAACATTTACAAATCTGAAACCCTATTACAGAAACACATGGAATTAGCAGCATACAGTTCCCAGTGGCAGCATACCCTTGGGCTCTTCTGGAACAGCTGTTAGTGTCAATGGAAGCTGGCCTATGCATTTTATCAGTGTTCCATTGGCTTCCTCTTGGGCACAGTTCCTATTAAGCAGTTTAAAATATAGGTTAAGGATAAACCCAGAACCTTGGGTAAGCAAAATATATAATTTACATTAATCTAAAGCAAGGCTTGTCAGAAGGCAAGACCCTCAGCTGACACCTACTAAGCTTTGCCCGGCTAATGTTCTACAATAGTTAGGGATCAACCTTCTTTCTACCACTGTCCAAAAACTCATATAGGGACAGGAAAAAAACCTGTATCAAAAAGTGTTGGGTGACATAAACAGAGAGATTGATAAAGAGGCAAGGAACACGGAATCTTAAACGGAATGCAATGTTTAGTATGTAGCAAGGTGTCTGGATGAAAATGCCTAGTCTGATGTTATATCTTGTGGACTTATAAAAACACCAGAGCTTATGATCTACACAGCAGATAAATATGCAGACAGTTCTCACTATGTGTGCGGTTAGGAAACAAGCACCTGCCAAACGCATAATCCTTTCCGTGCTCAATGTTTTGGTTGAAGCTCTAATTGTCTTCTTTTTGCAGCCAACACAGATCCTGTCTTAATTCCCGATTCTCCCCCAGGATCCACAAAAGCCATTGCAGGCCAGAAAGAGAGAGATAACATATCCTTATTAAGCTTAACCATTTCATGTCAGGGATAGATTTTGTCCTAACTGTATTTGGAGAAGGTGAGGGGTAGACGGATGTCTGTGTATCAGAATTAAGTCGGAGGAACGTGTCTTGATGTCTGTGTATTAGGTAGAATCGTCAGTTACGGGTTGTTATGCTTGTGTACTGTGAGAGAGTTTTGTCTTGATGTCTGTGTATTAGGAATAGGTATAGAGATGTCTTTATTAGAAAGAGGAGAGAGATGTATATCATGGTGCCGGTGTAGTATGAATAGTTCAGCAATGTGAGCTCTTATATCTGTGTATTAGGAATAGGCAAATCCAGATGTTTTATTAGGAGGAGGCCAAATGTCTTTGCATAACCGATACCTAAGAAATATGAGCTCTGATGCCTGTCCCTTATTAGGATGAGGTGAGAAGGCAGTTATCCTTGATATCTCTGTATTAGGAGGTGAGAAGGCAGTGTTCCCCGATATCTCTGTATTAGGATGAAGTGAGAAGTCAGTGTTCGCCGATATCTCTGTATTGGGACGAGGTGAGATGGTAGTGTTCCCCGACATCTCTATTAGGAGGTGAGAAGGCAGTGTTCCCCGATATCTCTATATTAGGATGAGGTGAGAAGGCAGTGTTCGCCGATATCTCTGTATTAGGACGAGGTGAGAAGGTAGTGTTCCCCGACATCTCTATTAGGAGGTGAGAAGGCAGTGTTCCGCGATATCTCTATATTAGGATGAGGTGAGAAGGCAGTGTTCGCCGATATCTCTGTATTAGGACGAGGTGAGAAGGTAGTGTTCCCCGACATCTCTATTAGGAGGTGAGAAGGCAGTGATCCCCGATATCTCTGTATTAGGACGAGGTGAGAAGGCAGTGTTCCTCGATATCTCTATATTGGGACGAGGTGAGAAGGCAGTGTTTCCCGATATCTCTGAATTAGGAGTAGGGGAGGTTAAAATGTGCCTAATGACTGTGTATTAGGAGGAGGTGAGAATGCAATGTCCCTAGTGACTCTGTATTAGGAGGGGGCATTATATCTGTGATAAACCAGAACTTCCCTTTGTAATATTTAGACATTAGATCACATTGTCCTAATGCAGAGTTATATGCTGCTTGCTGTTTCTCCGTTACAAAATTCCTTCACAAGACATGTTTATTCTTTATATCTCTGTATTAGATAGGTCGCTAGGTTTAAGATCTATTGCGCTATAATCTACAGCTACTGCATCGATAGAGATATCACAGATCATTCCGGTCTCTCTTACCATCAGGAACTTGCTTGTGAGTTTTATCTCCTGAATATTGTTTGACAGAAATGACCCCCTAGGGAGCATGTAGAATACAATGCCCTCAGGGAGGAGGCTACGTACAAAGAAATTCAAACATACAGCCTTTGCTTTGAAGGCTCGATGCCGTACGCTGTATAAAGAGATACATGGCGGTTTTTCACTACTGTAGTAAACAAACAAATCAATCCATACAGACCAGTGGAATCTCTTACTTCTGTGATTAGACATTTACTGTTACATTGCTTCTATATGAGAGAAGAATGGTGCTTTCCTTAGCAAGTCAGGGTTCCCCCAAATTGTAGAGAGCAAACAATATCACACAGAGTAGCTTAATTAGGCCTAATTACAAATTCTCAAATGGAACAGTAGAATACCCCCACAAAAAAAAAAAAATATATATAACAGGTTACCCAAGGAATTACAAAGCTTCTATCCTTCCTGGCCGTGTACGCTGCGGTGAGATAGGAGCTCCACAGGGTGCATTGGTGGCAGGTGCATGGTTGCTCTTGTCATAGCATGGACTAATACCTGGACTTTATGTCACATGCCGGAACCTTAATTCACTGTAACTGGACAGCTACAATATGGGCTAGTAAATAGCCATCTGTGCTAATGGAACAACAGAACTCTATGGTTTCGCTGCCTATACTCTTAGTTACATAGGATGAAAACAAACTGTCATCCATAAAGAATGCAAAAATGCCCAATCTGAAACAGCTATTTCTTTCTTGACTCGAAAGTGGCAGTCTGATTTCTTCTTGGATCAACAAGTGGCTATCCCACATATGAAACAAAGTAAAACAGGGCACAAGAGAATACTGTTAATGGACAACAACTCAAATGGCTTGCCCTTTGATGGGTGTCCCACCAAATTCTCAATCTGGTTTTAGCTCATATTGTGCCTCTACATAGAGGAACTAAACCTTTTGCACATTCAACCAAAAGGACAGTCCAGACCCAAAATACAGGCCAGACCCCTCTGCACTAATGCACATATTAAGTACCTACTAAAACAACCCCTTTAGGAACAGAATTCCAAATATACTGTTCTTACTTTAATGTTCCTCTCTCATAAGTTCGAAAGAAAGCAACTGGTACAGAAGGAGATATGATACAAGCAGTGGATGTGATTATATATTTCAGTTATGTTCACCCTTTCATTTCACTTTTTGGATACTTTGGGTACCAACCAGCTAGATAACTGGCCAAGCATCATGAAAACCAAAGTAAAAAACAAACAAAAAAAAAAAAAAAATTCAAACATATTTTAGATTGTAAGCTCTTTTGACCAGGGTCCTCATTAACCTAGTGTTCCTGTAACATTTTGTAATCATCTCATCTCATCTTTATTGTTGAATTTTCCCCTTTATAATATTGTAAAGCGCTGCGGAATATGTTGGCGCTATGTAAATAGCAATAACAATAATAACTACCACCTTTGGCATCCCAGCTGCTGTATACAGCAGCCTGCCAATAAGGTCACAATGTTAAGTTACACATTGCCAAGATTTCAGCCCACTGGCCCAGCATAGCACGAAAAACAAGTTTCAGAAACTACAATAACTACATAAATTGCACTTTTAACATAGATATCCCCTCCTGCCTTGCTTACCCTGTGGGGAGTCAAAGGCTACAAGCACCTGCTGTTGTCTCATTACTTCATTTTCCCTGTTTTCTTGTGGTCTAATCTGCACCGTCTCAGCTCAGGTGATTAGTGTAATTAACAAGATTAGATGGCCTTGTTATTCAGTGTAATGACATCTTTTCCTAGCTCGACGCACATGTTTTACCGACAGCAATTTTGCTGCTCAGTATTAATCCTTTGCCAGTCTCAATTAGAAGTGTCTGGACCATCTAAACTGTACTAATTCAGTACAAGGATGGACTAAAGGTGTCTAAATCAGTAATATCTGCACTAATACTCTAGGAGACTAGCCAAGCAGTGCCTGGGGGAGTATATCTCAGCAAATCCTGTATTAGACTGGGTAAGAGGCATCTTTGTTACTGTATCCATACCTATCTTTACAAGACTGGATGAGAGGTGTCTGGGTCAGTGGATTTATTCTATATTCTCACAAGACCAATAATAAGTGTCTGGATGAGTATAAACACATGTAAATCCGCTATCGGATTAGACATGCTTGGGTCAAACTCTGTATATGTGGATAAACATTTTAAAAGACTAAGGTTCCCTTCAGTCACGGTGATTCCACGGAACTCCCTTACTTTGTCATGCTGATAAGAATATAATGGAGTCCTGTATGGAGAATTCAAATGCTGTCAAAGGGAAACAATGAATCAATCAAAAGATCACAAAAATAAAATAAAATGAAATTACCGATTATTGGATTTCCTTTTAACCCCGGAGCCCTTCTTAAAGTTTTGGAAAAGAGTCCTTTTATCAGAGTGTGTGCAGGACAGCCTGGACTAGATGATGCCTTTTAACCGGTTATAAAAAGATGACATATGGTGCGTTACAGAGGGCATCTGTATTAATGCTTTATACATTTGGTGAATACAACGTTGGGTCATTGTATACCCATCTTGCATCATATAGGACAGGAGATGGCTAACTCATTACGTCATTACCAATTCTTAAAAAACAAACCGGTGAATAGGTCAATGCTCGTTCTAACAATAAATAAACACACACACACATTGGGATTTATTCTTGTGTCCAGGTGCATTTTCCCCACATGAGTAAGTGGTAAAGTGCAGTGATTTGCCCACCCAGCCTGCTGAAGCCAAGAGATACAGATGTGCATTTAATGTGAAGGAAGAAAAATTTACTTGCTCCATTCCAGCTATTGAACAGCCATAAAGGGGCTGTCGGGGCTTATGGGACTCACTAAAATGTGTCTGAGCTAGCAGAATTTACACACCGCTCTAAAGCCTCATTGTACCATCTGCACAGAAGCACGGCCTGCAAATTAACCCTGCCCTGATCGCTACAGGCACTGGCAAACATTAACTGGCTTCCTATGGCACACTGCACAGCTCCTGTAACCACTTCTAATGCTGTGTATAATGTCCCGCTATTTATATGTATAAACCCCACCTGCAACTCTTCTGTTCCTACATTTAACTCCTCCTGAAGGTCTTTAGAATTATCTATGTCCGTAGTTACATATAACCTTTAAAATGTACCATATAACGCCTCATATTGCTCCATGTACCCCTCTCTTAAAGGGAAACTCCAGTGCCAGGAAAACAGATTGTTTTCCTGGCACTGGAGTTTCCCTTTAAGAGAGGGGTACATGGAGCAATATGGAGGTTTCCTCTCCCTCCCACCCACCAATCCCCGGTTACTGAAGGGGTGAAAACCCCTTCAGTCACTTACCCGAGGCAGCGACGATGTCCCTCGTCGCTCCTCCCTCTTATTCCGTCAGCCGGTGGGCGAGACTGATCCCGCCCACCGGCCGAGGAGACCTAATGCGCATGCGCGGCAATGCTGCGCATGCGCATTAGGTCTCCCCATAGGAAAGCATTGAAAACGAATCTGCTTTCCTATGGGGAAATAAGCGACGCTGGAGGTCCTCACACCACGTGAGGACGTCCAGCGACGCTCTAGCAAGGACAATCCTTGCTAGAAATCAGGAAGTGACCTCTAGTGGCTGTCTAGTAGACAGCCACTAGAGGTGGAGTTAACCGTGCAAGGTAATTATTGCAGTTAATAAAAAACTGCAATAATTACAGTTGCAGGGTTAGGAGTAGTGGGAGTTGGCACCCAGACCACTCCAATGGGCAGAAGTGGTCTGGGTGCCTGGAGTGTCCCTTTAACTATTCCTATTGCTCCTATAACCCTCCCTATAACTCCTTCTGTTGCTCCATTTAAACCTCCCTATAACTATTCATATTGCTCCATATAACTTTCCCTAGGACTCCTCCTATTACTCCATATAACCCTCCCTAGAACTCCTTCTATTGCTCCATATAACCCTCGCTATAACTCCTTCTATTATACCATATAATTATCCCTATTACACCTCCTGTTGCTCCATATAACCCTCCCTAGAACCCCTCCTATAACTCCATATAACCCTCTATGTAACTCCTCCTATTGCTCAATATAAGCCTCCATATACAAGCTCCGGGCAGCTCTTGTCCCCTATTACCAGGCAGCAGTAGAAGTTGAAGATAGTTGCAGTTTGTGATTTATGGCACATTTCAGCCCTATTGATTGAACACGTGCACACACATAAAATGTTCCTCTGCCCCTGGCCGAGACGCTAATTTATATCCCTGTGCCCTTCACTGCCAGGCACAATATATGGTGCTTGCCTGAGCTGCCAGCTCCACTTTTAACCTTTTAATGCAGTTCCAGATTGAAAGAGAGAGAGGAAATTATCTGTACGTATTCTCTAAGCTTGGACATCTATGCCTCACTTCTACTCTTTTTATATTTACAATCACACACCCTGTGTATGCATTAAGGTCATATAACACCAACACCTTGTCCATTGATGGTGCCATGAATGCCTTCTCATGTTCATCAGAAACGTTGAGATTTGCCAATAATTCTAACCATTATAAAAACATTAAAAACAGACCACTTATGCCATCACCATCTGTACATTCACATCAGTGTTGCTCTTTGGCAATAAGATCATTCCTCTTTCAGTACCAGAGAGAACTTGGAGCCAACAATGCAATGGTGACGAAATTAGACCCTTTAAGCTTTTCAGAACCAAACTCAGGGCTCCAGCCCATCTCAGCTTTACCCTTGGAACGGTCTGTTAAATTCACTTGTCCATAATAGGAATTGAATACACATAACTGGCACTCCCACTCATGGTGTTTACTAACTTCAAGGATGTATTTCTAATGCACTCCTAAAAATTACCAGTGGACTGCAGAGTCCCCATGGCACAGTTAGTGGGTTATTCACTAAAGTGAGAGGTGCAGGGAATTCAAATTTAAAGGGATTCTATAGTATAAGGAATACAAAGTCTTCAACCACTGGTCTGCAAGAATTTATTGCCGGTCCACGAAAGCGTTCACTCGATTATACCGTCGGGTGAAAACCTTTGCAGACCGGCAAGAAATTGCCGCAAGATATTTCCCTGGTCCTATCTATGATCTTATGATCATAGCACCGGGAAATGTGCCTCCCTCTCCCTTGCTGGCTCTGCAGGACTGGAGGGGAAATCAGAGATCTCCCTCTCCGGCCCGCTAGCAGTGTAATGCTGGCAGCCAGCAGGGGAGAGAGAGAGAGGGGTAGCTCTAATCTGCAGCTCTGCCGGGTTCTCCTCTCCTGAGCTATATATATATATATATATATATATATATATATATATATATATATATATATATATATATTTATATATATTTTTAACCCCAAAAACCCACAATCATTCTCCCCTATACACACACACACACACTGCACCCCCCCCCCCCCCCCCCACACACACTGCCCCCTCATACACACACACTGCACCCCTTTTGGTTTATATTTCTTTATTTTCTAAGTCAGTTAGTCACCAGTCTTAGTCCTGCAATGTAATCATTGTAGTTTCTCTAACACTGGAAAGTTTTACGTTGCAGGACTAAGCGGGACAGGGACACTGCACCCAGACCACTTCCATGAGCTGAAGTGGTCTGGGTGACTGTAGTGTCCCTTTAAAGTCAAATATCTGAACTGAAAAAATTCTCTCAGTTAAAAATAAAGTTTAAAACAAGCTTAAAAAGTCGATAAATGTATTCTTCATCTGTTCGGTGTTCATATTTTCAAGCCTTAAACAAAGTGCTCTAATTAATGTATTTTTTTGTATTATTCAACAAGAGCAATATTTAATGAGGCCTGGAAAAAAAATGGATGTCGATCATTCGTACTGATCTCACTAGCTTGGCTACAAGCAAGAGAACATTTAAAAAAAAAAAATGTTTTATTATTTTCGATACTTGAATGTCAATGAACAGGCTTGAGCTTGTCAACCAATTGCCGTCAAGCAGTTGCTGAATTTCAACTCCCATAATCCTTTGCCGTCTCAGAGGAAAAATAAAATCAATAGCTAATTCGGACATGAACTAGATGAAAAAGCTGTCCAGATTCAAGTGTACCAAGTGAAGGAGATATGACACATCTCATGACGCAGCGAATAGTTTCAAACTCTTCGTATACGCCATAACTACAATAAGCCATTGAAACAATGTGGCATTTATAAATGTAAAAAAAAAAAAAAACGTTTTAGAGCAAATTAAAATTAAAAAGCAAAAACACATAAATAAAAAAAAAAAAAATTAAAAACCAGAACGAACATTCACAGATGCAGGGAAATAATTAATTAATTATGACACTCCTTTGCCTTGGCATGTTTTCCAGTAGATTGGGTTGTGTGATTGAATTTGTGTTAACATTTTACATATAGATTATTATGGTATTGCAGCCGTCATTTACAATGGCAGGCTGGCACAGCTGCAGAAAGGAATGAAGCTATTGATACCGGAGAAACTGACGGAAGCCAAGCACAGAGAGATGGACACAGGTTTCTTCAGGAAGGAAGAGATTCTTTATTGGATCACCGATCGGGACTCAGAGGGACTAGCGTCACCAAAATACAGCAAAGTCTGAGTACTGAATACATAGAGTACATTCCTTATATAGCACTGTAGCTCCTCCCACAATTAACTACACCCACACATACCCTTAACCTATTTAATAAATAGAGTCTAAACTCATCCATCCGGTCTAACCACGTGGCTCATCTGATACAAAGGAGAGGGACGTGTAATTCCAGTTCTTACATTCCTGCACCTGGTCAGTACAGTGATAACAGTATCTTAGCTACGTGTACTACAAACACATATACATACATATGCCTTGTGGCAATCTTAGCCTGCTAAACTTGTATTTTACTGGAATTACATCACATTCCCCCCTTTGATGCCTCTGATATTTCACAATTACTTGAGGCATCACTTAACCTTGGTTTGCATATACCTCAGGTTACCATGAACCAGACCAGACTTATCTTATGATGTGAATCTTTTAACACTCATCTTCCTGCATTGGTTCTCCTTGATCTAGAGCCTTATACTTATATATCGCCATTATCTGTGCAGCAGCCTTCCTCTCTGCTATACTTCCTATCAGGCTTTGCACAGACCTAACTACTAAGGGTATAAGACACGGTAGGAGTAGACACAACAGTAAAATCAGTAGGACTCCACCTACCACTGCCTTAAGCCCTCCAAACCACTCATACCAGCTACCAAACCAACTACTTGGATTGTACCCTTTCCATACCTGAGTAGGCACATGCACTAGTTTAACCATATGGCTAGTAAGCTCAGCTATTGCTTGCCCTTCGTCATCTATTTGAAGACAGCAATTGCTCAGGTTAAACTTCCCACATACACCTCCCTCTACTGCCAAAAGGTAATCCAAGGCTAATCTATTTTGGTACACTGCTGTCCTCATCCTGGTATTATGCTTCGCTAGAAGATTGAGTGCTTGTGAGGTCTCATTAGTAATAATCTCAACCACCGCCTGTAATCTTATAATACGGTTGAGCATATAAATTGGGGTTCTATAACCAAAGGTACCATCTTCTGCCCACGTGGCTGGCCCATAATAATCTATGATACGCTGGGGAGGCCATTCATTATCTTCCCAGGTGCCTATCTCTAAGGGTCCCCTTTTCTTCCTATGATTCACATCATACACTTTAACACCTAAAGTCTCACCTGTTTCAATCGGTAACAAGAAGAAGGATGGTTTGAGCATACCCAACACACATGCCCCTTCCCAGTCCTGTGGCAACTCCGAATAGGCTTTCTTACCACAGATCCAGTACAAATTTGCTGGGGCTCTCCAGGTAGATGTGATGGATAAATCAAACCACACATCCTTTAAACTGGCATATCTAGCAAACGGGTTAGATGGTTCTGAGACATTTGAAGCCGACCACCAAGTTGTATTTTTAGTATCATCATCATAAGCTTTTTGCCCTAGACAAGTTAATTCTCCTACAGAAGTATTATACATTATTCCTTTCCTTGCTATGCAAACATAACCTATGATGGAGGTCTTTAATCTCCACTCAGATTTACCTCTAACACTCAAATGATAATCGGCTTGTGTAGATATTAGTTGGTCAACTGCCTCAGAACCGGACATTACCTCCTTTGCTTCCCAAGGCCATTGGTCTCCCATGTTAGTACCTCCACACACATAGCAGTTGGTAACATTAAGACTACCGGCAATACTTTCAGCTAGGTCAATGAACAGGTTTTTAGCGTTATGGGGGATCTTATTATCTATACTCATCTCTTCATAAAAGGAATGGTATACTTGATGAGTCTGGGAGGATACCGTATCAGTCTCTATTCCTATAAACAATAATGTCCCAGGATCTAAACCCGTCCCGTATATCTGAAACCCAAATAAATTTCCATACTTATCTAGGAACTTGTCGGGGTTATTAATAAGTATATGGACTGGGTTGCATTCCATAGACTTACAATAAGGGCTAGTCGGCAACTTAGTCACTATCATGTCTTTATCTACTGTCTGTCCCCAAGTCGCCCACCCCACACAAGACCAATATGGACAAAAGTTATAGTCTTTATTTGGGCATCTAGGACTCACATATTTATTTTTACTACTGGGACAAATATATTTATCATTAGACCCATACGTCCTCTCCCATCTAAGATCCCCACATACATTCCACGGTTTTCTACCACTTGATATCGCCTTACATGCATCAAATAGCAGAACACCCGAAGAATGTACGGATTCTAACACCGTCTTATTAATTAGGGTCCCCTGAGGATCTCCATTCCTGAGAGTCAACCAAATTGTACGAGGTTGATACTCTGGACTGAAGCACTTAGGTTCTCCTACTCCTAAATGGCACACACTATAGTCTATATTTAGGTATCTACATCTTGATACCTCTCCTTTACATTCGTATTGTGAATGCCAAATTAGGGTTTGGGAAATATGGTTACCTGTTCTCGTAGTCTTAATGCATACCTCACAGCTAGGAGTGTCGGTACCTCTACCTTCCTGAATATAAAAACACATATAAATAAACACAATCAAAAGCACATCTTTCGCCGTCATCCTCAGTCTTCGTCCGTGCGATGGAACCTCAGCTTCCAGGATGTGAGGGCTGCAGGGAATGGAGTTCTGCTCGTCTTCACAGGTGTCCCTTCGAGACTTTCCTGGCTTATACACTATGTGTTGGTAAGCGGACAGGCTTTATTATGGCCTTCTCACTCACACCTGTAACAATAAAATTTGTAATCCACAATAATTCCTCGTTACTCCGACTGAGTAGTGCGTTTCAACCGGATCTTGCAGGGATTCTCTGGATCTGCTGTAATTTGCCAAGAATCGACTGCTGCTGGTTTAACCCTGGAGTGATGTATCCACGGAGTTACTTCGGCTACTTTTATCGCTGTAGGGGTAGACAAAAGAACAACATAAGGACCTCTCCACTTGGGCCCTAACGGTACATTATTCCACTCTTTAATCCACACTTGGTCTCCTGGATGATAACTATGAACAGGGGGATAAATATTCACAGGTAATCTATCTTGTACCCATTTCTGTACCTCCTCCATAGTCTTACCCAACTCTACAACCTGCTGCCGGGTAATTCCTTCTCCCAACTGACTCAAGTCCCCCCTTAAGTTACCAAGTACGGGAGGTGGTCGCCCATACATGATTTCAAAAGGAGAGAGGCCCATCCTTCTGGTAGGGGTACTGCGGATTCGCAATAAAGCTATGGGTAAGAGAACGTTCCACTTAAGTTGGGTTTCCTGACACATTTTAGCCAACTGGTTCTTTATAGTTCTATTCATTCTCTCTACCTTACCAGAACTCTGGGGTCTATATGCAGTATGAAGCCTCCACTTTATACCAAGCATATGAGTCAGTTGTTGTAGGCACTGATGAACAAAAGCTGGACCATTGTCCGATCCTATAGAACAGGGTAGTCCATATCGGGGTATTATTTCTCGTAGCAGGAATCTTACAACTTCTCCTGCTTTCTCTGTACGAGTAGGACATGCTTCTACCCAGCCTGAATAGGTGCACACAATTACCAACAGGTAACGATGTCCACCCGATTTAGGCATTACTGTAAAGTCTATTTGTAGATCGGACATGGGGAGTCCCCCCATAAACTGGACTCCTGGTGGCTTTACTGGTCCTTGTCTTGCATTATTCTTAGCACACGTTACACATCTGCGTACAATGGCCTGAGTCAAGTTGGACAATCTTGGTATGTAGAAATGTTTCCTGAGAGATTCTTCAGTACTGTCTCTCCCAGAATGTGTCCCGTTGTGATAATTTTGGACAATTTCTACCGCTAGTGATGCTGGTATGACTATTCTTCCATCTTCTAGCTGATACCACTTGTTCTCCAAATACTTTCCCGGTTCAGTCTTTAACCACTCCTCTTCTTGAGCTGTATAAACTGGAGTCCATTGGGACAGTGGAGTTGGTATAAGAGCAGCTATATGCCCCACATACTCCTGTCTTCCTGATTCAGCAGCACGCTTAGCTGCACTATCTGCCATCCGATTTCCCTTGGTTACATCACCATCTCCTCTCAGATGCGCTCGACAATGTATGATACCGACTTCTTTCGGCTCCCACACTGCTTCCAATAGTTGTAGGATTTCAGCTGCGTACTTGATTTCTTTGCCTTCTGAATTCAGTAGTCCTCTTTCTTTATACAAAGCTCCGTGGGCATGAGTGGTTAAAAACGCATACTTAGAGTCCGTATAGATATTTACTCTTAAACCTTCAGCCAATTGTAACGCTCGTGTTAGTGCTATTAATTCTGCCTTTTGTGCTGATGTTCCTTTCGCCAGTGGCCGAGCTTCTATCACCTTGTCTATTGTTGTCACTGCATATCCTGCATAGCGGATCCCTTCTTTCACATAACTACTGCCGTCGGTGTAATATTGAACATCGGGGTTCTGGATGGGAAAATCACGAAGATCTGGTCTACTTGAAAATACTTCATCCATTACTTCCAAACAATCATGTTGACTTTCAGTAGGTTGCGGCAAAAGGGTAGCTGGATTTAAGGTGTTTACAGTCTCTAAATGCACTCTTGGGTTTTCACACAACATTGCTTGATACTTGGTCATACGGCTGTTACTAAACCAATGATTTCCTTTGTAATCCAACAACGTCTGTACTGCATGTGGGACTCGTACATAAAGTTCTTGACCCAGAGTGAGTTTATCGGCTTCAGCTACTAGCAGGGCGGCTGCAGCTACGGCTCTTAGACAAGGTGGAAGTCCGCTGGCCACTGCATCCAGTTGCTTAGACATGTAGGCAACAGGTCTTTGCCATGATCCCAAGTACTGTGTCAATACTCCCACAGCCATTCTTCTTTGCTCGTGTACATATAAGTAGAATGGTCGTGTGTGATCAGGTAGACCTAATGCTGGGGCACTCATCAAAGCCTTCTTCACATCTTCAAATGCCGTTTGCTGTTCTTGGGTCCATAAGAAGGGGTCGTGCTCTGTACCTTTGATGGCTGCGTACAGAGGTTTTGCCAGTATCGCATAGCTGGGAATCCATATCCTACAGAAGCCTGCTGCCCCCAAGAATTCTCGCACTTGTCTTCTATTCTTGGGTATTGGTATTTGGCAGACAGCTTCTTTTCTCTCTGGCCCCATAATCCTTTGACCTTCAGAGATATGGAATCCCAGATACTTGACAGTTGGCAAACACAACTGAGCCTTCTTCCTGGACACCTTGTATCCTGCCTTCCAGAGAATATGTAGTAGATCGTGCGTTGCTTGCTGACATTTTTCTTTTGTAACTGCTGCTATCAACAAGTCATCTACATATTGTAACAATACACATTCTCCTGGGATAGACTCGAAATCCAGTAGATCTTGACTTAGAGCTGAACCAAATAGGGTAGGTGAATTTTTAAACCCTTGGGGCAGTCTTGTCCAAGTCATTTGGCGTTTTGAGCCCGTTACAGCGTTCTCCCATTGGAAAGCGAAAATACATTGGCTTTCTGCGGCAATTCGGAGGCAAAAGAAGGCATCTTTGAGATCTAAGACTGTGAAGTAAGTAGCCCCGCCCGGAATTAAAGCAAGCAGGTTATATGGATTGGGTACAACTGGATGTATGCTAACAACCGCATCATTGACTGCTCTTAAGTCCTGTACAGGTCGATACTCATCTGTACCGGGCTTTTGAACAGGCAGCAATGGGGTGTTCCAGGGGGAAGTACAGAATTTTAGGATACCATACCGTATGAACTTATCCAGATAGGATTGGATGTTCTTCTTAGCCTTCTGCGGAATGTGATATTGTCTTAGGCTCACTGGATAAACCCCATGTTTCAGTTCAATTTTTATTGGTGGAATATTGCGGGCCAGTCCTGGTGGGTTGTTCTCTGCCCAAACTCCTGGTATGTTAAACAATGTCTCATCACTCCTAGGGTTTTGGCTAGTCAACACTGTATAAAGTCGCCACTCTTCTTCCTTTGGTACGGATAAAGTCATAATACCTGAAGGTCCATTAAACTTTAAGGATGTTGTTCCATTTGGTAGGAACGTAATCTGCGCTTGTAATTTTGATAGCATATCACGTCCCAGCAATTGGACTGGACATTCAGGCATATAAAGGAATTGGTGTTTTACTACGTGGCCTCCCAATGTACAGAGTCGACTTTTAAGAACCGGTTTTTCAGCACTTCTTCCAGTTGCTCCTATCACAGTAATAGTCCTTCCAGATGGAGGAGCAACTAGATTAGTCACCACTGAATGTTCAGCACCAGTGTCGATCATGAACGCACTCCTTTTCCCCCCTATTGATACATCGACCATAGGCTCCGCTCGACCAAGGGGGATGGAGCCCGGTCGGTATCAATAGTCCTCCATGACAGTGTCAGCCAATCCTACAAAGTCCCTACCTTCTCTATCGCGGGACCTTTGCGCTGCTGGAATATACCTGTCTTCCCTAACACTTCCTCTGTTCCCATTACTCCCTCTATAACCATTACTCCCTCCGGGGCCTCCTCTACCTCTCGCTCTACCTCTAAAGTTTCCGTAGCCTGCCCTGGGTTGGTCTCTCTCGTACTGCTCTCTTTGCGGACATTCGTTCCTCCAATGCCCTTCTTCCTTGCAATACGCGCATTGATCCCTACTCAAAGGCTCCCTACTCCATCTATTATTGCCTCTATCTGGGCCCCGTTTATCTACGCCTGCGATCGCTACCGCTAGCATATCAGCCTTTTTACGCATCTTGCGCTCTTCCTCTTTCTTACTTTCTGTATCCCTGTTCATATAGACCTTATTTGCTACCTCCATTAGTTGGGTGATGGACATACCTGCAAACCCTTCTAACTTTTGTAGCTTGCGCTTAATATCTCCGTATGCTTGGCTGACAAAGGCGGAGTTAACCATTCGGGAATTGTCTGCGTCTTCCGGATTAAAGGGGGTATACAAGCGGTATGCCTCCAATAATCGGTCATAAAAGACACTGGGCGCTTCATCGCTTTTCTGGATCACCTCAACTGTCTTCGACATGTTAATGGCTTTCTTTCCTCCGGCTTTCATGCCAGCAATTATAGCGTCTCTATAGGCTCTGAGTTGAACCATATCAGCACCATTTACGTTCCAATCGGGATCGGTGTTGGGATAGTGTGTCGCGGCCCATGCTGCTGGATTGGCTTGGTTCAAAGCACGGGCTCTATCCTCTAATGCTTTAATGGCTGCTTGATTTATTCTTGTCCTTTCCTCATTGTTAAATAAAGTCATTAGTAACTGCTGGCAATCAGCCCATGTCGGATTATGCGTCTGTACTATTGAGGTGAACAGATCAGTCATAGCTTGTGGTTTCTCAGTATACGAGGAATTATGGGTCTTCCAGTTTAAAAGATCGGTTGTGGTAAATGGGACATATATGAAGACTGGGTCAGCGTGTGCCATTTGACCTGCGGCATCGATATAAGCTGACCCGGGATTCAGACGAAGAGGCATCTGATAGTGCTTTAATTGTTGGGCATCAGTCAACTGTCGGGTTTGGATGGGGCTACGTAGAGAGGCGTCAGTCATGGGTTCCGGTCGGGGAGAGATAGGGTATGGGGATGTGGGAGGTCGGTTTTGGGAAAAGGTCGTAAATAAAACACTTCGAGCCGAGCTAGATGAAGCTTGACCGGAAGTCTGAAGTGGCGCCAAATCAGGATATTCGTTTCTAATGGGGGTGGATTCTGGTTCCGGAAGGGGAGATTTAGTACGAGGGGGGGTGGATCCTGTACTGGAGGAGGAAGCGGAAGTGGATGAGGGTAATGAGGGGAGGGGTGCAGGACTTCCTGCGTTTGCGTCACTTCTTCTTAACGGAAAGTAAGGGGGCGGCAAAGGGATCTCGGACTCAGGGGGCGTGTCCAAAATGGGCCTAACACCAGTCCTAGTGGACGAGCAAGTCCTAGCTACCATGAGGCGACACTGCTCCTCGTGGCATGTCTGGAGCCATTTTGGCGAGTCATTTACGGCCTGTCTCCAACAGTCAATATAAGGAAACTGGCCGTAAAGTTCAGGCCTACCCGATACAGCCACGTGTAAGCGCTGTACCAGAGTTGGATCCAAACTGCCACGTGGCGGCCATGCCGCAACCAAAGTAGGCCACTCCCTAGTACACAAAGTGACCAAACGTACAGGAGACATCTTTACCCCAAAATCACAAACTTTGAATCCCTTTTTAAAATTCTTAACCATACATCCTAAGGGATCCGGAATCGTTGACTGCGACGCACCCATACTTAACAATGGAACGTCGTCGACAACGAATACTATACACGCGTACTATTCAACAGTCACACCCGTTTCCTCTGGCAACAGCACCACGTGGTACGGTTACCAAGTGAAACGTACACAATAACAATAAACACTCAGGGAATTCCCGTACACACACAGCTGTTACACCAGTCACTATATAATCAATATTATGCCCTTTGGCGTAACTATACAGTCACCCACGCTATAATTCTCTATATACGAATTACCCGTCTATAACACACCCCAGTAACATCGTCTTTTACAAATAGCGGTTACAGTACGGTTAGCATAGGTCAAAGCACAAGTTAAGGTCACAATACAATTATTAGTGGTTATGGTGTTAAACATGCAATGGACGACAATGATTAGTACTTATTATATAATGTCAGTAAATATACAGGGTTATGGTACCGTGCACTATAATACAGCAACACACTATTAACACTCTCGCTAGACGGCTGAGCTCGCGCTATCTAACAAGATATACACTTTACTAAAACAATCGTTAACACATTTACAATTCCCAACTAAACTATTGGCCAGTACCTTGAATGGACTACCTAAAACAATATACACCCGTTTTGGTTAGCCACACTGCCCAATCACCACATATATAGCGAGCTAGAGAACCGAATTTACACAGGCGCCTCTTAGTCGCACTATCAAAAGTCTAGTGGGTTCCAAATTTACACGCCTTCCCACTTAGCCCAGATAGGATGAGAACTAGCGAACCGAATTTACACAGGCGCCGCTTAGTCTCCCGGTCCCTCCGACCTAGCGAACGTAATATACACCCTAGAACGCTAGTCTAGACAAGACACCGGTGTCCGGCTAGGGCTATTTACACCAGGACCCCGCCTGACTAACCAAATCAAACGGTCTGACTAAAGAGCGTTCGATCGAGCGGTGCGCCTTCGCTCCTTCCCTCCGACAGAGGGGGCAGATACACAGATTCAAAACCCCTTTGGGCCTACCGCACAATCGGTATACCCCTAGTGGGTCCTGCCGTCTAAAACAGCAGTTGTCTTACCTCCTCGTTCCTGAACCTGAGTTCACACTCATCGACGGGGACACCCCAGCACTTCTCACGTAGAGGCCGATGATCTCCTGGACAACAGACCAGTGGCGCCGAGACGAAGGGAGGTCCACGCAGAAGTTCAGGGGTGCAGCCGTAGAGAACGTGGGCAAAGATAGACCGTCTCACGCCTCTGCCTCTCAGCTACCGTTGAACGATGAGCTTCCCGGCCAATGCACCAAATGATACCGGAGAAACTGACGGAAGCCAAGCACAGAGAGATGGACACAGGTTTCTTCAGGAAGGAAGAGATTCTTTATTGGATCACCGATCGGGACTCAGAGGGACTAGCGTCACCAAAATACAGCAAAGTCTGAGTACTGAATACATAGAGTACATTCCTTATATAGCACTGTAGCTCCTCCCACAATTAACTACACCCACACATACCCTTAACCTATTTAATAAATAGAGTCTAAACTCATCCATCCGGTCTAACCACGTGGCTCATCTGATACAAAGGAGAGGGACGTGTAATTCCAGTTCTTACATTCCTGCACCTGGTCAGTACAGTGATAACAGTATCTTAGCTACGTGTACTACAAACACATATACATACATATGCCTTGTGGCAATCTTAGCCTGCTAAACTTGTATTTTACTGGAATTACATCACACTATATTAAATTAACTACTTGACTGCTAGACAAGACTGCAGAAGCCGTAGTTAAGCGTATATTGGTCACCGTCGGCATTCAGATGGAGTTCAGATGCTGTCTTTCACCCACATATCCCTCCGGGATAATATGAAATGAGGTTAGTGTGTCAATCTCTTTACACTAATCATAAAGCAAATTAATGATCTGGTATTTCCCGAAGTCGCAAGAAAACAAATCTCTCTCCCTCTCCCTCCTGCCTGAGCCTCCTCAATTCTGGCTAATTAGCATTTATTCCCTTTAAACAGCAGACAGCGAGGGGGCCCAGCTTGTTTCTGCAGCCCCAAGTTCATTACCTCTTGCAGACCACGCAAGGAGAGCGAGGCAATTAGAGCCATGGGACATGTCCTTCATTAGACGGCTAGATACAGGAATGTCATACATTTAACCCATTCAGATGCCTCTAGCTAATTTGGTTGGTTTATTTATCACTATTTTATTAGGGTTATTTTTACCTTGCAATTGTTTATCTTGAAATAAAATCTTTTTTTTATATATAAATATCTCTCAAAGCTGCTTAAGAGGTCTGGTACTATGTTCTGGCCTTCTCTTTATTTTTACTTGTTTTTAATATTTCAGTTTTTTCATTACAATAATTTTTGACTCTTTTTCTTATGCTTATCCTCATTCAAAATGTTGTTGTTTCCAGATCTTTTAATTGACAGGGCCAAACCATATGTTGTGTTACTTTGCTACTGGATCTAACTATCTCAGGAAACAACATACATGGAACTCCTTACTCTTTAGTGATCATTCACTACTCATTACCGAGCCTGTCTCTTTTAGATAGTAGCGTCTGCTCATCATGGTTGTCACGGGCCCAGCGGTCCTGGGGGCTCAGCCGCTCGGTCCCCACATTCCTCATCTGTAGTGGGGCCTGCACGCTGAAGGGGCACTTAAGGGCACCTAATGGGCATATATCTTTAGGGGCCCAGTCAGCGCTGCAGCCATTTAATAGCGCGACCGGGCCCCTTTAAAAATGGCAGCCGCAACTAATTCTGGGAGGAAGTGACGATCAGTCACTTCCTCCAGGGTTACTCCGCGTGGGAGGGAGGAGGCAGAGCAGAAGCCATGAAGAGGGAGAGCCACCAACCGACAAGCCACCCTCCTGCACCCAAAATGTAAGAAACCAGAGGGTGGATGTAAAATAAGCTGCAAGTATGTATGTATGTGTGTTAGTATGTATGTATGTGTAAAGCAAGGTGTAGGCGCTCTCTAAAATAACTGGGTGTACGGCAGCAGTGAACCAGCAGGATTCCCAATACCTGCTAATCAGAACCAAAAAGTGCGAAAACAGAGTGGTAAACCGCGCCACAGAGGAATACAAAGTGATTAAAATATAATGTGATTAAAATATAAAATGGTATATACATACATACATACAGGATATTCCAGTTATATGATGGTGTATATAACCCATAAACAGAATAAAATATAAAAAATAATAGTGCAATATATCAAGTAAATGGAATATATATCCAATGAAAGGAGAACTATATAAAATACTTACTCACACTTTGCAGAGCTGCTAAGAGCTCTGCCGTATAGCACCTGGACGGTACAATCCCCGTCTGGGATATAAGGATAGTAGTGGGATGTAATATCCAATTCGTCACAGCCGTGTATATGTATAAAAACAAAAACACAAATAAAATCCAATAGTACAGTATGTACTAAATGCTTGTAATAAAAGAAAGGTAAGTATCCTACTTACAGATTCCAGAGCTATGACTTACTCTGGTGTTGATAGCTTGTGGTGTTATAATCCCCACCAAGGGATATAGCAGGATCCAAAGTGCACTAGGAACAGTTATGAAACCAGAGGGAGTAGGAAAAACTGTAACTTTATTATTATAAAAAAAAAAAAAAAAAGAATAAAACCTATGTATAAAAGTCAGCTTCCAGACTCTCTCATCAACTTAACGCGTTTCACCCGGGTTTGGGCTTCTTCAGAAGTATGTATGTTATGTATGTGTGTTAGTATGTATGTGTGTGTCTGCAGTGGCGTACACACAACCCATGGGGCCCCGGTGCGAAAACTGATCTGTGGGCCCCCCCCCCCCCGCTTACTCTGCGCGGGCTGGGGCCGCAACACATGGCGGGCGGGCACCTGGTCGCAGGGCTGCGACCCGTGCGACCGCGGTATGTACGCCAGTGCATGCATAAACACATACACTTAAAGGACCACTACAGACACCCAGATCAAATCAGCTCAATGAAGTGGTCTGGGTGCCAGGTCTCTCTAGTTTTAACCCTGCAGCTGAAAACAGCAGTTTCAGAGAAACTGCTATGTTTCACTGAGGGTTAATCCATCTCTAGTGGCTGTCTCATTGACAGCCGCTAGAGGATTTTCTGCGATTCTCACTGTGAAAATCACAGTGAGAAGACGCTGAACGTCCATAGGAAAGCATTGAGTAATGCTTTCCTATATGGGCGGTTTGAATGCGCGCGTGGCTCTTGCCACGCATGTGCATTCGGAGCTGAGAGGCGGATCAGGACGGAGAGATCCCCAGCGCCAAGGGAGCCCGGCGCTGGAGAAAGGTAAGTGCTTTAGACACACACACACACACTCTCATGAACAGACGCACACATTTACTGACAGACACACACTCAGTGACAGACGCACACAAACATACTCAGTAACAGACACACACACTAACACTAACACACTCTAAAACTAACACACTCACTAACACTAACACACTCACTAACACACACTCACTCACACTCACTCACTAACACACTCACTCACTAACACACACACAAACTAACACAAACTAACACTAACACACTCACTAACACTAACACACTCACTAACACACTCACTAACACTAACACACTCACTAACACACTCACTAACACTAACACACTCACTAACTCACTCACACTAACACACTCACTAACACACTCACTAACACTAACACACTCACTAACACACTCACTCACACTAACACACTCACTCACACTCTCACTAACACACTCACTAACTCACTCACACTAACACACTCACTAACACACTCACTAACACTAACACACTCACTAACACACTCACTCACACTAACACACTCACTCACACACTCACTAACACTAACACACTCACACTAACACACTCACTAACACACTCACTCACACACTCACTCACACTCTCACTAACACACTCACTAACACACTCACTAACACACTCACTAACACTAACACACTCACATTAACACACTCACTAACACTCTCACTAACACACTCACTACCACTCTCACTAACACACTCACTAACACACACTCACTAACACTAACACACTCACTAACACACACTCACACACACTCACTAACACACTCACTAAACACACACACACGTTTTTTCTGTTTTTTTTTTTTTTAATTTAATCCCCCCAGCCTCCTTACCTGTGTGAGAGCTGGGGGGATTCCCTGGGGTCCAGTGGTGTTGCTGGTCACCCAGCTGGCGGGCGCGCGAGGGAGCACTGTCCCCTGGGTGCTCCCTCTTCAGCTCCCTTGCGCGCCGCGTACTGATACCGGAGCCGGAAGATGACCTCATCTTCCGGCTCCGGTTTCAGTGCGGTGCGCGAGGGAGCTGAAGAGGGAGCACCCAGGGGACAGTGCTCCCTCGCGCGCCCGCCAGCCGGGTGACAGCAGGGCCAGCCTCGGGGGGCCCGGAGGTGGCCGGCTCCTGGGCCCCCCAGCAGAAGAGGCTGGCCCTGTGGGTACATACCGGGTCGCAGGGGCGGCCGGGCCCCCTGGTGGGCCGGGCCCGGTCGCAGCCGCGACCCCTGCGACCCTGGTATGTACGCCACTGTGTGTCTGTATATGTATGTCTGTCAGTAAGTATGTGTGTTAGTATGTATGTATGTATGTATGTGTGTATGTCAGTATGTATGTATGCATGCATCTGTATGTATGTGTGTGTGTGTGTGTGTGTGTCCGTAAGGATTTATGTATGTGTCTCTATATGTGTGTTAGTATGTATGTATCTCTATATGTGTGTCTGTATACATGTCAGTATGTATATATGTGTGTGTGTATGTATGTCTGTATGTCAGTATGCGTGTATGTATCTTAGTATGTATGTGTCTGTATGTATATAAGTATGTATGTCTGTATATTAGTATGTATGTGTGTATCTGTATGTATGTCAGTATGTATGTGTGACAAACTCCCCTTTTTACCGGAGATTGCCACAAGCTCCTGGAGGTGCCTGCTTGTCAGCCTCCTGCCCACTGACTATGGCCTCTGTGATAAACCTTGGTTTAAAACACTGTTTGTGCCTTTTGGACTTATAACAGGAACACTTAGAACTTTCAAAGTGGTTCGAAGCGGCATTCGAACATATAGCAGCGGCCATCTTAAGCCGCGAGCACAATGAGCGGTGTTTGGTCGTCGAGTTCATGGAACTCAAATAGGACACTCAACGACACGAACACCGCTAACTTTTTACCTTCTATGGATGTCGGGAGCTTGTTCTTACCGAAGGAGAGACATAGACTAACACACACTTACACACACACACACACACATATTTCCCCCAACACTCACAAATTATTATTAATATTTTTTTAAATTTTACTTTAAATCCACCCAGCCTACCTGGGAGAGCTGAAGTGGATTGCTTACCTGTGGTTCAGTGATGTTGCTGCGCAGGCAGGGGGCGGACAGGCAGATTAGGCATCGAGGGAGCTCTAATCTTCTTGCTCAGCTTCCTCGCGCACGGCGCTTTGTGATGCCGGGAGCCGGAATATGACGTCACTTCTTTAAGCGACGCAGAGGGAGCTGAGCAGGAAGAGCTCAGGTAAGCATGCACCCTTGAGGCCCGCCATAGAAGCTGCCGCCCGCTGCGGGGGGCTCAAAAGTTGTCAGCCGGCCAGCTCTTGAGCCCCCCAGGACACGAGGCAAACAAGGCATCCGCCTGGGCAAGGCAAATGCCTTGTTTGCCTCGTTTAACATACATTGCTGAGTGTGGGTATATGTGTGTGTCTGTGCATTTGCATGTGCCCCTGGTTTGTTACTTTTCCTTCATTCGAATGGAAGCGCTAGCTCCCTGGCGGCCGTTCGCATGAACCAAACCCATGAATTGTCCTCAGCGGTACTGAGCCGCGACCGCTATGGAAATAATTTCGGAATGAGGACTTCGTAGGCCCTGGTCACCTCAGCGGGACTTTGCCGCGAATGTTATGGAACTGTTTTCGGCATGAGGTGACCGTGCGGTTCCTGGACAACTTGGTCCAGGGTTTTGGACCACTTTGCAACTTGCCAGGATAGCGTTTTTTTGAGGGAAGGTGACTGAGAATAAGGGGAACAAACGCTTAGAGCAGGTGGAGCACCCCGTATTGCGGCCCCAGGAGCTCCCGACAGTTGACTGGCAAAAGCACCAAATGCGATGAAACTATTGTGGGCATAGGAGCGATTAATCTGTATTTGTGGGGTCTGAGCGCTATTTGGACACTTTGGGCTCTCAGATCTAGGCTATCTGGGCATAAAAAACTTGTGGGGGTTCCTATTAATATTATGTATGTTTAGGGGTGTTTTATTCATTGTACTTCTAGTGCCTGGGAGATAATTAGTTTAAGTAAAGTAAACTCATTTATCTCCCAGACACAGAGACGCCTGGGCGTTTTCTACCTATATTTTTGCTGGAGACCCCCTGCTGGGAGTCCGTGTATAAAAGTGGGCCATCCGGCCATAATAAGACTTTCCTGTTGTACCCTTCATCAAGTGTCGACTGATGTTTGGGTATGCAAATGACAAAGAGCTATAAATCACATAACCTTGCTGGAGTTCGGGAGATTACGAACAGACGTATGATACGAAAGGGCTATACTCACACAACCTTACAGGAGTTTGGGAGAGTGCGAATACAAAGTATAGAGGGTTCGTTACAGCATCCACTACACACGCACATGCACTAACACATATCATGTCCACATTACACACACTGCATTCAATCCACAAAGCACACACCCTGTATCCACTCTACACACATTGCATTCTTCTGGGCGGACTTGGGGGCGGGCCCTGTGGGCAAGATTTGGAGGTGGACCCTGAGATTGGGCTTGGAGGCGGGCCCCAAATTTTCTGATGGCAGCCCTGCGTATGCTTGCCGATTGCCAAATTTCACAAGTAGTGACAGGAAATAGGGACTAATGGCCCCCACTACCCTCTACCTATCAACTGGGTTCCAACTGGTATACAGTCCTGTAGCTACTTACTACTAGCTGCCACTAACCCAAAAACCAACTCCCGTCTCTGACTTGGTGAAAAGAGCAATAGTTCACAAACATCCTATTAAAACAAAACAAAATCTTGTTCCACCACTGATGCTATATTGACTGGGCAGCCACTGCTGATAAGTTTCTGTAGTAGCAGTTGTTATTAGTGATACAGTGCTACAATAATTTAGCAACAAAGTCGTAAACATGGAGGCAGTCTGCAGCTGCTACAAGCTACCAGCTGTTAATAGAAACAGCTATTTACAGACAAGACTGTAAGAAAATAAAGTATATTATTGGCACTGAATAATGGTGTCATATGGAACAGTAGCCGAAGACATTGTCAAATTATTGCATATTTTTAATTAAGGCTAACCTGACTTTTTTGTATCAATATATTCTAATTCCCAAATATTTATCTATATTTTATCTATATTTTATTTTTCTGTATATATATATATATATATATATATATATATATATAAAATTATTGTTTTATTATTTATATAGCGCCAGAAAAATTCTGTAGCTCTGTACAATGGGTATATATATCTGTATGCATGTAAAGGCACTATGCCTGGAGTTGTGGGAGGAATTTTGTGGCCTATATCTACCCCCCTCCCAGTTTCCTCCTGATGGAGAGAAAAGCCATAAGAAACCCCTGGATCCTTGTGTTTTTTTCTAACGGTCTTTAGCAGAGAAGAATTATGACATTGGAAATGGGAAAATATTGACGATAATACCGGCATTAAAAAAATGGAAACATTTCTTGGAAAGCCTCCCAAAATGCAATGATGATTCTCACTGATCTCAAAAACTTCTACATCGTAGATGAAAAGAGATTAAATCACAGACAAGCTAGATAGTCCTTGTTTTTCTCAAGGTTTAACTACCTTATCACATACATGTCTAGTTCTCATAACGCATAGGCAGACATTTTGGTATTGTGAGACATTTCTGGTGACCTTCATTAAGACGAGACATTTAAAACTACATTTTGTGTACATCATGTGCAGGATGTTCACAAAACAAGGTGTCCCAACAGTTACCTATAGGTCACTTGCATCCTCTACCAGTTCCGGATAGGCAATACATCCATGAATTTTGTGGCTGACTTGCCACCTTCCAGAGGGAACACTACTATTATGACCATTGTTGATAGATTTACTAAAATGGGTTACTTTGTACCACTTCCTAAATTACCTCACAATTGCTTGTCATATTTTCTAGAGAGGTGATTAGGTTGCATGGGAAACCTACTCAAATAGTATCAGACCATGGTAGTCAATTCATTTCCAGATTCTGGCGTAACTTTTGTTCAGAACTACTGGGCATCCTGCTGGCTTTCTCTTCTGCCTACCATCCTCAGCCGAAAGAATCAATCAGTGAATGGAACACCTCTTGCGTTACTTTGTTTCTCAGGATCAGGACAACCGGACTGATCTACTCCCGTGGGTCGAGTTCACAAGAAACAATGCTGATCACAAGTCCTCTGGGTATTCTCAATTTTTTGTCACTTACTATTATCCCACTGTCCTTCCTGCTGTCTTTTCTGATGTGGGTATGCCTGTCCTGGACCAACATGTTGCAAACCTGTCTATTTGGGAGCAGATCAAGCCCATATTGAACAACGTTACCTCTTCACAGAAATATAAGGCAGACAAGCATCGTCAGGCAGCTCCTAAGTATCAGGCACACAGGAGAGGGTCTGGTTATCCACTACTGTCCCCTTCTTGAATTTGGCTCCTAGTTTCCCTGGCTCCTTTAAGATCATTTGCAGGATCAATCCTGTGTCCAACTCTCTTTGCCTTCCAACCTTCATATCCCTAATGTTTTTCACACCTCCATTTTGAAAAGTCTGGTCTGTGAAAGGTACAGCTCTGCACCTCGTTCCCCTCCTCCTCTGTCTCTAGTCCATGGGGAGGAGGAGTATGAGGTGCAATACATTCTTAATTTCCCATTTCTCTAGAGATCGCTTGCAGTATCTTGTCTATTGGAAGAGCTATGGGACTGAGGAGCCTTTATGCTGCCATCCTGATAGGCCTGGTAGTTTCTGCCCCTTGGGCAGGTATGGAGGAGGGGCACTGTCATTCCTCAAGCTGCAGTGCAGCACATGCAAGTTCCAAGACAGCCACTATGTCTCTGTTCCCACACTACTTCAATTTCAGTAAACACTGCCTGCTTGGACACCTCCAGGTTAAAGGCTGCATGGCGTTCTGATGCTCCATGTGCAGAACATGTACTGCAGTCCATCACTCTCTCGAGGTTGCCATAGTTATCCACGAGAGAAGCGGAATGCAGAAGACATTCTCTATGTGCACTTCATCTAAATGAAGTTGTTTTGGTGCCAGGAGCAAAGAAACACATAGAAAAAAAGAACCAATCACAAGAGAGTAGGATGTACGTGAGGTATAATGACCTAATCACTTCCTCTTTCTTTGCTGCTCCATCATGCAGACAGGTCAGAGTATTACTCTTCTCCATTACTTTATGTTTCTATTGCCTTTTTTGAGGTTGTTTCTGTATTATATGTTTTTATATACTTTGCTGTATGCTCTTGCTGTGCTTCTGTACTGTGTACATCTGTTTTTTCTATGGTATTTATTGTGTTTCTACCTTATTCTTGGTTTCTGCCCTCTCTTATCCTTACTCTCACTTCTTTGGGGCCAGCCCTCAAGGGTTCATATATAAAACACAAAGAAATGGTGTGGTGCAGTCAAGGTGCAATGAGAATATAGGTAGATTACAATTTTTGTACCTATTAACTTTCAATCTGGTGTTCCAGGATTCACATATACATGTCAAATCAATTCTTCCATATCTTTAATCACTTAAAATCACACAAGAACACAACATAGCATAAAAACAAAAACACCAATAAAATAAAAAAGATAATTGCACTCACAAATGTGGTACCACTAAAAGTGGTCAGTAGGGCATATCACAGGGAAGTACAAGCCCTGTAGCATATCGCAGGTATGTCTCTGGAAACTGATTCAGTCCTCAATCTGTCAGGGTACCTGTAGTCTCTACCTCTGATAAGAGGAGAGACTTAGACGTTTTCCCGTTCAGAAGGGCTGTTTCCTCCGTTCCTCGCGGTCCCTCCGGTCGGTTACACGCCGGCCGCGAGGGATCCACGCCCTTTTATGACGTGACGCTCAGTAGCCGACGTCATGACGCCAAGCCGGCTCGACCTGTCACTCAAACCCTGAACACGAACCAGGACTCGTCGGGGGTGTGATTACCTCCTAGAACCAGTCTTGTCTCTCGCTTACCTGTCTTCTCGTTCCCTCGACCTCGGCTTGTCTCTGACCATTCTCTACTTACTCCTTACGTTAAGTCCGGCCATTCTAAGGTCCGGTATACGTACCTACTACACTTTGTACTCTGCGTGTTGGATCCCTGTCCCGATCCTGACATTACGACAGGGCCAATGGATCCTGCAGGTACAAGTAGTCAGCTTGGTCCTTCCGATCCTAGGTTTGACGCCATGGAACATAGAATGGATCAGATGGCCTTAGCATTACAGGCGTTATTATCTCGTCCTAATAACCCACCAGAAGAGATGCGTAATAATTCTATCTCCCCTGTAAGTTCAGGTTTAGAGGTAGCCACTGTAGGTGCCTCCTCTCGTATTACCCCACCTGTACGTTATGGTGGTTCTCCTGAGAAGTGTCGAGGTTTTTTAAACCAAATCAGTATCCACTTCGAATTACAACCCCGTTCCTATCCTACAGATAGGGCGAAGGTCGGATTTATTATCACCTTACTCGTTGAGAAAGCTCTGAGATGGGCCAATCCGTTGTGGGAAAACGATAATCCGTTAGTATATAATTATAATGCCTTTGTGGCTGCTTTTAGAAGAACTTTTGACCCTCCTGGTAGAAAGGTCAATGCAGCCAGATTACTGTTGCGCCTTAGACAAGATAACCAAACTCTTGTGGAGTATGCACTAGAGTTCAGGTCCTTGGCGGCAGAAGTTAAGTGGAATGAACAGGCTTATATAGACGTATTTTTAAACGGATTATCAGATGTAATACTTGATGAGGTTGCTACTAGAGAGCTTCCTGAGGATTTGGAAGATTTAATTTCTTTTATCTCTCGCATTGATGAACGCTTAAGAGAGAGACAGAACACTCGAGATAGAACCTGTAGACCTTCCTTCAAACTAGCTCCCTCATTTCAAAGTCCTGAGATCAAAACCTTACCTTTTCCAGAACCTATGCAGATAGGCAATACTCATCTCTCAGAAGAGGAGAGACCGTACAGGAGAAGGGAGGGGCTGTGTATGTACTGTGGAGTCAGAGGTCACTTACGCCTAAAGTGTCCTAATCGATCGGGAAACGCTCGCACCTAAGTTTCTCTAGAGGACAGGCCTTGGGTGTTTCTATTTTGTCCTCTACTCATAATTATAAAGATCATAGGCTTGTGCTACCCGTTTCCTTAACTTGGGAAAGGGGAGTAGTAGAGACTGTGGCATTGATAGATTCCGGAGCTGCTGAGAGCTTTATCGACCAAGTTTTTGTCACTAAACACACTATTCCATCTCAGTTAAGGGAGACGCCCTTGGCCGTTGAGGCCATAGATGGTAGACCTTTAGTTGAGCCTGTGATTTTTCGTGAAACCATACCCGTTAACTTAACTGTTGGTATTTTACACGAGGAAGACATATCTCTGTTACTCATTTCATCTCCTTCTGTTCCCATAGTCCTGGGGTATTCTTGGTTAAAGAGACATAACCCTATTATTGATTGGGAATTAGGGGAGATAATCTCATGGGGTCAGAATTGTCAGGAGAAGTGTTTACAGAAAGTCTCACCGCTTTGCATAGTTAATGCATCCACTCAATCTACCGACCCTACAGAAGTACAAATACCGCCACTGTATCTGGACTTAAAGGCGGTATTTGACAAAAAGAAGGCCGATACTTTACCCCCACACAGGTCCTTTGATTGTAAGATTAATCTACTCCCTGGTACCATGCCTCCCAGGGGCAATGTATACCCTTTGTCTACTAAAGAGAACTTAGTCCTAGAGGAGTATATTCGTGAAAATCTAGACAAAGGATTTATTAGGAGATCTTCCTCCCCTGCCGGGGCTGGTTTTTTTTTTGTTAAAAAGAAGGATGGTACGCTGAGACCTTGCATTGACTACCGAGGTTTGAACAAAATAACCGTTAGAAATGCCTACCCGATTCCTTTGATTACCGAGCTCTTTGATCGTTTAAAGGGTTCCAAGATTTTCACCAAGTTAGATCTCAGAGGGGCATATAACTTGGTGAGGATTCAGCAGGGTCACGAGTGGATGACGGCGTTTAACACTCGATATGGGCACTACGAGTATACCGTAATGCCTTTTGGTCTCTGCAATGCGCCGGCAGTATTTCAGGACTTGATCAATGAAGTTCTTAGGGAGTTTCAACAGGACTGCGTTATTGTATACCTGGATGATATTCTTATACATTCTAGGGACATTGAGACTCACCACAGACAAGTCAGAAGGGTTTTGCGCAAACTTCTTCAACATGGCTTGTACTGCAAACTGGAGAAATGTAGTTTTGATCAGTCCCAGACAAACTTTCTTGGTTATGTGATTTCTGGGGAAGGGTTTAAGATGGATCCGGATAAACTCCAGTCCATTTTAGACTGGCCCTTACCTAAGGGTCTCAAGGCCATTCAGAGGTTTATTGGATTCTCCAATTATTATAGGCGCTTCATTAAGGGTTACTCGTCAATTATTGCTCCTATCACCAATATGACCAGACAGGGGGCTGACACTAAGAATTGGTCTACTGAAGCACTTCTTGCTTTCAAAACCCTCAAAGAACTTTTTGCTTCCGCACCAATTTTAGTTCACCCTGATACTACTCTGCCTTTCCTACTCGAAGTAGACGCTTCAGAGACGGGTGTAGGCGCTATCCTGTCCCAAAGGTTAGGTGTGGATAAACCATTACATCCATGTGGTTTTTTTTCCAAAAAGCTATCTGGCCCGGAGAGCAGATATGACATTGGTGACAGGGAACTACTAGCAGTTATCATTGCTTTAAAGGAATGGAGACATTTATTGGAAGGGACCTTACATCCTGTTACTATTTTGACGGACCACAAGAACTTGTCCTATATTGGGGAGGCCAAGCGATTGTCCTCCAGGCAAGCTTGTTGGTCTTTATTTCTCACCCATTTCAATTACGTACTCACTTACAGACCTGGTTCTAAGAATTCTAAAGCCGATGCTTTGTCTCGCCAATATGAACCTTCTACTGTGTCTGAGCCAGTGTTGTCCTCTATAGTCCCCAAGTGCAATATTATCGCCAACACAAGTCTTAAAATTCATTCTCCACTGCTTGACCGTATCATGAAGTTGCAACATCTGGCACCTGGGCAGACTCCTGTGGCAAGACACTTCGTTCCTCCTGAACTCCAAAGGGAGCTCTTACAGTGTTTCATCGAGAGTAAGGTGGCGGGGCATCCTGGCATTCGCAAGACATATTCCTTAATCTCTAAAGATTTCTGGTGGCCTTCTTTACGAAAGGATATTAAGGATTTCATTGCAGTGTGTGAGATCTGTACTAAGACTAAGCAACCTCATACTCTTCCATGTGGTCTATTACAGCCCTTGGGCATTCCAGAAAGACCATGGTCCTGTTTGGCCATGGACTTTATTGTTGATTTGCCTATTTCTAAAAAACAGACTGTTATTCTCACTGTAGTCGATAGGTTTACTAAGATGGCTCATTTTGTGCCTTTACCTAAACTTCCGACTTCTCCTGAATTGGCGGAAATATTCGCTAAAGAAATTTTTCGCTTACATGGGATACCTTCCGAAATTATTTCTGATAGAGGTTCCTAATTTGTTTCACGTTTCTGGAGATCCTTCTGTTCTCAATTGGGCATCAAATTGAATTTTTCTTCTGCTTATCACCCTCAGTCTAACGGAGCTGCTGAACGTACTAATCAAAAAATTGAACAATATTTGCGTTGTTTTGTCTCCGAACATCAGGACGATTGGGTCGGTTTGATTCCTTGGGCAGAGTTCGCACACAATAATCTTGTTTGTGATTCCATTCGTTCTAGCCCCTTTTTTATGAATTATGGCTTTCATCCTTCCATTCTTCCCTCGGTCTCTTCTTCCCAAGGGGTACCGTCGGTTGATGTTCATGTTGCCAATCTGAGGAAGTTGTGGGATCAGACTCGACAAATTCTCCTACATAATTCCATGTTGTTCAAGAAACACGCTGATAAACGCAGAAGGGCGGCTCCTGTTTTTGTTCCTGGTGATAGGGTATGGTTGAGTACAAAAAACATTCGTTTAAAGGTTCCTTCTATGAAGTTCGCTCCTCGTTACATTGGCCCTTACAGGGTCCTGGCTCGTATTAACCCGGTTGCGTATCGTCTAGTACATCTGCCTTACGCATCCCTAACTCTTTTCATGTTTCCTTGCTGAAACCGTTAATTTGCAACAGATTTTCCTCCACTGTTTCCTCTCCTCGCTCTGTTCAGGTTGAGGGCCAGGAGGAGTACGAGATCAACTCCATCATCGATTCTCGAATTTCTCGAGGGAGGTTACAGTATCTTGTCGACTGGAAGGGATATGGTCCTGAGGAGAGGACTTGGGTACCTCAGGAGGATGTTCATGCTCCTCGCCTCCGCAGGGCTTTTCACTCCCGCTTTCCATCTCGTCCCGGATGCTTCCGCCCGGTGGGCGTTTCTGAGGGGGGGGGGGTACTGTCAGGGTACCTGTAGTCTCTACCTCTGATAAGAGGAGAGACTTAGACGTTTTCCCGTTCAGAAGGGCTGTTTCCTCCGTTCCTCGCGGTCCCTCCGGTCGGTTACACGCCGGCCGCGAGGGATCCACGCCCTTTTATGACGTGACGCTCAGTAGCCGACGTCATGACGCCAAGCCGGCTCGACCTGTCACTCAAACCCTGAACACGAACCAGGACTCGTCGGGGGTGTGATTACCTCCTAGAACCGGGGTATTTAATAGAGCTTGCCGCATTTGCTCTTTGCCCTGTCGTGGTTCTAGCCAGTCTAGTCACTCAGTGCTCTTGTATGTCTATTGTCTCTTTGGTTCTGACCCGGCTTGTTTGTATCTCTCTGCTTATCTCTGTTATCCTTTGACCCGGCTTGTCTCTCGCTTACCTGTCTTCTCGTTCCCTCGACCTCGGCTTGTCTCTGACCATTCTCTACTTACTCCTTACGTTAAGTCCGGCCATTCTAAGGTCCGGTATACGTACCTACTACACTTTGTACTCTGCGTGTTGGATCCCTGTCCCGATCCTGACACAATCCACCCTCCTGTGCTGGGTCCGGATGACCGGATCCTTTCAAATAGGGGAATAGAAACAAAATCCAAGCATAGGTAACAAAAATGGATGGCTCCTCAATGCCGACCGGTTTTGTCTCACTGGACTTCCTCAAGGCAGAGCTCAATCCCCAAAAGTCAAAAGTTCCACTTTTAAAACCCACCAATCAGGGCTAATCAGTCTCTACGTGTGTAACACATGTTCCTGTTAACAAAACGTTTGCCCCAACCAAAAAGATGGGTGCTGGGATCGTGTTCGGCGACGGAGTAAACCTCTATCAAAATCCACGATCAAATCGCGACATGTAGAAATTCACTTCTCTCCCCAGTGGTCATCTAATGGGGTTACAGATCTGAAAAACTTGCACGGACCCCTATAAATAGGAAACAAAGGTGGAAACCAACAAAATGGCCCCCGAGATTCACGCTGGTGACAGATTCACTGCGCATGTGTGTGGACTTAGCCGTTGAAAGCCTTACTAAGACCCAAATAGCGATCTTCATCTCGGCGGTTCTCATAAGCAAAAACATTTATATACAACCAGTGCCATAATAATTTAGATAGAAAGCATACATGGTAATACAATAAAAAGCCGTGATCATTAACAATGATAAGAAAAAGGAAATTCTGTCATATCCTACTAATATTGACTCCATAACAATTCATAAGATATACAAAATATATTATAAAAAAAATATCTAAATATATAAAAAAATATATATTATAAAAAATATTCGGATATGGAAGAATATCTTGTACATAACACTGAGTCAATTGTATTGTGGCTCACATGAGCACATGGACATTACAAAAAGCAAAAAGGAAAAGAATAAAAATGTATTAAAGCGGCACTGTCATGCCGAACGTACCTTTCCTCAATCTCTTCCTCTTCTCTCCCTCTCTCGGGATCTGTTATTCATTTCTTCCTGTCTTCTTTAGTTTTCTTTAAAATCATAAGACAAAGTAGGGACTCTTTGTCTTATGGAGGATTCCTCCGCTTGACCAGCTCAGACCAGCGGAGGAGCAAAGTGTGCTTCATTTCCGCTGGTCAGAGCAATTTTCCCATGATCCCTAGCTTTCCTCCCTGTTCCCACAATGCTTCCTGTCAGTATTGCCGAACGTCCTGTCACTTAGACAGAACGCCGGCAAAACTGCCGAATTGCATCCTAACAGAATGAGCACTGTTTCTCCATTGGTGTTAGGATGCAATTCAGTACTTTGATCGTATCGGAATTTCATTCTAATGAATGAAACTCCGATCCTATTCATTGCTGTTGCTATTCATTCCTTGCAGCCGCTTAGTAGATAACTCCCTAATTCCCACGGTATCAGGGAGCTATCTACTAAAAGGCTGAAAGACCTAAACTGGTCTTTCAGCCACATTTACTAACACTAAGTAAAAATGACTTGGTATTAGTAAATAATATGCCCCTACTCGCTATACCGCGAGTAAAATGACACAGAGCACTGTGATTGGATGGATTTCAAGCCATCCAATCACAGTGCTCTGTGTCATTTTACAAGCGTGGGAAAATTCCAAAGAACTTCCCCACACATGTAAAATGACACAGAGCACTGTGATTGGATGGATTTCAAGCCATCCACTCACAGTGCTCTGTGTCATTTTACAAGCGTGGGAAAATTCCAAAGAACTTTCCCACGCTTGTAAAATGACAAGCGTGGGAAAGTTCTTTGGAATTTTCCCACGCTTGTAAAATGACACAGAGCACTGTGATTGGATGGCTTGAAATCCATCCAATCACAGTGCTCTGTGTCATTTTACAAGCGTGGGAAAGTTCTTTGGAATTTTCCCACGCTTGTAAAATGACACAGAGCACTGTGATTGGATGTCTTGAAATCCATCCAATCACAGTGCTCGGTGTCATTTTACAAACGTGGGAAAGTTCTTTGGAATTTTCCCACGCTTGTAAAATGACACAGAGCGCTGTGATTGGATGGCTTGAAATCCATCCAATCACAGTGCTCTGTGTCATTTTACAAGCGTGGGAAAGTTCTTTGGAATTTTCCCACGCTTGTAAAATGACACAGAGCACAAGGATTGGATGGATTTCAAGCCATCCAATCACAGTGCTCTGTGTCATTTTACAAGCGTGGGAAAGTTCTTTGGAATTTTCCCACGCTTGTAAAATGACCCAGAGCACTGTGATTGGATGGATTTCAAGCCATCCAATCACAGTGCTCTGTGTCATTTTACAAGCGTGGGAAAATTCCAAAGAACTTTCCCACGCTTGTAAAATGACAAAGAGCACTCTGATTGGCTTAAACCCACCAATCAGAGTGTTCTTAGCCTAATTGCAGGGCGGGGCAAGGCTTTATAAGCCTTGCCCCGCCCTGCGGAGCTCAGTCTGCGCGGAGCCCTCCATGGGTGAAGATGGATTATTTTTTTTGCGCTCGGGTTTTTTCTTTTTCGTCTGGTTTTTTTTTTTGCGCTCGCGTTTTTTATTTTATTTTTAGTTCGACGGCTATGATGGTTTTTTATTTGGCCTTTTTTGGGGCTGAAAAATGAAGATTTTAGAAAAAAGATGACGTCGAATGGTAAGTTTAATTTTACTTTACAGGTTAGCAATTTTATTCCCCCCTCACTATTTTTTAGGGTGAGGGGGGTAGGTAGGGGCATTTTTATTTGGGTGGGGGGTGTGTGACTAGGGGCTTGGGCACCCCTAGTCACCTTGATGGGGGGGGGGGGAATTTACTTAGTGCCCCCACCCGCCGCCCAGGGGTGGGGGCGGGGGGAGGACAGTAGGTCCCCCCCATTATCGTTATGGCCCCCACCCGCCGCCCAAGGGTGGGGGCCGGGGGGTGGAGGACAGTAGGTCCCCCCCCTTATTACTATTATGGCCCCCACCCGCCGCCCAGGGGTGGGGGCCGGGGGGAGGACAGTAGGTCCACCCCCACTACTATTATGGCCCCCACCCGCCGCCCAGGGGTAGGGGCCGGGGGGGAGGACAGTAGGTCCCCCCTACTACTATTATGGCCCCCACCCGCCGCCCAGGGGTGGGGGCCGGGGGAGGGGAGGACAGTAGGTCCCCCCCCATTATCGTTATGGCCCCCACCCGCCGCCCAAGGGTGGGGGCCGGGGGGTGGAGGACAGTAGGTCCCCCCCTTATTACTATTATGGCCCCCACCCGCCGCCCAGGGGTGGGGGCCGGGGGGGAGGACAGTAGGTCCCCCCCCATTATCGTTATGGCCCCCACCCGCCGCCCAAGGGTGGGGGCCGGGGGGTGGAGGACAGTAGGTCCCCCCCTTATTACTATTATGGCCCCCACCCGCCGCCCAGGGGTGGGGGCCAGGGGGGAGGACAGTAGGTCCCCCCCTACTACTATTATGGCCCCCACCCGCCGCCCAGGGGTAGGGGCCGGGGGGGAGGACAGTAGGTCCCCCCCTACTACTATTATGGCCCCCACCCGCCGCCCAGGGGTGGGGGCCGGGGGAGGGGAGGACAGTAGGTCCCCCCCCCTTATTACTATTATGGCCCCCACCCGCCGCCCAGGGGTGGGGGCCGGGGGGTGGAGGACAGTAGGTCCCCCCCCTTATTACTATTATTGCCCCCACCTGCCGCCCAGGGGTGGGGGCCAGGGGGTGGAGGACAGTAGGTTCCCCCCCCCTTATTACTATTATGGCCCCCACCCGCCGCCCAGGGGTGGGGGCCAGGGAGGAGGACAGTAGGTCCCCCCCCCCATTACTATTATGGCCCCCACCCGCCGCCCAGGGGTGGGGGCCGGGGGGTGGAGGACAGTAGGTCCCCCCCCTTATTACTATTATGGCCCCCACCCGCCGCCCAGGGGTGGGGACCGGGGGGAGGACAGTAGGTCCCCCCCCTTTTACTATTATGGCCCCCACCCACTGCCCAGGGGTGGGGGCCGGGGGGTGGAGGACAGTAGGTTGTCCCCCCTCCTTATTACTATTATGGCCCCCACCCGCCGCCCAGGGGTGGGGGCCTGGGGGGAGGACAGTAGGTCCCCCCCCACCCCCTTATTATTTTTTACAGTGAGCAGCCACAGGCTGCTCACTGTTTAGTAGACATGCCCCTACTCGCGGTATAGCGAGTAGGGGCATTGGGGAGATTTGAATCTCCCTTATGCTATTATGGGGGTCATATTGACCCCCATAGAGTGAGGGGAGGACCTGGGGGGCTAATGAAGTGGTGGGGAGCACAGCTCCCTGCCGCTTCTGTCTTTACATATTGCAAGGAGGGTGCTACACGCCGGTAGCTCCCTCCTTGTAATAAACCGAACAAACAAACGAACACTGATATTCGGTGTTAGTTTGTTCGTTTGATTTTTTCTATTCATTCATTCATCTGTCTGATGAATGAATGAATAGGTGAAATTCCCGTTCGCATGTCCAGGTGTTTCACTGGGCATGTGCAGGAATCTTACAGTCTGTGTAGTGTGGGTAGATGACGTGTCCCACAGGGACTTCACCTACCCACACAAAGATGGCGGCGCCCTGAATAAAGATCGGGGCAGAAGATAAAGAATAAAAAATAGGTAATTTGGGGGTGACTAGGGGGTCGATTGGATGTAGTGGAGGTGGGAGGGGGGTTAAAAAAAAAAAACGGAATTCGGCATGACAGTGCCGCTTTAAAACACAAGTAAAATACTCACATAAAAGCCATAATATCAATGTTGAGACCCTTTTAAGCATAGGTTTGTAACTTATATATCCACATCGACTCTCTTTGGCACACCTTCTGTACCAAAAAATATATAAAAGGGACTGTACCAAGTTTCCCTTTCTAATAACCTTATTCACTACATCAACGCCAAAGCATAGGAATTTTTGTATATTAAAAATAGAGCAATTGTTACAGTGTCTTGAGACACTGTGCTTAACCTCCTTCTTTGCTATAGCTCATAAGTGCTCCAGAACACGTTCCCTAATAGTCCTGATGGTCCGTTCTATACCACATGGGCACTCAAGGGTTCATATCCTATGCACCTGGGGTGAGCCCCGTACTATATGTGTGCTGCTGAGTGGAGGCATGCTGTTGCAGCCTCTGTTTACTGGGTGAGCCCCAGTCTATTTTATTTGGCCACTGTTAAGATTACAACCCTGCAGGGGTTTCTGTGAGCATGCCTGCTACTGTGGTAGTCTGGTTTGTTTGCCCTGCATCCTGAAATCGCCTACTAATTTGTGCCTTCTACAGTGGTATCCTATATCATGATAAATCTATCTGTCTACTTTTTTGGGTGAGCCACAATTCTGTGTCATACAATTTGCCACTATGGAAGATTCCCTGGCTAACCCTGTGGAGTTTCAGGTCTTGATACACACAACAGTACCTGCATCCGTGGAGAAAACACTCTAAAATGTACTGACAGGAGGGCCGTTCCACTTACCGGTATCAGATACTACAGGGTGGACTCTGATTCCTGGGATGTCTCTGCTAAGGGGTCCCCCCCCATAATAGCAAGCGCCACTGGAATGGCGAAGACACTAGACCTCTACAGTCTAAGGTCAAAGCCCACATTCGGAATCCACAAATGGCTCCACATTCGTGTACAGGTTTTTCTGGGTGAGCCCCAGGTAGCTGAGGGTGACGGTGCCTCTCTCACTACTGAACAAGAGGACACGAAAGCGATCCTGGATCCTACTGGTCAATGGCTGTGTAACATACAACATCTGTCACCCACATTCGAGTGACTGGTCCCCTCTCGAACACCTGGCCAACTTTATGCATCGGTGGCTTTGCAAGCCTCTAGATAAGGATGTCCATAACCACTTGCGTTCGAATTGCCCATGCCCTTCCCTCCCACACAGAGTGGCACAGACGCCTGTATTTGATCAGCAGATGATGACCTTTATGGCTCTGGGTGGCTGCGACCCCGCAAGGGAGTCAGAAGAGGTTTCAGAGACACTCAAGACAAATTACTGGACTCTATTGACCCCTTCTCAAGGGTAAAATACCCGACGATGCCAGCAAAGTCTGGTAATGGGCTTAGAGATGTTTCTGTTTCGTCAGAAACACCAATGTTTGCCTTTCCTATGAGAAGAGCATAGCAGCACTCTTCCGTATTTATGGATAGTTGGCGGATCTGGGCGCCAAAATATTGGGACCCCAGGCACAGAGGGAGCTTATTACACACGTTTATGTTCCTGCTTCCCTCATCAAGACACAAACCTCCATTAGGAAGGTGTTAAGTGGTAACCTTCCTAGGGGATGTTCTTCATGACTGGTCGACAGCGGGGCCATGTCGCCAACCACTTCGGGTCATCTGACCTCTTTACCTCACTATCGCAAACGCTTTACCCGAAGTGCGTGAGACAACCTTTTGGTGCTCCAGATGATGGGACAGAGAACATGGAACGCGCCGATGTGCTAGATCCAGTTTTCCTTGGGTAAGCATCCCTAAGGTAACATCGACTGTACTTTTTACAACGCCCACATGAGAAACTATCGCTTCTAGGTGGAAGGCAATCAAACTTAATAAGAAACCTTTTTTCACGTAGACGACTGGCTTGTGAAACTGGATATGAAGACACGTCCGGTCGGTCCTTTTCCACCCCTCTTGACGTTGTTCTTTATGTTTCCAGTGACGCAATCAACCTTGGCACTAGACCTGCCTCCTCAGCTCGGATCCTTGGGGGCTTCATGAAACTAGTGATCAATTACGTATGGGGAATGCGTTGCATTATTTACCTGGACGCTATCCTTCTGTTCGGTTCAGAGAAATCAAGACTGCGTCAACATTCACGATTCTCCACGGTCCGGCTGGAATCGTTGTTTTTCGTAGTGGATGGTCCACTTCTTAGGATTCGTAATTGACTCCGCATCTTGCACACTGAAGCTTTCCCCTTCAAAGGTCACCCGTATCCTCAAGGAAATTTGCACCATCCTCCACTGCAAGACCGTGACCCTTCACACACTCGTGGGTTACTGCCCTCCTCCATCCAGGCCATTTTCCCAGACCTGCTACATTACCGGGACATGCAGGTTCCTCCGGGGAACCTCTACGACCAACCAAACTTCATTCTGGAGTCGGATACCAGCTTGTGGGGCAGCGGTGACAACATGCGAGAGCGCACGCAGGGAATTCTCCCTTCACATTGAATACCTGGAATTCTTAGTGGGTCCTTCACTATCTGGAGACTGGTAAAGGAGTTCTCCATTTGTTGCATCCTACTGCGGATGGACAGAGCGTCGACAGCCAGGTATATCAATCGCCTGGACAGAGCCAGCTCACGTCTCCTATCAGACATCATGAAAGGCATCTTCTATTTCTGCCTTCCTTGCAGGATCTCCCAGAGGGCAGACTAACTCCTGGGGGAGACACATCCAAAGGTGCTTCAACTAAGTCACGGATGAAGTTATCGTTACACTCAGGAAAGCGGATACCCACAAAATGAGGGTTCAAACAGCCGTATTAACAGACAGAATCAAAGTCAGGAATACGGAAACACAAAAAACAATCCAGGTCAGGAATATATAAATACACAGGTCAATATACCGTTCAGGTCAGGATGATAGAAATACACAGGTCAATATGCAAGTGAGGTTGGGATGATAGAAATACACAGGTCGAGGGGCGTGACCTGACAGCCGATGGAGTAGGACGCAGACAGCGAGAGCTCCTAGGCCCCAACCCGCTTAAACGTTAAACACGCCGCAAAAAAGCCGATTTTATGGGGAAAACAAAACGAGGGGCTACCCCTAGACCTCCGCACACACCAGCCACCCAGACTCCGGGCCCGATGGACGACTTTCTGTCCTCCCCGCACTCGTTTGGGGGCCCGCGGGACCAAAGCAAGATGGCGCCCGCATCCCCGGGATCAAGCAGCCGGGCTGACTCCATGAGGAGCTCCCCAAGAGAGGATGCACTCTCTCAGATGTCCGCAGACCTTGCTGCAATTTCGGCCAACATGCTTACCCGCAGTGACAAAACGGAACTCATAGCCGAGCTCAGGTCAGTGATCAGAGAGGAAGTGGCGGCAGTGAGGAGGGACCTCGCGGTCCTGGAGACGCGGGTGGATACCCTGGAAGAACACCGCCTGCATACTGAACACCACATGCAGGCGGCCGACCTGGCAGCCTCGAGGCAAGGCAATATTCTTTTAGACCTCCGGCGGCAGTTGGAAGACCTCGATAATAGAGGACGCCGGAACAATATCCGCATACGAGGCTTCCCGGAATCAGAAGGGGAATCGCCCCGGGAACAGCTAACGGGCCTGTTCACCCACATACTCGGTGCTGACGCACCTACAGATTTCGGCCTGGAGAGAGAGCACACAGAGCGCTACGGTCCCCGCGCAGGGACGGCCTACCAAGGGACTTGATATGCTGCTTACAGTCGTTCCAGCTAAAGGAGTCCATTATGAGGGCGGCCAGAACGCAACGCACCATCAGATATAATGACGCCCAGATTTCCCTGTACCAGGACCTGTCTACACTTACACTAGATGCTCGGAGGGCCTTGAAACCTCTCACCAACCTCATGCGAGAGAAACGGATCCCTTACAAATGGGGGTTCCCGTTTAGCCTGCAAGCCAGAACAGACAACCAGTGGCACGTGCTGAGATGGCCTAATGACCTCCCCCGTTTCCTGCGGGCCGTGGGCCTCCCTCCCGTGACAATCTCAAACTGGATCCTGGATTGCCCTCCAGCCAGACCCACCGGCCCCACTGTCCCAGCTGAGAACCTCACAGACAACACCTCGGGCCCGAGCCAGAGGCGCGGCGGACCAGTGGGCCCCGAAGAATAAGCGACTATACCCCAAGCTACGACCCCGGGCAGCGGTTGCATGGACACCGGGCCCACGCGACATCAGCAGAGCTGAGACTGACAACTGCCCACCTCGCCTACGGGGGGATCCGGGGGCTCCCAAGTGGTAAGAACGGCCCGATCTGGTATGTACTGCACGCCCCCCCCCCCCCACCCGCACACCTTGCTTGAATTTTAGCCCGGGAACCACGCCTGCTTGGGTGGGGGAAGGGACCTGGGGGTGGTGGGCCCACTGTGGTTACGGGACTCTGGCTTTCACCCCCGGCAACAACATTTATGGGGGGCACGTCACGAATTTGGGTGGTGGGGCTTGGGGATGGGGTGGGGAATCCCCTCCAAGGTTGCTGGTCCCCACCATGCCACACACTTGTCATGTCAAGGGTTCGTCCCGGAACTCCCCGCCATAGGGACTTTGAAGCTGCTAGCTAATACAGCCGAGACATGAACGCTTATACCAAGCGGGGCCTGGGATCTCCTGGGCTCCCGTATTTAGGCTGGCCATTGATCTGTTATCGGGGGTCCCCTGAGTACTTGGGCTGGGCGGGAGGATGGGATTGGCAGGTCGGGGGGGCACGCCCGCCGCACCCCCGGAGCTTCGTGGGCCCCCCTCTCGCTGACCGAGTAGTGAGCAGGGGCAGGGCCCGGGGACGGGGTCCGGCAGCCGAGCACCCCGGGTAATCGGGTTCGGGGAATGTTGCAGGTACTTTACATGTTCACAAGTTACATTGTTTATTAACTTTTGCTTATTGTTATGTGTTACAGTATGTACTCTTCTGTGTATGATACGACTATACAGTCGGGGCCCACGGGCGTAACTAACTGACCCGGGGACCTGGGTAGACCTGGATAGCACGCTCACGGTCCCACCCTCGGTAGACGACGCCCTGACACACGGGCACGCTTTCTGAGTATCGACTGACGGGGACCCCGGACATAGCCAGACGGACGCTGGATAGGGTGAAGCCCCTCCAGACTTATCTCATGATGCTCCCCATCCACGTGGACCTACGGTCCACCCCCACATGATACCACCTTAGGCAGTTACCTAAGACCGCTAGTATCCACCACCAGCGGGTTGGGAGCCCTGAGAGACACTTGCCGACGGACTTAATACAACCGAACGACTGACGACATCGGTTGCATCCCTCGCACCTCAAGCAACGAACCTGTACTGTATATACCGGTCGGTGTTCGGAGGGACTACAGGATAGTACCCACCGACGACTCTCCCCGACCGAGGTTCGAAGTTGCACTTACCCCTCGCACCCACCTCCTCTCCTTTCTTTCCTGCCCCCCCTGCCCTATCGCTCTTGACCTATCCCTCCCTCCTAATTCACTCCGGGTCCCGGGGGGATCCCCGGTTCGCGGGGCCATGTCGGAGGTACGCCCAGCTCAGCTAAAGTTTTGGTCAAACAACACCCGCGGCCTGAACTCCCCTGAAAAACGCGCCCAACTGCTGCGTTTACTGTGGGCCGAGAGAGTGTCAGTAGCATTCTTGCAGGAGACGCACTTCGTAAGCCGAACACAACCGAAACTAGAGAACAGCTGTTTCCCTCAGGGGTTCTTTGCGAACCACCCAGATGCTAAGAAAACAGGGGTGGCGATATTAGTTGCACACTCGATCCCATACCAACACACAGAAACACTTGCTGATCCAAACGGGAGATACATTTTCATCAAAGGCTCCATAGCTGACCACACATACACATTCGCTTGCATATACAGCCCAAACCGAGCGCAGCACACGTTCCTAGCCAAAACACTGTCCAAACTGGAACGCTTCAGGGACGGCCTCCTGATTCTGGCAGGGGATCTAAACCTACCGTTAGACCCACACATAGACACCTCGAAAGGGACCTGCACAATCCCACCACACTGCCTACTCACCGCCAGGAAGGCCCTACATAAGGCGGGACTGGTGGACTGTTGGAGGACGGCCCACCCAGACGACAGGGACTTTACTTGCTACTCATCGGTACACAAACGATATAGTCGCATAGATTACATCTTCATGCCACAGGAACACCTGACGCTCCTCCGAGACGCACACATAGGGATTGTCAGCCAGTCAGATCACGCCCCGACATCAATACAGATAAACTCTCCCCTATATAAACCAGTAGAGCGCCAGTGGAAACTCAATGAATCCTTACTAACCGACCCAGTAGCCCGCACCGCAGCACAGCGCACTATCGCCCAGTACTTTGAAACAAATGAGACTCCCGACATGCCCCCCTTGACTTTATGGGAAGCTCATAAGTGCGTGATGCGTGGGCACTTTATATCAGTGTGTACGCAACGCAAGAAGGAGAAGTCTCGACACATTCTGGACCTGACGAGGAGGATTGCTGACCTGGAGAGCTCCCACAAACAGACACTGGACGACAACACCTATCTTCAACTGACGGAGACTCGGAGGGAACTCAGGGAACACCTGGCTCAAGGCCACCTGCAATTGCTGCGCAAATCCACGAGGTTCTTCTACGAACACTCCAACAAGAGTGGTAAACTCCTGGCGACAATGCTTCGTTCAAAGAGACGGTCTCAACATATCCATAAGATCCAGACGCGAGCCGGCCACCACACTAATATGCCCAAGGGGATTATGGCAGCATTTGAGGCGTACTACACGGATCTCTATAATCAGAAACAGGCCACACAAGCCGCAAGAGACATGTCCCAACGCCGGAGGATCACGGACTACTTGTTACAACACGTTACACGCAAATTGTCAACGGAACACGCAGAAGACCTGGAGAGCCCCCTAACGCTCGAAGAGCTGGCCTTGGCACTAAAGAACTCTAAGCCACACCGAGCACCGGGACCAGATGGACTACCGCTCACATACCTTCGCACGTTTCGAGACACGCTCATGCCAAAACTACTGGCTGGACTCAACTCCCTGCGGGACGGAGGACGCTTTCCCGTGGATACACTGGCGGCGACTGTCATGGTCATCCCCAAAGAGGGCAAGGACCCGACCGTCTGTGCGAACTACAGACCCATCTCCTTACTGAACGCAGACTTGAAGCTATACACCAAAGCACTATCCCTCAGACTGACCCATATACTACCAGACCTTGTCCACCCGGACCAAGTGGGATTTATCCTGGGTAGGGAAGCCAGGGATGATACGATACGTGCACTCAATGTTATCCATACCGCCAGAACATCTAACCGTGACACCGTACTTGTGCCGACTGATGCCGAAAAGGCGTTTGACCGGGTGGACTGGATGTTCATGGCCGAAACACTGCGACACATGGGCTTCGGACCACACATGCGCTCATGGATAGCTGCGCTATACACCACGCCAACAGCCAGGATCAGGGTCAACGGAGCCCTGACGAACGCCTTCCCAATATGCAACGGCACTCGTCAGGGATGCCCGCTTTCGCCCCTCTTGTTTGCCCTCACCCTGGAACCTTTCTTGGAGGCGGTGAGACGAGATGGGGGCATCAGGGGGGTGCGGGTGGGAGGAGAGGAGCATCGTGTGGCGGCGTATGCCGACGACATGCTCTTCTTCCTAGAACAACCGTTGATTTCGGTCCCTAACCTCTTGCAGGCGTTCGAGGTCTACGGACGCCTGTCCAATCTGAAATTGAACATAGATAAGTCCGAAGCCATGCCCATAACACGGAACGAGGACCTCGCCAAACACCTTAGCTCCCAATTCCGTTTCTCTTGGAACACTACCAAACTTCGCTACCTGGGTACCTGGTTGCCGAGTGACTTGGCTCAGCTTTACCAATTGAACTTCCTTCCCATCCTCTCGACCATACAGAAAGACCTGACGAAGTGGACAGGACAATACATTACCTGGTTCGGCCGCATAAGTGCTGTCAAAATGAACATCTTGCCTCGCATCCTCTACCTGTTCGCAACCCTACCAACGAGGATCCCACAGGCATTCTTCAAATCGGCGACGACGGCCATCAGATGCTTCGTATGGAACCAAAAACCGACCCGCATTCGCAGGACCACCCTGGAACGCCCCAAGGCTGCCGGGGGTGCGGGACTCCCATCCATACAGACCTACTACCAGGCCACACACCTACACAGAATAGTAGATTGGCACGCCCACCCCAGCCCCAAGCGGTGGATACAGATGGAGAAAAGACAGTCCCAGGGCACCATCCCATCCAAACTCTGGCTGGGACGGCTCACCTTCAAGGACCTGCAGACGGACAATCCAATCATCGATGCCACGCTCAGAGTGTGGTGCGGCCTCCGATTCACCCGCCGCCTGACCACTTCCCCGAACCCTCTTACCCCCATTACTTACAACCCGGACCTCGCAGGAGGCCTCCCCCCGGCCGCCCTCAAACGCATCCAGGGGGCAGATTGGATCTACCTACATCAATGGATCTCGGGGGGCGAGGTCAGACGGCTGGCAGACTTGATGGAGGGGCCTCCCACTCTACTAGAAACATTCCACCACCACCAAGTAAAGGCATACCACGCACAAATAGCGGCTAGAACCTACCTCCACAGGCAGCTCACGGACTTCGAGCAATTGTGCACTGACAGAAGACACTTAGAACACGGTGTCTCCCGCATGTATGAAACCCTCCTGACATTGTTGGGAGGCAGCCCGCTAAGCTTCACTGGTAAATGGGAAAAAGAGACGGGGATCCAACTAACAGATCAGGAATGGGGGAAAATCTTTCTCCTCACACACAAATGCTCAATAAGCTCAAAGTTCCAAGAAACCAGCTATAAACTTCTGACGCAATGGTATCAGACGCCGGAGACCCTCAAACGTATGCAAGTAACGACCACAGGAGACTGCTGGAGATGCGGGTCCGGACCCGGCACAAACATACACATATGGTGGACGTGCCCACGCATCACACCATTTTGGCAAATGATCAATACAAAGATCAGAGAGATTACAGGTTCGGACCTCCCCCTCCTACCCCTGACAATGCTACTACACCACACGCCAGTACCCATGCGAACATACAAAAACTCCCTCACCATACACTTACTCACTGCAGCGAAAGCCCTCATACCACTACACTGGAAACGCACCACAGTGCCCACATTCACACAATGGGTGGACAAGGTAGAAAACATCTATGATATGGAAATCATGACCGCCTCCCTGCAGGAGCGCTCTGACAAATGTGCCCTCAAATGGTATCCCTGGAAAGCATACATCTCTAATAGTTCGGCATAGTTGGCTCCCCAGAGCTAGATGCTTGATACTGGCCGAGTCGCGTCCGACAGCGATACGTTGGATGTCCATTCGCGGGAAGTGCCTGTGGCATGGCCCCGGGTGCCGGAGTGGTCCCGCCCAGCATACCCACCCACCTCCCACCCTCCCCCCCCCACCCAACCCCTTCTGCATACCCCCTCTCCCTGACCCCTAGGGAGCCTGGGACGCTTGATGACTAACGACTTACCCCGAGCAGGACAGACGCTGACCCTTAGGGGGCAATAACGCTGAACACCAGGGTAACTAATGGGACGGAGACGCAAGACTCGGACTTAGAGGAGAGACTAACCATTGGGATAACCCCACATGATGCATTATAGGGCACTAAGACTTGATACGCATGTTTACCAACATAGCACCACACCGCTGACCTAATATGCGGCTCTTAGTTAACGACATCAACCCAGCACAGCCGAAGCTACTAAGCACCCTATATAGCAGGGGAAAGGAACTGATACTGAATACCCCCCAAGACATTGCCGCCCCCCTCTGTTCCCATGTTATATTTAGCCTGCTAATTACCCACAGGTTTATGCACACTGTTAAAGGAATCTTTATAGTTTAATAGTTTTACTGCTCACTTGAAGCTTTTATATTGACAATAAAAGACAATTCATTGCTTTTCTTTTCTTTGTTTTACAAAAAAAAAAAAAAAAAAGAGGCATTATTATTTTGAAACTGTACTGTTATGACAACACTGATGTGTCCACCCTGTGATGTAATTTGCTGGTACGTTTCCCGTGCTTTCTCTTCTGTACCCTTTTGCATATGCCTTGAATAAAAGAATGATTGACAAAAAAAAAGAAAAAGAAATACACAGGTCAATATAAAAGTGAGACAAAAAATACAAAGTGATCTGTGTAAAGGCGCATACTTAAATATGAAAGATTAGCAGCTACCACAAAGTGTGAGTATCTCCTTCACAACACACGCTATAGAGTAAGTATAGAAACTGAGTGGAAACCAGTTACCACCAGTGATAGTAGTGGAGCGCTAAGTGACGTTTTTTTTTGCGCTCCACTACTATCACTGTTGGTAACTGGTTTTCACTCAGTTTCTCTACATCCACTTACTCAATATACAAGTGAGGTCAGGATACCAGAAGTTCTCAAAGTCAAAACGAAGTCAAGGTCAAAAACAGGAACAGGAACAGGGATTTATATTTGGACATTGCTCCTTTTTATTGCTTTACCATATTTAAAGTGTATTTCATAAAGTAATGATACTTTTAACTCTGGTGGCCAGCATCATCTTATATTTAAGGGAGTGTAGCCCCTAACTACACACTGCACGACTGCAGAGCTCTAGGTTTGTAAGTATATTTCTTACTCGCCACTTTCTTATTTGGATACCAACTGTGCTACCCTATTGTGGTTTTTTTATTCATACTCTCCTAGGACCACACACAGATTTCTCTATAGGGGTGGGTCGCCGTAACGGACCCGAAGCATGGGCGTAGGAACCGAGGGGGATGGGGGGGACGCATCCCCCCCAGCAAATCATGCGGGGGGACAGGTAATGGGGAAATCCCCCCCAGCTCCGCCGGCCCCCCTTTTGCTGCAGCCGCCCGAGCGCTCTGCAGAGAGCCTCAGGCGGCTGCAGCTCTGCCCGGGCTGGTGCGTCCATGAGGGCGCACCGCCCGGGCGCAGCCAGAGGAGAGGGGCTGACAGGAGGGAAGCGCTCAGCGCTCCCTCCTGTCACTCCCTCAATGTAGCGTGGCCGAGCCCTGTATAGTCCGCCGGTACAGGGAGCATCTGTCTCCTGTACCCGGCCGGACTAAAAGGAAGTGAACACTGAGTGTGCACTTCCTGTTAGTCCGCCAGGTACAGGAAACAAAAGCTCCCTGTACCCGCGGACAGTACAGAGCTCGGCCACGCTAACACAGGTAGGGGAGGGGGGAAGAAAGAAACGGGGAGGGAGGGGAGGAGGGAAGAAAGAAACAGGGAGGGAGGGGGGAGGATAAAGAAACAGGGAGGGAGGAGGGGGATAAAGAAACAGGGAGGGAGGGGGGATAAAGAAACAGGGAGGGGGGGTAAAGAAACAGGGAGGGAGGGGGGGATAAAGAAACAGGGAGGGGAGGGGGGGATAAAGAAACAGGGAGGGGAGGGGGGGATAAAGAAACAGGGAGGGAGGGGGGAAGAAAGAAACAGGGAGGGAGGGGGGATAAAGAAACAGGGAGGGAGGGGGGATAAAGAAACAGGGAGGGAGGGGGGGATAAAGAAACAGGGAGGGAGGGGGGTAAAGAAACAGGGAGGGGAGGGGGATAAAGAAACAGGGAGGGAGGGGGGATAAAGAAACAGGGAGGGAGGGGGGGATAAAGAAACAGGGAGGGAGGGGGTAAAGAAACAGGGAGGGAGGGGGATAAAGAAACATGGAGGGAGGGGGGATAAAGAAACAGGGGGGGGGAGGGGGGGAGAAAGAAACAGGGAGGGAGGAGGGGGGGAGAAAGAAACAGGGAGGGAGGGGGGGAAAGAAACAGGGAGGGGGGAGAAAGAAACAGGGAGGGAGGGGGGGAGAAAGAAACAGGGAGGGGGGAGAAAGAAACAGGGAGGGGGGAGAAAGAAACAGGGAGGGGGGAAAAAGAAACAGGGAGGGATGGAGGGGGGAGAAAGAAACAGGGAGGGAGGGAGGGGGGAGAAAGAAAAAGGGAGGGAGGTGGGGGAGAAAGAAACAGGGAGGGAGGGAGAAAGAAACAGGGAGGGAGGGAGGGGGGAGAAAGAAACAGGGAGGGGGGGAGAAAGAAACAGGGAGGGAGGGAGGGGGGAGAAAGAAACAGGGAGGGAGGGAGGGGGGAGAAAGAAACAGGGAGGGAGGGAGGGGGGAGAAAGAAACAGGGAGGGGGGGAGAAAGAAACAGGGAGGGGGGAGAAAGAAACAGGGAGGGGGGAGAAAGAAACAGGGAGGGGGGGAGAAAGAAACAGGGAGGGGGAGAAAGAAACAGGGAGGGGGGGGAGAAAGAAACAGGGGGGGGGGAGAAAGAAACAGGGAGGGTGGGGAGAAAGAAACAGGGGGGGGAGAAAGAAACAGGGAGGGAGGGGGGGAGAAAGAAACAGGGAGGGAGGGGGGGGAGAAAGAGTGACGAGGGAGAGAGATTGACATCCATCACACACTCACACAATCATGCCACCCTTACACACACAGAACACACAATGCACCCCGTGCACACACACACACAATCACACAATCATGCAATCCTTACACACACACAATCACACAATCATGCAATCCTTACACACACAGAAACACACAATGCATTCCTTACACACACTCAATGCACCCCTTACAGACGCACACACTGCATCCCGTACATACACAGAATCACACCTTGCAGCCCTTACACATACAAACACAGATTCACACAATGCATTCCTTACACACATATCAGGACATCCCGTACACACTCCACCCCCTGTGAACAAACTCATTGGTGGAACGTGAAGGTGGACCCTGGGACCCAGACCTTGAGCTGTGTAAAGGGCCCCCAAAAAATGGAGCTGCTTCCCGTTCTCACAGAACATTGATTTTTGGGACCAGTTACAAACAGCCTCCAGAGAGCCTGTTCTACACCAGACCAGTGGAGCCAGACTGCAGCTAGAGCCCATCATCGTCCTCATCTGGTTGTAAGTCGGCAATCTAGCATATTATTCGTGGCACTAATCTCTAATTTACCTCACATTAAAGAAACACTATAGTCCCCAGAAGCACTGCAGTTTAATGTAGTGGTTCTGGTGTCTATAGCCTGTCCCTGCAGGCCTTTTAATGTAAACACGGCGGCACTCCAGCACTGGCGCTAGTTAACATGGCAGAAAAATAATTGGAAAGGGTTAGGGGGCTACTAATAAGGATAGGGGGAGAGGGGTAGGTAGAAAAATAATTGGAAGGGTTTAGGGGGGCTACTAATATGGATGGGAGGAGGGGGGAGGTAGAAACATTATTGGAAGCGGTTAGGGGAGTACTAATATGAATGGAAGAGGTAGGGTGGGTTCTAATATGCATGGAAGGGGTTAGGGGGTACTAATATGCATGGAAGTGGTTAGGGGGGGTACTAATATGCATGGAAGGGGTAGGGGGTTAATATGCGTGGAAGGGGTAGGTGGGGTTCTTTTGTGCATGGAAGGGGTAGGGGTGGTGCTAATATTCATGGGAAGGGTAGGGGTGGTTCTAATCAGGAGGATCCCGGCGCTGTATCCGGGTAAGTAAAACCCCTTCCTTGTAGTGACCCTTTAATGTTATTATTTAATCATTTATATAGCGACTGCAAATTCCGTAGCGCTGTACAATGGGAAAAACAACTCCTAGTTTACGGATTAAGAATATACCCGGCGAGTAAAAATGCTATCCCCCCCAGATTTTTGGGGGTTCCTACGCCCATGACCCGAAGCTATTCATACCAGAGCTAGGTTTATAGCTCTACGTTTGTGAGTGTTCCTATGATCATTATTTTTCATCCATTTCTGTTAGTAAGGTTTTACACTATGTGGGTATCTTCTTTGTACTGTTTCAGAGTTTGATCTGTGGATGTAGATTACCATCTATCTTTAAGGTAACTACTACTTTTATTGTCATATATATAAGCGCTACACTATCTACCACTTTGTCAATAGCAGGAATATACAAGAGAGTTGCGTGAAGCACTAAATGTGTAACCAAACAGAAACCACTATAGGGCAATGAGTGAGGGCCTATACAGGTTCACATGTGTTCTGATTGGTCCACGTCATCTCTTTAACTCCAAACAGCATTGTTTAAGTGCGGGCGTGACATCATAAATTTCAAATCTATTTAAGAACGCGTCCTTTGAGCGGGCAGAGTCCAAACGTCTGCCTGCAGAGATCAGAGGCTTGGCACTGGAGACTATTTGCCGGCACTAAAGGAGTAAGTGTATTTCTCCTCACTGGTTTCCAGCCATGTGCAGTGGTCAGCTGCTTGGCACGGAGCAGGTATTGCTACAGTACGGAGTTAAGCGTATGAATACTTATGTCAATGTTATATTATTTCATTTTTTTTCCCTTTTAAATATATTTGCAATGGTGTGAAAAAGTGGATTTTTTCTTTTTTCTTTTGGGGTGTTGAGTGTAAAAAAGATTTTTTTATTTTTTTTGCCAATTGCATCATAAGACTATCACAAAATGTAGAGAGGAAAAAAAGGGCTCTGAATACTTTCTGAATGCACTGTACTGTTATATATTTCTTAAATGGTAAATTGAGGAGTCTGTATTTAAACAGATACATTAGGAGGGCGGGGCCTGACCGCCATGCTGGCCGGTCGCATGTCACAACAGCTCCGGCAATTTTCAAAGCATTTACCTACAAAATTATCATTTTGGACCTACTTGATGACACACCGAGATAGACCAGCACACGAGGAGACAATGGACCCAGGGAGAGGCTTGCGACTAACGTTTTAGTCCCCCGTAGAGACGCACATCGCTCCTATGGGATGAGGCCTGCTCAGGCGGTGAGCGAGGTCGACGGCCACCGCCCGCTATCCTGCCCGATGTGGTCCGGACAGACTCCCTCAGCTGGGCGGATCGGGCCCTATTCCCCCCCTCTGGGCCGGTGGGGGTGATCCCGGCCCATACCCTGTACACTCGGCAGCTACTGCTATCCCGAAGCATCGGCACAGTGCCCCGGCTGACTCACACGGACATATCTAGCTCCCAAAGGGGTATTACCCCCACGTGGCTTACACAAGCTCTGAGTGCCTGAAAGGGGCAACCCAAAATACGGGTCTGCACAGCCTCGAGGCCCGGAATCCACAAGCGGCGAAAAGGCGGGAGCGGCAACTAAACGATACATGGAGTAGAGACCCAGCCACCCGAACCCAACAGTCAACCCCTTGGGCCTGCACAGAATGCACACTACCACCCAGGCCCGAGGACCTGGCATGCACCACCTCCACAACGGGACAGAGACACATAATAGCCTTACCGGGAGAAGAGGACAGCAAATGGCTAGAAGAAAGCAGCTGTTAAGAACTCCTCACCACAAGGGGACTTACCAACCTCCCACCTTCACATGCGGAGAAGACATGAGGAAACAGCCTGAGTATCGTTGAGGGTGCAAAGCCTACCCAATCCCCCCTTGTGGAATAGGATTTTACAGCTGCAAGCCGCCGAGGCATTGGGGTGTTCACAAGCTACAAGTGACTGCTCTCAGGACTTTAAGTATATGCTAAACAATCGTATGCCTAGATAGTTAAGCGTTATTCCATGGTTCACACAAGATTTAGCAATGTTCGCATAGCATGTTAGAGGAAAATCCATGACATACAAGCAAAGTTAACTGGTTACTCATATGTAATAGCATCACCCAGTGTACTTATAGAAAATGTGCAGCATACCCTGCTAAGCTAGTTACATACACTATCAAACTTGTTAGCTAATTGATATGTTGTTTTCTTTATTCATAATGCATCTAAGTTTAAACGTGTACCAATCTTGACCCAGAACAAAAATATGTGCCAGTATTGCCTATATACCACCACTGTTCAAACTTGTCTTGCCTCTGCTGTCGTGGCGAAGTAAGAATGCCTGTAACTCTCAAGCACGTCAAAAATAAAGAATAAAAAAAAAACAAAAAAAAAAAACAGATACATTAGAAGTGTACTGCATTATAAGAGGAAGTATACCCCTTAGTGTTTTTTTCTACTGGTTTTTGTTTTTGCAGATAGGATTTGTAGCTTGCTTGGATTGAGTTCCCAATAAGTCTTCCAGCAGTGAGGAAACCTGGCTCAATCCAACCCGCATGTCCCCTTCCCTGATCATGCCCATCTACTCTTCTCATAATCACGAGACAATTTCACCTTCCTATGATCTTTGCCATCTAACTTTTCTGTGATCATGACCCATGTCTCTGCTTTCTCCTAATTATACCATTCCATGTTTCTCAATCATGACCACTATTCCATCTTCCTTTGTTCATGACCAGGTTCTCCTTTCAATGTAGAAGATTTCCACCTCTCGTGATCCTCATTACACCAATTCAGTTTTTAATCACACTCCTTTGTCGTCCAGTATTATGCTACACCAAAACCACATTTCTTGAGAGTTCAAAAGTGTAATACGAACACACTCTGAGTGTCACCACCATCTTTTTCCAGAGCTCTACTTTCTCCATCTCTCAAAACCTCTATGGCCCATTATCTTTCACGCACCCATTGCCTTACTGGTATATTGTTCCTCGAACCCCTAGGCATATTTGTGGCAGGACCAACCTCGCCACTGGCCACTGGAGGAGCCTGGTCGCCCGCCTCCTGCCACTGGACTATGGCCCCATGTTTAACACTGGTTCGTGCCTTTCTACGGACTGTTAAAGCCATTCTACCCCAGATAGCTATGCCATGGAGCCCAGCCGTATACTGAAAGACTGTATGAAAGACTTTGGCTCCATGGTGATTGAACTGTATGTATGTGATCTGAGCGCCATCCGGTAATAATGTGCGCTCAGATCTAAGCTATCTGGGGATAGGTAGAATGTGTATGTTCTATGTGATAAATGTAACAGTATGTAATTTTATGTCTTTTATTGTCCTTTGTCTGCCATGTGGTTAATGGAGTTTTGCCTCTGTTCTTGGAGAGAATTGGATTACTTCCCAATTATCTCCAGGACAGAGAGGAGGGACTGTGATGCATTGTGGGATTGTGAGCTTGTGATGTGTCAATGTCCAATATGTTTCCCCAGTAAATCAGTTCTGCTTGACCCTCAAACGAAGTGTCGTCTCGTTCTTGGAGGGAATTGGATTGTATGCTGTTACAGTGCGACTGCCAGGAGTGTAAACTGTTCGTATGGTTTTTCCTGTTCGGCTGTTCGGGAGTTTGGAGCATTCCCCTGGTTCCCCTGGTTCCAGTTCGGGAGATTGGTGAATTCATGTGTTTGCAGTTTGGGAGATTGGTGATTGCAGTAGCTGTCTGTGCATCTGAAAAGGGGAATATCGCCTAAACGGTTTTTAACCTCTTGTGTGAAAAACGGTCCGTTACAATATTCATCTTTTTCTTACCAACACTCATTCTGTTTTTGTCCCCACGTACACTCCATCTATCTCTTGCTAGTATTTTTTTTCTTCTGCTTCAAATTCGTCTTACTTTCTCATTTTAAATTGCAACAATTATACTTCTCCCATACAACTGACACTGTAACACTCAGATTTAATCGTTACAAATACACAAGCAGTTTAATAACATGGCTCTGAGGTGCATGACCACTTGAAATGCAGATCATCAGCTGAATCAACCCATTTTAATGTCAGAGATCTTTTCATGTAATATTTGAAAGCTAAGGATTTGAGGGGTGTGACATTTGTTTGGATATGTGTGTGCCTCGGCAGCAATGGGTTACCCTTGTTTAAAACCAGTGGAAACATTCACAGGAGTCAATGGATTGCATTAAAATGAGGAGCTGTCAGGGATCAGAAATTGCGATGCTGTCAGGAGCCTAGACATATGTCAACATTATATCTTCATTAGAGTTTCACACAGGCGGTAGAAGAGTGTCCTGAGACAAAGTGTCTGTCCCCTATTGTTTCTGCAAATCACAAACACTGCACAGATAGGGTGTCAGTACATAATGCACTCTGCCCCTTTCACACACAGAACAGAGAATCACTATCAAATTCTGGAGACATTGCAGAATTTGTGAAGACCCCTGACGGTGACATTGCTGCTGGGGGCCGGGGGGGGGGGGGCAGGTAAAGGTTAGTTTCACTTCCCTGAACCTATCCTTTGTGTGCCCTGACATCTTCCTCCGGCAGGTCCTCTCCAGCTACAGCCAACGTTACTGCTGTACTCTTGCGCATGCACAAGATTACAAAACTGAGGTCTATCGTCTATAGACAGAGACAATTCCCTGAAGCTGTCCCTACTTTGCAGCAGTATATCTCTTGTTTGGATTGGAATTTCAGTGAAATACCAACTCAGTCAAAATGACTATTTCCTAAAGATTATATGTTTATGAAATAAAAAAAATTCAGGGATGGTGACAAACATTCCACCCTTATCACAATTTCTGTATAGGGTAGCCGGTTAGAGTAATAAATATTTTGCCCTTTTTATATACTGAGCAGGGGGGTCAGTGTAATAAACTTTTTGCTTCCATTAAATACTGAGCAAGCAGTCAGTATTATGCTTCTCCCTATTAAACATACTATCCTGAACCGAGTTTCAAGATAGTAAAAATGTTGCCCCATATCACACATGCCGCACAGAGCATGGTGTCAATCAATATAAGAAGCATGCGGAACAGTCCCGAATTGAGAGCCCTGCCCCACCTGAATCTTTTCCCTGGACTCTGGTGTATATTCTCTGAATAGTGCTGCAAGGATCCCAGTGCTCTGTACGGACAGCAATGGTTGATGGCAAGACAATAAGCAGCCGTGACAATATTCTGTTGCCTTATACATACTACACAGAACATTGTGTTAGCATAATAAACAGACTTGACACCCATCACTGACACTAAAGTCTGTTCAAAAAGCAAAACACAATGACTGTCACATAGTAAAGTGCATTTTAATACTGCACATACTGAATAAATAATTGTGCATCTCAGTATCACACTGTGCATGTCTGTTTAAGAAAATAACAGTGAGTGTACTTTTATAAGATGTAGAAAAAAAATATATATATATAAAATGATGTAGCCAAAGGTTACATGTCTCTCAATATTTTCTAGTTGAAGAATAGTGGGGTTATACACTAAACCAGAATTTGTAGAGTACTAAGTAACTAGAGATATACATGTCAAAAGAGCAATCAACACTTTTTCAACTTCTCCCATTGTCTTGCCCCAAGAGGTTTCCCCTTGATCCCATCCCTTAACATCTTATTTGCTTTCTGTGACGGTCACCCCGAGTGAGGAGGGGTATTTACCGCCAGAGAGGTCCTTTTGCCCTAGTCTGGGTAGTGCTGTAGTATTCTCCAGACGATATTCAAGCAGACCATGAATCCAATATATTTGTAGAGCTCGTATAAGAGCTAGTGGTTATAACAGTATAGCTGTTCCCTACAATCACGTGACGAGGGTTAAGTGAGCTGGTTTTAATGGTAGCCACACTGGCCTTTTATACAATTCCCCATGCAAGGAGCACTCCCATATGGACCTTGTGGGGGACTACAATATAAAATTATAGACCGATAACAACAGGGTTATAATGTATGACACTCCCACACATAGCATACAATCTCTCCCCTCTGTTTGGGAGATAATTGAGTCAATTACTGTATCAACTCCATTATATCCAGGCGAAAAAGAACATAATTTACACACAACCCAAAAGTACCCCAAAAACTCACATAAACCCCATAAAAAGCAACATATTCAAAAATTGATCCTAATCGGTTCAGGGGTTCAGGATTTTTATGGAAGTCTTTTTTCTGACCGACCGCACACAAGGCTCCTGCCCAGAATAGTTCCATTGATTTCAGGTTGTGTGGCCGGTCTCTTTCGGGAGCTGCAAATACAACCAAATATCACAAATAGCTGTTCGTGAGAAAACTAGTCGTGTGCCCCTCGTTCGGGAGTTTGGTTTCATCGAACGCCGCCTCCTTCAGATGACTTGGAACGAACATAGGTGATCCTGGAAGTCTCAGTGGTGTTCGGGCCATAGTTCCACACACTCAATGAAAACACCGCTGTATGTGTTCGACAAAACAAGATGGCCGGCGCCTCGTGTTCGTACATTCGAATGACGGCCACCCAGTGAACCCCTTAGAACGTTCAGTGTTGTGGTTAGAGCAAGTGTTAGTAAGGTCAAGTGGGTCAATTAGTGGCACACGACTGCTCTGGGTGGTCCAAGTGTTCGGTACATTATTCGGTATATGAACCAGCTGGGGCAAATCTATTCAGCTAGATTCGTATACCGATCCAGGCAAAGCAAAAATTAACCTCCAGGAACAGGGCATCTGTTACACTTTCTTTCATCCAATCTTCTAATTAAACGCACATCTTCAGTCTCACTCAGAGTATCTTTCCATTTTCTACAAAACATACAATTACACCCCCATACTAAAAAAGGCCATTCTTACAAAATTTCACTAACAAATTATCTATTTACTTCCTACTTGTGACAGATCTCCTGTACTCCGACTGAGTACCTCCACCCAGTCTGCTTCCTAGCAGTTTGTAGGGACCCTGGAACACTTCAGCCCCAGTCCCCGAAGCTTGACTGGAGTCCTTCTGGAGCTTTTCCATCCGACCAGGCTGCAGCTTTCATGCCAGGCAGGTATCGTCCCCTCTGCCTCATACACTGCAACCCTGCGTCCAAGGAGGTATAGTCCACTCTGCCTCTTCCGCTGCAGCACTTCTTCCAGGCTGGTATCCATATCTAAAAAATAGGGAGAAGGGCTGCGCCACAAAATGTCAATTAATAAAATAGTCCAAAAAAGAGAGTCTTAGCTTAAACAGGTCCAATAGGGGATGTAGGGTCTATGGAGCGGATGTCCTCTTTCTCCTCTTTCTCCTCCTTCTTGGGGATTCCCTCGGATATAGGGGAAAACGAAAAAAAACCAATAGTGCAATATGTAGATAAAAAGATACAACAGTATAAAAGCTGGTATAAAACTCACATGTGGAGGAGCTATAACTTGCTCTAGTATGAAGGGCGTACAGCGGTATAATCCCCGCTTGTGGGATATATGGAAAGTTCCTCCGTCAGTGGTGCAATATATAAAAAAGAAAGGAGACAGCAAATAGTGCTCACTGGGTAAAATCCACGATAAAAATGAATAATAAAAATGATACTCACAAGGATAGAGCAGACTAACTGCTCTTTGATGATAGCGTTGGTGGTATTATCCCCACCTAAGGATTGCTTGTGGTCCAAATGATGATGATGCCAGGTAATAAACAGGTATAAAAGCAGTGCTTGGTGTATTAAAAAGATAGATGGTACTAATATAAAAGTGACCAAATAATCTTTAATTTAATAAAATACACAGTAAAAAGTCCACATACGCGTTTCGCCAAAACGGCTTTATCAATATGGAAAATAGAACCTGGTACCTGGCAAGGTAAAGTTTAAATAGCAGTACAGATAATTAAAATTGGCGCCAAAAATTGGGAATAGCCAATCAGAATTAAAATGATGAACAATAATAATATAGCATATTAAAATAAACCAATTTTATACAGTATATATTATAGTAGGCTCATATGAGCCTTATAAAATATCAATGTTATAAAAACGAAGGTTCGTTAAGTTAAGAATACATTTCTTAATGCGGTCATGTGACCGGCAAGCGGCCGCAGGGGATTCTGGGGCTTGGAGTTTATGGACGTCGGCAAGCACTGCGCAGCTGCCGACGTCCTTGGGGGGAAGTGGGAAATAGACGTCGGCTCGCATATGATTGCGGCCGGCGTCTGACGAATGAAATGTGACGACGGCTCGCATGTAGCTGCGGCCGTCGTCATGGAGACACAGGGCACATAGTGAGACCGGCGGCTGGCACAAGGCTGCAGCTACCGTGAACTAGACCAACTAAAATAGAGGGTATTAGGAGAATATGATCGGGTGAGACTTGGGCTAAGTGTCTGATATACTGAAGAGTATCATCAGACACTGGCCTCACAGATTAAAACATTATAAAAATAACCACATAACGAATAATAATAATAAGAAGATGCTCCACAAAAATAACCAATTGTATATACAGTATGAAATATTGCAATATAATAAAACCTGCAGAGCTTGATAAGCAGAGATAATAAAAGGCTGATTAAAAGGCATAAAATTACAAGAAATTGTATAAATCGAAATCAGCATTTAAACCATGAGGAGTGAGAGTTTGGAGTGTATATACCCACTCCATTTCGGTTTTGCCTAGAATGTTTTTAATATTCCCCCCTCTCCATGGAGTAACACATTTTTTTATTCCAATACACTTTAATAGTCTAGGGTCTCTATTATGTTTAATAAAGTGTTTGGATACTGAGTGATTTAAGTATCCATTTTTAATATTTCTGCAATGTTCGCTTAACCGCGTTTTCAGGCACCTTGTGGTCATTCCAACATATTGGAGGCCACAGGGGCACTCAAGCAGATAGATAACATTTTTGGTTGTACAATTGATAAAATCATTAATTTTGTAAACCTGATTTGTCATTTTTGAAGTAAATTGGGTGACTTTGTTAGGAACTGTGGGGTCCGTGCTTCTACATACTATACACATTTTGCATTTGCAAAAGCCCTTAATCTGTGGAAAAAACGAAGGTGCATGTGATGCTTCTCTGGTAAAATTCTTAGTTAATATTGATTTAAAATTTGGAGCTCCCCTAAAAACTATATTCGGACGTTCTGGTAAAATCTTTTGAAGAACTTCATCCTGTTTTAAAATATGCCAGTGTTTCTTAATGATTTTTTTTTATATTATTACTTTTATTATTATAATTAAAAATGATGGGCAGGGGCATAGGGTTGTCTGTATTTTTTAACTTATATTGTAAAAGTTCATTTCTATCTTTATTCTGGATTTTTTCAATGGTATCTGTAAGCTCTGTTTCAGGGTAATTTTTCTCGATAAATTTGTCTTTTAGGAGATTTGCTTGTATATTAAAATCACTTATTTCAGAGCAATTCCTCCGGAGTCTTAATATTTGACTCTTGGGGGCGCTATCGAGCCAGGGTTGGTAATGGCAACTTGTTTTGTCTATGGCTGTGTTGACACATACTTTTTTAAAAAATGTTTTCGTGTTTATTTTGCCATTTTTTATAAAAATATTCAAATCTAAAAAATTAATATATTCTCTACTGTACTCATAGGTTAGAATAATACCTCTGTTATTAGTGTTAAGATTGTTCATAAAAGAGTTAAGATCATCCTCCGAGCCATCCCAAATAAAAAACAGGTCATCAATGTATCTAAAAAATGAGACCAGGTTCGCTCTCCAGGCATGATCACTAAAAATAGCTGCAGACTCCCAGTGGGCCATAAATAAGTTGGCATAGCTGGGAGCGAACCTAGTGCCCATTGCAGTCCCTCTTTTTTGTAAATAAAAGGAATTTAAAAACCAGAAGTAGTTATTTTTTAAAATGATGTTAATACCCTCTAATATAAAATCGATTTGTGTTCCGGCAATTTTACCTTCTTTTGTTAAAATGTCTTTGATAGCTTCACAACCTATCTCATGAGGTATAATGGTATACAATGACTGCACGTCACAGGTAACTAGTATAAAACTAGGTTTCCATATAAAATCATTTAAGAACTTTAAAAGGGCCATAGAGTCTTGTAAATAAGATCTCATAAGTTTAACGGATGGTTGTAAGAGGGTGTCTATGTATTGTGACAGGTTGCACAAAAGGGAGCCTATGCCCGACACAATAGGTCTCCCTGGGGGTGAGGTTTCGTTTTTGTGAATTTTGGGGAGGAAGTATATGACAGGTATTACCGGGAATTTTTTGTTTAAAAAATTAAATTCGTGTTTGTTTAAAATCCCTAAATTTAAGCCTCTGTTTAAAAATTGGGTTAAAATGATTTGTATTTGAGTGGTTGGGTCTGACTGAAGTTTTTCGTACACATTGGTGTCATTCAATTGTCTGTGTGCCTCTTCAATATACATTTGGCTGGATAATATGACAACAAAAAAGAAAGACTAGAAAGACCCTAACCACCCATGAAAATTCAAATACTAATACTGGCATTTTTAACCTCTCACAAAAAATTCTAACTAGTGCCCAGATATCAGTTTTAACTAAAGGTTTTAAATTTGCCCCAACCAATTCTTTTAAACCGTTTGAAGCCTTTCTTGACGTCAATAAATTTGTCCGGAAAGCGACTCTCAAAAGATTTTTTATAGAAAAAAGCGGAGAGAATTCCATTTTAAATCCGATCCCATCCCCCTCCACACCACCACAGCCCAATTCAATAATCACTACACAACTTAGAGAAAAATCCACCTTTTATCCTGCTCATTTTAAATCTGCTCCCCTCACCATGTTTGAGAAATTAGTGGTTAAAGATTTAGAAAAAATTAAGACCAATAAATATGATCCCCAAAATCTCACCCATTCTGAAAAATTGGCAATAAGGGAACTTCAGGAAGATAAAGACATCGTGATTAAGCCAGCTGATAAAGGAGGTGGGATTGTCATATTATCCAGCCAAATGTATATTGAAGAGGCACACAGACAATTGAATGACACCAATGTGTACGAAAAACTTCAGTCAGACCCAACCACTCAAATACAAATCATTTTAACCCAATTTTTAAACAGAGGCTTAAATTTAGGGATTTTAAACAAACACGAATTTAATTTTTTAAACAAAAAATTCCCGGTAATACCTGTCATATACTTCCTCCCCAAAATTCACAAAAACGAAACCTCACCCCCAGGGAGACCTATTGTGTCGGGCATAGGCTCCCTTTTGTGCAACCTGTCACAATACATAGACACCCTCTTACAACCATCCGTTAAACTTATGAGATCTTATTTACAAGACTCTATGGCCCTTTTAAAGTTCTTAAATGATTTTATATGGAAACCTAGTTTTATACTAGTTACCTGTGACGTGCAGTCATTGTATACCATTATACCTCATGAGATAGGTTGTGAAGCTATCAAAGACATTTTAACAAAAGAAGGTAAAATTGCCGGAACACAAATCGATTTTATATTAGAGGGTATTAACATCATTTTAAAAAATAACTACTTCTGGTTTTTAAATTCCTTTTATTTACAAAAAAGAGGGACTGCAATGGGCACTAGGTTCGCTCCCAGCTATGCCAACTTATTTATGGCCCACTGGGAGTCTGCAGCTATTTTTAGTGATCATGCCTGGAGAGCGAACCTGGTCTCATTTTTTAGATACATTGATGACCTGTTTTTTATTTGGGATGGCTCGGAGGATGATCTTAACTCTTTTATGAACAATCTTAACACTAATAACAGAGGTATTATTCTAACCTATGAGTACAGTAGAGAATATATTAATTTTTTAGATTTGAATATTTTTATAAAAAATGGCAAAATAAACACGAAAACATTTTTTAAAAAAGTATGTGTCAACACAGCCATAGACAAAACAAGTTGCCATTACCAACCCTGGCTCGATAGCGCCCCCAAGAGTCAAATATTAAGACTCCGGAGGAATTGCTCTGAAATAAGTGATTTTAATATACAAGCAAATCTCCTAAAAGACAAATTTATCGAGAAAAATTACCCTGAAACAGAGCTTACAGATACCATTGAAAAAATCCAGAATAAAGATAGAAATGAACTTTTACAATATAAGTTAAAAAATACAGACAACCCTATGCCCCTGCCCATCATTTTTAATTATAATAATAAAAGTAATAATATAAAAAAAATCATTAAGAAACACTGGCATATTTTAAAACAGGATGAAGTTCTTCAAAAGATTTTACCAGAACGTCCGAATATAGTTTTTAGGGGAGCTCCAAATTTTAAATCAATATTAACTAAGAATTTTACCAGAGAAGCATCACATGCACCTTCGTTTTTTCCACAGATTAAGGGCTTTTGCAAATGCAAAATGTGTATAGTATGTAGAAGCACGGACCCCACAGTTCCTAACAAAGTCACCCAATTTACTTCAAAAATGACAAATCAGGTTTACAAAATTAATGATTTTATCAATTGTACAACCAAAAATGTTATCTATCTGCTTGAGTGCCCCTGTGGCCTCCAATATGTTGGAATGACCACAAGGTGCCTGAAAACGCGGTTAAGCGAACATTGCAGAAATATTAAAAATGGATACTTAAATCACTCAGTATCCAAACACTTTATTAAACATAATAGAGACCCTAGACTATTAAAGTGTATTGGAATAAAAAAATGTGTTACTCCATGGAGAGGGGGGAATATTAAAAACATTCTAGGCAAAACCGAAATGGAGTGGGTATATACACTCCAAACTCTCACTCCTCATGGTTTAAATGCTGATTTCGATTTATACAATTTCCTGTAATTTTATGCCTTTTAATCAGCCTTTTATTATCTCTGCTTATCAAGCTCTGCAGGTTTTATTATATTGCAATATTTCATACTGTATATACAATTGGTTATTTTTGTGGAGCATCTTCTTATTATTATTATTCGTTATGTGGTTATTTTTATAATGTTTTAATCTGTGAGGCCAGTGTCTGATGATACTCTTCAGTATATCAGACACTTAGCCCAAGTCTCACCCGATCATATTCTCCTAATACCCTCTATTTTAGTTGGTCTAGTTCACGGTAGCTGCAGCCTTGTGCCAGCCGCCGGTCTCACTATGTGCCCTGTGTCTCCATGACGACGGCCGCAGCTACATGCGAGCCGTCGTCACATTTCATTCGTCAGACGCCGGCCGCAATCATATGCGAGCCGACGTCTATTTCCCACTTCCCCCCAAGGACGTCGGCAGCTGCGCAGTGCTTGCCGACGTCCATAAACTCCAAGCCCCAGAATCCCCTGCGGCCGCTTGCCGGTCACATGACCGCATTAAGAAATGTATTCTTAACTTAACGAACCTTCGTTTTTATAACATTGATATTTTATAAGGCTCATATGAGCCTACTATAATATATACTGTATAAAATTGGTTTATTTTAATATGCTATATTATTATTGTTCATCATTTTAATTCTGATTGGCTATTCCCAATTTTTGGCGCCAATTTTAATTATCTGTACTGCTATTTAAACTTTACCTTGCCAGGTACCAGGTTCTATTTTCCATATTGATAAAGCCGTTTTGGCGAAACGCGTATGTGGACTTTTTACTGTGTATTTTATTAAATTAAAGATTATTTGGTCACTTTTATATTAGTACCATCTATCTTTTTAATACACCAAGCACTGCTTTTATACCTGTTTATTACCTGGCATCATCATCATTTGGACCACAAGCAATCCTTAGGTGGGGATAATACCACCAACGCTATCATCAAAGAGCAGTTAGTCTGCTCTATCCTTGTGAGTATCATTTTTATTATTCATTTTTATCGTGGATTTTACCCAGTGAGCACTATTTGCTGTCTCCTTTCTTTTTTATATATTGCACCACTGACGGAGGAACTTTCCATATATCCCACAAGCGGGGATTATACCGCTGTACGCCCTTCATACTAGAGCAAGTTATAGCTCCTCCACATGTGAGTTTTATACCAGCTTTTATACTGTTGTATCTTTTTATCTACATATTGCACTATTGGTTTTTTTTCGTTTTCCCCTATATCCGAGGGAATCCCCAAGAAGGAGGAGAAAGAGGAGAAAGAGGACATCCGCTCCATAGACCCTACATCCCCTATTGGACCTGTTTAAGCTAAGACTCTCTTTTTTGGACTATTTTATTAATTGACATTTTGTGGCGCAGCCCTTCTCCCTATTTTTTGTATCTGTCACTTGTTTAAGGGTTCTTTGAGAGATCCCCTTATAGGGTTGCCGCCCTCTGGGTTTTTAGCGCTTACTCTTTTATTTCTGTTTGGTATCCATATCTGCCTGCAATGCTATAGCGCATGTATTTAAAAAAGACACTTGTGGCTCTCATGCCTAGCTCTCCTGCTTTATCCCAGGACTAGAGGATCCTGCAACCAGCAAACAGGTCAGAAGATGGTCACTGGAATCCCTACAAATCCACATAATTCCAATAGGGACTGACAAACAAAACTTTATTTTACTTGGGAAGAGCCCATATGATCATTACATAAACATTGCTGTGACAAACATAATACAATTCAAGCAACCAAAACATGTCACAAAATATACAGGAAATTATAATAACATAACATTTTTAAAAGGGGTAGGGAAGGCAATATTAAACACAAAACATCTCTCCTGCCTGCAAAAACAGCAATATGCAAATTAACCAGCCTTGCTAGTCAGGTAATGCATATTGCTGTTGCTACCAACATAGGGTGCTACACGGGCTCCATAGCCTGATCCACCTAGTTGGTAGCAATCCTCAGCAGTACAAGAGAGCAGGCAACACATTTAACAGTATACACACACACACATATTATAAACACCCTGCACCTATAATGGGCACAGGGTGACAGACATAGGAGCCATTTAGGAACCATTGTAAAGTGTCCTCCTGCTCCCAGTGATGGTGACTACCATCACACTCCTTCTTGCCACTAAGTTTCTTTAGCAAAATTTCAATACCTGTTACTAACTCTCTACTTTACCCTTTCCAATCTGGTTTTAATTCAATATGCTCCACTGAAATAACTGTAACCAAAGTGATAAATTAAATCTCATTTAGATTATATTTTCAACATAATAATGCACTTTCAATACCAGTACCATCTACATGCTGATGACACGTTCTATCCCTAATCTGTTGCCGTCCTTTTTTTTTTTTTCTTTTTTTTTTTTTTTTTTAAATGGGTCACCATGTTTCTCTTCCTAAATGAAAGCTTGCTTTAGGAAACTCATTTTCTCCAAAAGAGAGTTTTGTTTTCCTCAATAAACCCAACCTTACCATAATATCTAAGTCTAAAGAAACGGATGACTCAAAAAAAACCTCGCTGCTTTCGGGTCATTTTTAGACCTTCCTCCTCCAAAGTTTGCCATGCCCAACGTAAATATATAGCTTCCATTTTATATTTTCTAGCTGCTTAAACTTTTTTTATGCTCTGATCATTTTTATGCTCTCCTCCAACAGCAACTCAGTTTTTGTTGGTCTTAAATGGACCCAGATTCAAGAATCCTCTTGGATCACCAATTATGAATGTTGCAGCCAGGTTACACAGTAAGAAGTTGTAGCTCACTTAATCCTTTCATTTTCAGATATATTTTCTCACACCTTTCCTTTATTAATCCTTGCATTCTTGCACTGGCTTTCTGCATTATCTAGGATTGATGTTATAATCCGTGTAACTCATATACAGTGCTCTCCAAAAATGTACCCCAATGTACCCACATATAATCCATGTGATTTATTTAATAGTAACCATTCTGGGCCTTACACTTTCTTCCCTTTGTACTGTGCGGTTTGTCATTCTATTTACTATTCTAATTCATTCTATTATCCACTATTTACTTTCTTGAATTTTCTTTATTTATTGAGACTGCATTATTGCTAAAGCAAGGCTCAGAGCACCTCTTGTTCTTGTTTTAATCTTAAATGATTTGCTATATTTATTAATATTTATAATTTACCCGTATATACTCGAGTATAAGCCGAGTTTTTTAGCACATTTTTTGTGCTAAAAAACCCCAACTCGGCTTATACTCGAGTCAGAGTCTGTATTATGGCAATTTGCATTGCCATAATACACAGGGCCGCCATCAGGGGGTGACAACCGTGACAGTTGTCACGGGCCCGGCGGCCCTGGGGGGCCCGGACTGCTCTGGCAGTCCTGGGCCCCACTTTCCCTCCCTGCACACATAGATCGCGAATATCGCGATCTATGTGTGCAGCCGCGGGCCCCCGGCTCCCTGTTACCGCAGAGGGGGCCCAGGCCTCCAGCCTCTTCTCTTCTCCTCCCTGCTAATAACTCTCGCGAGACCCGGTTGCCATGGCAACGCTCCGCGGGTCTCGCGAGAGTTATTGGAGGAGAGAAGAGGAGAAGCTGGAGGCCTGGGCCCCCTCTGCGGTAACAGGGAGCCGGGGGCCCCACCATGCCACCGGACCACCGGGGATGGAATCTCCCCCCTCCCTAGACACAGGTAAGCAGGGAGGGGGGAGAAACAATTTAATTAATTACATTTTTTTTTTTTAAATAATGTTAAAATGACCCCCCCTCTCCCTCCTCATTGCAAATTTACACACACACACTACATACACTGACACAACACACACACACACACTGCATACACTGACACAACACACACACACACACTACATACACTAACACACACTACATACACTGACACAACACACACACTGCACATACCAACACAACACACACTGCATACACTAACACAACACACACTCTGCATACACTGACACAACACACTCTGCATGCACTGACACAACACACTCTGCATGCACTGACACAACACACACTGCATACACTTACACAACCCACACTTTGCATACATTGACACAACACACTCACCGCATACACTAACACAACACACACACCGCATACACTAACACAACACACACCGCATACACTGACACAACACACACACCGCATACACTAACACAACACACACCGCATACACTGACACAACACACACACCGCATACACTAACACAACACACACACCGCATACACTAACACAACACACACACACTGCATACACTAACACAACACACACTGCATACACTAACACAACACACTCTGCATACACTGACACAACACACACTGCATACACAAACACACACACTGCATACACTAATACAACACACACTGCATACACTAACACACACAGTGCATACACTAATACAATACACACACTGCATTCACTAATACAACATGCACTCTGCATACACTACACACTAACACACTCACTGCATCCACTATACTGACACACACTCTGCATTCGCTACACATTACCACACTCTGCATTCACTACACTAACACACACTCTGCATCCGCTACACACTAACACACTCTGCATTCACTACACTAACACACACTGTGCATCCGCTACACACTAACACACTCTCTGCATTCACTACACTAACACAGACTCTGCATCCGCTACACACTAACACACTCTCTGCATTCACTACACATTAACACACTCTCTGCATTCACTACACATTAACACACTCTCTGCATTCACTACACTAACACACTCTCTGCATTCACTACACTAAGACACTCTCTGCATTCACTACACATTAACACACTCTCTGCATTCACTACACATTAACACACTCTCTGCATTCACTACACTAACACACTCTGCATTCACTACACTAACACACTCTCTGCATTCACTACACTAACACACTCTCTGCATTCACTACACTAAGACACTCTCTGCATTCACTACACATTAACACACACTCTGCATTCACTACACATTTACACACACACTACATTCATTACACTGACACACTCTGCATTCACTACACCCTAACACACACTCTGCATTTATTACACACTAACACACACTCTGCATTCACTAAACTATGCACACACTCTGGATTCACTATACTGACACACACTCTGCATTCACTACACTAACATACACTCTGCATCACCTGTACACACAGCATCCACTACACAAACATCCTGTATTCACAGTACACACACTACATCCACCACAAATTGAAACATTCTGCATTCACTATACACAGACACTGTGTCTAATACACACACTACATCCACTACATACACTGCATCCACTAAACACATTTCATCTAGTTCATACAAACACTACATCCACTACACAAACACACACTACATCACTGTACACACACTACATCCACTACTCAAACACTCTCTGCATTCACTACACATTAACACTCTGCATTCACTACACTAACACACACTCTGCATCCGCTACACACTAACACACCCTCTGCATTCACTACACATTAACACACACTCTGCATTCACTACACATTTACAAACACTCTGCATTCGCTGCACTAACACACACACACTACATTCATTACACTGACACACTCTGCATTCACTACACACTAACACACACTCTGCATTCATTACACACTAACACACACTCTGCATTCACTAAACTATGCACACACTCTGCATTCACTAAACTATGCACACACTCTGGATTCACTATACGACACACACTCTGCATTAACTGTACACACAGCATCCACTACACAAACATCCTGTATTCACAGTACACACACTACATCCACCACAAATTGAAACACTCTGCATTCACTATACACAGACACTGCGTCTAATACACACACTACATCAACTACAGACACTGCATCCACTAAACACTACATCCACTACACAAACACACACTACATCACTGTACACACACTACATCCACTACTCAAACACACTCTGCGTTCACTATACACACTGCATCTGCTACACTAACACACTCTGCATTCACTGCACAAACAGTATCTAATACACACAAACACTACATCCATTACACACATTCTAATTCACTTACACTATACACACCACATTCAGTCCCGCATCATTGTCAGCGGACTAGGTAGGGCGTGGGCGGGCCCGGGAGGGAGGGGTCGGGTGGGGGGGGGCCCAGACCTTGTGCTTTGTCAGGGGCCCCAAAATTTCTGATGGCAGCCCTGATAATACAGACTGGGGGGAGAGGGGGGCTGGCAGAGCTGTACTTACCTTTCCTGCAGCTCCTGTCAGCTCTCTCCTCCTCCGCGCCGTCCGTTCAGCACCTCGGTCAGCTCCCAGTGTAAGTCTCGCGAGAGCCGCGGCTCTCGCGAGACTTACACTGGGAGCTGACAGAGGGAGCTGCACAGACCGCGCGGAGGAGGAGAGAGCTGACAGGAGCTGCAGGAAAGGTAAGTACAGCTCTGCCAGCCCCCCTCTTCCCCCCACTGAACTACCAATGACACTGGACCACCAGGGAAGGAGCCCCCCTCTCTGCTATGTATCAAGCAGGGAGGGGGGACGAAAAAAAAATAGAATAAAAAAATATATATATTAATAATTAAATAATAAATAATAATGGAAAAAAAATAATAATAATATATAAAAAAAATAATAATAATTAATAATATATTAAATGCCCACCCCCACCAACACATACACAAACACATCATCACATCACACACACTGCATCACACACACTGCATCACACACACTCACACTTCATTCATATACACACACTGCACTCATACACACACTGCACTCACACACACTGCACTCATACACACACTGCACTCATACACACACTGCACTCATACACACACTGCATTCATACACACACTGCATTCATACACACACTGCACTCACACACACTGCACTCACACACACTGCACTCATACACACACTGCACTCATACACACACTGCACTCATACACACACACACACACTGCATTCATTATATACACACACTGGAAATAAATATTCAATTAATATATACGCACACACACTGCACTCATACACTGCACTGCACTCATACGCACACTCTGCATTCATTATATACACACACTGTAAATAAATATTCAATTAATATAATTTTTTTAGGATCTAATTTTATTTAGAAATTTACCAGTAGCTGCTGCATTTCCCACCCTAGTCTTATACTCGAGTCAATAAGTTTTCCCAGTTTTGGGGGGTAAAATTGAGGGCCTCGGCTTATATTCGGGTCGGCTTATACTCGAGTATATACGGTACCTAATGTATATCAGAAGATGACGTTGGTGTGGAATAAAATTAATATTACCAAAACAGTAACCACAGCTTTAGTAACTGTTCAGCTGCTGTTAAAAATGATTTCATGTATATGCCCTAAACATATTCAACCTAGACTATTGTAGCAGATTTAAGACCTGCTTGCAATCTATCTGGTTCTTAACTACAAAGTCTTTCTTCTGACATTCAAAGATCTACGCTCAGCTGCTCTGCTCCTACATATTATCCCTGATCTCCACATATGTTCCTGGACATGTCGTCTGCTACATACACAGCTGCCTTCTCTCTGCTCCATTTAACCTCTCTGCTCTGTACTGCCTTCTTCCTTATTACATGTAGAACGCCTTCTTTTCTGCCGTCTATGCCTATAAGAGCTGGTTTCGCAGTTGTGAACATGAATTATTCTGCCTCCTGGATCATAAAAGTATTAAATAAACGATGGTATAAGCTGATAAAAGTGAGGACTGTGACATGGGCAGCAGATGGATTAGAACAAAGAAAAGGTTACACACACAAAAAAAAAGACTAACATTTATGGGCGAGGAGAGGTGTCTACAGTGTTGAGTTCTCAAATTTAGGTTATAGGGTTCATGCCGCAACTGATGTACAGTTACTCGTGGATGTATGGCATTTTGATGGAGCTTCAGTACACTAAGGTTGTGGTAAGGGTAGATGGTACATGTGGTTCTTATCTGGGATTTTTCCACATCCTAGGTGTCTCGAGATAGGAATTGCCAATTGAAGTACTATATGATAATGTATGGATCACACAATGCCAATATGTATGTTTTAAGCAGAGTTACACTTATTATAGACCCCAATTATCTGTAAAATCTAGTTATCTGTGCCAGTAAGGTATGTAACCACACAAGATAAAGTAGAGCAGTGGTAGGCAACATTTGGCACTCCAGATGTAGTATAATACATCTCCCATAATACTCTTCCAAGAACAATGCTGTCAAAGCATGAGGGGAGATGTAGTCCACTACAGGAGTGCTGAAGGATGCTTACTCCTGGAGCAGAGGAAAGTCAAAGACAACAGGGCTATATCTATTGACCAAAGGATAATGGCAGCTCAGAAAGTGGCAAAAATGTTTTTAGTAAGTCTGGTCCTTAGCACAAAACTGGAATTGCACTGTGGTCATATTCCCACCAAGAGGATTATAACAGTTTAGTAAATCTGGAGTTGGAGGTAAATCTAGATTGGAGGTCTGAGGTCAGCTTAGTCTCCACGGGAGGGGGAAAATATGTGACAAACGCTCCTTCCAATGAACGTTTGCCACAAACTCCTGGAGAATTGTGGAAGCCGGCCTCCTGCCCACCGACTATGGTCCAGGTCTGACATACCGTTCGGGAGTTACCCTGCCCAGCCGCCATTAGCAGCTTTCCCTGGGTGCCCCTGGTTGGACACTTTCCCTTCATTCGAATGGAACCGAACGCTAGCTCCCTGGCAGCCGTTCACATGAACCAAACCCATGAATGGTCCTCAGTGGTACTTAACCGCGACCGCTTTGGAACTAACTTTGGCATGAGGACTTTGTGGGTCCCCAGTCATCTCAGCGGTACTTAGCATAGAATGCTATGGAACTGTTTTCAGCATGAGGTGACCAAGCGGTTCCTGGACAACTTGGTCCGGGGTTTTGAACCACTTTGCAACCTGCCAGGAGAGCGCTTTTTGGAGAAAATATGCCTGAGACGAAGGGGAACAAATGCTGCCTGAGAGCCAGATGGAGCACCCCGTATTGCGGCTGCTGGAGCTCCCGAAAGTTCACCGGCAAAAGCACCAAACGCCCTGGAACTATTTTAAGCATAAGACCTCGTGTCCTGCCAGTCAGAACTTTAAAACGGTGGCGTTCCCCTACACTGCATGGATCTGAGCAACTTGGGCGCTCAGATCAGGGCTATTTTGGGAGGTATAATATGTGGGGTTATTATATGTTTTTAATATGTTTTGGGGTACTTTTATGTTTTCATATTTTGTTTTGGGCTCTCTGTTCCTGGGAGATAATTAGCTTACCGGTCTTTAACTCAATTATCTCCCAGGCCCAGAGATTCCTGGGAGGGGTTTGTGTTGAATACAGTGGAGACCCCATGCTGGGGTCTGTGCATAAAAAGGCGAGTTTGGCTCATTAAAATCAGTTGTACTCCCAGAACTATGTGTCATCTAGATACTGGGTGGGGAAAGTGCTAAACACTGCTCAGCACCTTGTTTCAGCTCGTGGAGGATTCGGAAAGTCCTTGTAAGGACTAGAGCTCCCAGGATGGAGAGGCTCCAGGAGGACCCCAGTCAAGCCACGGCGACTGGGGCAGAAGAGCTGAGATTTTCACCGGTTCCAACGAGGGAACCTTGGCAGAGGTACAGGGCGCGCCGCTACACCTTACTTCCTAGTAATCACTGTATCTCAAATGCAGTTTGATCACATTGGCAGGGTGCTCCCAGTGCCAGGACTGCCACCACAACCACTTACACATCTATAGGGCTCCAAGTGCCAGGACCACCACCACAACCACTTACACATCTGCAGGGCTCCTAGTGCCTGGACTGCCACCACAACCACTTACACATCTATAGGGCTTCCATCTCCCAGTGCCAGGACTGCCACCACAACCACTTACACATCTATAGGGCTTCCATCTCCCAGTGCCAGGACTGCCACCAGAACCACCTATACATCTCTAGGGCTCCCAGTGGCTGGACTGCCACCACAACCACCTACACATCTCTAGGGTTCCCGCCTCCCAGTGCCTGGACTGCCACCACAACTACTTACATATCTATAGGGCTTCCGCCACTTACTAGACATGTGCAATTTGTTTCATGCAATTCAGATATTCAGATGCTTATGAAGTTCCAAAAAGCCGAAGTTCCGAATTGCCGAAGTTCGGAAGTGCCGAACCGAACGCCATTGGTCCGAATTGCCGAAGCAGACAAATTTTTACTCAACCGAATTTCCGAACCGAGTTTTTTGCCCATGCACATCCCTAGTAAGTATAATAAATTATTCATTATATATTAATGGATCTACCTGACATCGCTGACATTTAATTCTAAATGTATTTTGATATTAATACTAGAATAACTGTATTTATATATAGATAACTAAATTATTTAATTAATTATATATTGGCGAAACTGTCTGATGTGAAACATCACTGAACACAAATATATATATATATATATATATATATATATATATATATACACATATATATAAAAAATTAGAACACATCTTTAAGCTATTAGAAGGCAAAATTTTAAGCATCTATTTTCCATAATACTGTGCTTGTAAACCCTAGCATCCCCCACCCTCCTCCCTTTTTAGTGAATTCTAACTACCAAATCAGGTACATGCTAATTATATACTTCACATTCTATTTATACCAACAAACATTAAGCTCTATCTGGTGAATGTGCCCTGCAGTGAGCCCTGTATGAGGCTTACATTATCTGGAAATGCGAGTCGTAAGAGGAACTATATAACACTAATAAAGTGCAATAAAAGGGGTTCTAATCCCAGAAATACTATGAATAATAAAATGGGTAACTATTATATATTGGCTAATATTCATCCTAAGATGCTATGCGGATGTCACTTAGTGACATTAGGAAGAGTTTAAGGAAAGGTTTTTTTGGATCAATACAAGGAGTTATAGCTATCAAATGGAAATTAGTAGATATTACAGGAAAGCTAAAATTGAACATTAGTAGGAATAATAGAGAAGGTATAGGATGTAACAAAGAATTATGCACGGGTCAATATTCAATTTTGTAGGTTGTAGATAATGAGGCATTAAAAACGATGATTAGATGTAAAATACATGGCCTTGGGAGGAGTTGTAAAACGTGCGATATTGGTAGCAGAAAAGAGTTACTGAGTGGCTGTAATAGTCATTAGGTACTTATAGGGCAGTGGTCCTAAGTGGAATTTAAAAGGAGTTATAAAAGAGGTCATGTTTAGGCCACTACGTGTTTTATTTGAAATATTAATTAACAGGAAATAAGGCAGATAAGAATCATTATTAAGAATTAAAGACCATGGATGTTAAAAAGTCTCAGTAGGTTAAAACGTCCATGAACATTACATAGCACAAGGTTGTCTATGTATAACCCGCAAGGAAATTAAGAGAATTGATGAGGGAATTGCTCATTTAGGGCAAATACCTAAACTGCACACAAAGCAAAGTTTGAGACTATTTTTTTCCCCCCAATTCAACAATTTGGGCCACAAAGTGCTATTTTTATCTCAAATCTCCACAATTTGCAGATTAGTGATACAACCTCAAAATATATCTTAGGACACCTCTACCATCAGCACCTGAGTATGGTACTTGTAACACTGTGCTTTCTATGAGGCAGCCCTCTGCAAACTGGCTTGGCCCTTCCTTGTAACCATTATTATGGTTTTACATACCTCATCATTGGGTGTGATAAATACTTGCTCACAGACTAATGGTTTTCCTCTGGACCTTCTTGTAATTTTTTAGTTTACTTAATGGGACATGACTGCAGACTTATAAGCAAATACCCCCATACAGGGAAACAAACTGCAAAGTCCTATAAAAAAAAATAAAAAAAAGATGAGGACATACATACAGCTAAAAATGCCCCGATACTGAAAAACAATGAGTCGAGTAATGCATCAGGTCAATCCCACATGCCACCAAAACCACATATATAATGCCTGCCAACCCAGGAAACAAAATAAAAAGGACTGTCGCCCATGACCTACCTTGTTAATGCAATCGATTCAGATACAGCAATGTTGTCTCCAAGTGCCCAGTTTAGAAGAAATACTACTCCACCATCCATGAAAGATAACCAGCTCAACCAGACAAAATCATGTGCCCTCCAAGAGACAGGAGACAGCCAATCCACTACCAATTCCATAAAGCTTCCAAAATGAGACTCCATATGGGTGCCGGGCAAGGCCATCCCACCAGTTCTACTTGTAGAGCTGTCTCCTAAACCGGTCCCACTGCAATCAAGAAAGGAAACAGAGATTACATTCAATGAGCTCGGAACATTACAAGCCTTTAACCCATCCATTGAACTGCAAACTTAAAACTAAATGCCTAAGCAATGCCAAAACAGGAGAGAAAGAGAGAAGTAGCCCGGTTAATAACATAAGGTCATCTTGTCCGTGATAAAAACCACTGTCCTATTACAAAACTCTTCACCTTTTAACTTTAAAGAAACGACAATCATGAACAGCTCCAAAAAGGTTAAATTACAAATGATATCTGTAACGGCTCACCTGGCACCCCGACTAGGTACCTCCGTTAAAGGATGCTCCTAGCGCTTCCTGAGGGCTCCAAGCACTCCAGCAGATACCATAACCACCGTAAACTCGTTCAGGTAGCAAAACAGGAACAAGCTCTTATAAGAGCTTAGTGATTATAGCAAGAGAGTATGACGAGCATAGCAATCCCTTGTAGCAGATTCCCCCAATACGAGACAGAACTTTAAATTGAGGGTGAAGTAGAACTGTTTTAATAAGTCTCAAATTACTTTTTTTTATGCAAGTTCTTACACAAAGTTACCACCCACATGGTCTTGTGGAACAGCCAATCAAATACATTATAATACAGTCAAACACTCCCAGTTAGGACACACAAACCCTCCCCTCTGCCTGTGATAAAATTACTGTACACAATGGCTTAACTTAATTATCACAGGCAGGAAAATATACAATTTCATACAATATTCATAACACCTAAAATATACATGCAATCTCCATAAAAAGTACATATTCTAAATCAGCATACTCCAAATACAAACATACTCCTCAATCCTGGAGATAATTGGCTTAAGTAACTGTAGTAAACTCAATTATCTCCAGGTACAGAAAATATCACTAAGTCACAACTGCAACAAAACACATTAAAATACATAACTACGATTCTATAGAACTGAACCCCCACATTTGACCTATCTCCAGATAGCTTGGATCACTAAAGTCGAACAGCGCTCAGATCCCACGAACACAGTCAAATCGCCATTGGGTTAAACAATAGCAAGGGCTGATGAGAGACTGAGGAGGGACAAAGCAGCCAGTTCCAACTGGTCTGGCAGTGTCCCTGGGACAACACCCTGCTGGAGAACAATGGGACAGGAAACGGGGGAGGGGAATAGGCACACCTTCCCATGGATTCAAGTGGGCAGAAAAAGTGTCCCAAAATCCAATTAGCCCAAACAGACTTTTTACATGGTAATACTTCCGGAAATTTTCCCTAGCATCCAATAGCATATGCATGCCAAGGGAGACCTTTCCAAAATACAGGAATTAAAGGAGACCTTTCTTTCCTTTGAAACCTGTTTTGAATAAAGGAGAACCTGAGTACCAAAGCACCACTATCACTCTTTCAAAGTCCCTGCCTACCACACTCACTCCCAGGAAACTACTCTAACACTGCTTTCAGCAAGCACTCCATCTCATCCTTCCCAACCTGTGCTTCCCAGGACTGCCTAACCAAAGTTTCCTCCTGGTTTGATATGCATGAATGCACCCCAAGTGCTAGCGCTGGTCACTTCAACAGCTGGTTCATCCAGGGGTCCCTGGTCCTCATCTTCCAACCTGAAGCATGCAAGCACGTCCTCCTGCTCTCCTCTATGCTGTCCCAATTCGCTGCATCTTTCCGTGCTGAACTGAAATCTTGTAACCAGCTCCCATATGGACCTGGCAGCTACTGGGGAGTTCAAAGATAGTGTGCCTGTATTTGAAGCACATTCCCATAAGCTGCCGTATCCACTCTTTACCCAATCTCTAAAAACATGGGCATGCATCGCCTTCCTTAGCTGTTCAGGGAAAACCTCTGCAAACACCTAAAAACCTACCTTCCTGAAATGCCTTATGTGTGAAGAGTGTCTTTTTTTCATTTTATTGAAAGTGCACTTCTTACTGAGCTACATTGGGAAGTCGGTGCAGAAAGTCTATGCTAGGTAAGAAGGGGGAAGCATACATGTTTTCATTGGGGCTATATCTACTAAATATTGTTTTATTTCTCTATTTGGGCAGTGGAGCATCCTTTTAAGCAGCAGTTCCAATCATCTGAAGAATGGAACTCTAACCAAACGCTTAACTACACTGGAAATATTAAAAAATAATAATGAAAAAAAAGTATGATTGGAAGGCAGATTTCAAATCCTTCCAAGATGCTTTTTAGCAAATGCAGGAACATCTATTTTTTTCAAAATATTTTCTATATAGTAAAATTACCGAACTGTAACGTGCATAAGAGAGAAATCATAGTTAATATACAAGCCAAGCTCAAAGTAATGGATAATCAAAGATACTAGCCAAGTCAGGATAACAGAAAATTGGGAAAATGTATAAACTAGCCAGGTCAGGATCACAGGGCTAATACACTGATATTAGTAATAAGAACACGCTGAGTGGGCATTAAAACTAAGATAGAGCAAGGGGGCGGGGCCAAGCACTGCTACAGTTCAGACGATAACTCCAAAGGATTCTAGAGATATTAGCATGCTCCTCAAGGGCACGCCGCGCTCAAGGCTGACAGTTACCATGGCAATGGTGGGTTCCAACGCTGCTTCTGATGCAGAGAGCGACCTAATGGAGGCAAACACCGACCACACTCACACTCAGCTCTCAACCTCAGCTGACACAGGTGATAACCCCAGGCTGACACCTTCAACTAAACAAAATATCACTGACTTGTATGACAGAATTAGACAACTTTTCAATGCTGATATAGCAGTGGTGAAAAACAAAATCTAGGCGGTCACGGCCCGGGTCCAAGCCACCGAAGAGGACGTGATCAACCTCAAACAGGGTCTTACAGCCTTGGGGGAAAACCGTTCAGCACTTACAAACAGCGCACTCATCTCTATCACTCCAAGTTGACACCGTTGCATAGGAGTTGCAGACAAAACATCAAAATATGGTGAGTAGTGGAAGCAGTGTCCCCAGTGGAACTACCACACTTCCTAAGATGGCTGATTGCATCAGTGCTACCCACCAAACAAGCAAAACTTATACAATTAGATGGGGTCTATAGGATCACCAATTCCCCCAGGGCTCCAGCTGGCCCCCCCGAGGGACATCATAATCAGATGTTATACCTTCACAGACAAGCAATGACTGATAGAGATTCTCCAGGAAAAAGCGCCTCTGGACTTTGAATCTCATCAACTCACTTTCTTCCAGGATATAAACCAATCCACGCTGTTGTGGCGTAAAATCATGCAGCCCATCACCAAAAAGCTGCAAGAAGCTGGACTGGCATATAAACGGTCTGCACCCCACATGCTGCAGAAGGGGAAAAGCATGTCAAGCAACATCTCCGGCTGAGGCCTTAGCATTCCTCTCAGCCCTCGGCCTGGCAGAGACAGCTACCACACTAATGAGGTCTAAGGCCATGCATACCTGGGACGTCCCTTGTGACACCCTTTGTACCTATAAGAGGCCGTGAATCAGGGACATAAGCAGGACTGTAATAACTTACCCAATCGCACATGCCCCGGGTTCCCCGCCTAACTTCCACTTCCCCTTATGTTTTCATAGTTTAAGATTTATTATATACTAAAAGTATATTTTGGGCTATACACTCGAGAACGAACATTCAACTGCATCATTAAGTTAAAACTGGTTTGATGCCTATAATGTCCCTTTAATGCTTAGGTAGGGTACACTGAATTTGTTTCCTGATGGTAACGTGTATTCTATTACCCTACTGCGAATTCCCCTTGCCCTGTGGAAGGCAAAATTGCTTTTGGCAGTTTCTACACAACACCTAGAAGATTTTTCTAAAGCCTTGCCTCTTCTCCTGCTTGCCCAGGGTAGTACTGTGTTCAAATAAATTACAGCAATCCAATAATGTAACATTTTATGCACACACATACCCATGCACCACCACCTCAATACTTTCAGTCCTGTAGTGTAACTATAGTATAACTATTCATAGATCTTCCAAGTATTGTGCAAAAACTTTCAAGTTGTGAAGATTATTGATGGTAGTCTTATTTCTCCTGCCACTTGCTGAATACCCCATTCATCCAGAATTAAATGCTAAAATGAATGAAGATTCTAGTTTTTGTCTCTGCTTTTAATGCCTGTCAAATGGGCATTAATGGAAAAACTGGTGACGATGAAAAGAAAATCCTACAGGTAAGTTAAATGCAGCCTAATTCTTACTCATACATAGAATACTGAGCACCTGCACCTTGCAATTAAGAAGCAGAAAAACAAATCAAAAAAAGTTTGCTTTCAAACTAACCATAGCTGAAAGATGAAGATATTTTGAAGACACCAGAAATCCCATAAACCTTTGCTGCTGAAATGTGAAGAACGTTTGGAGAGCTCAAAGGTTTTGACTAGATCATTGTTTCTTAAAGTGTTGTCTCATTATGTTCAAAAATGTAATATACTTCATTAGATGCCTTTATTTTTACAGTTTCATGGTTTGGGAGCTATTAGAGTAATTAATTAGGGAGTATTTTACATTTGTAACACAAAAACTCTCTCATCTTGTTATCCTTGCAAATTCTACATAATTATTTACATTCTAGTCCTAAGCTCAACTTTCTGTCTCCAGATTGCACAAGCTTCAGTCAAAGAGGTGGAATAAATAAATGGGGATGGAAAATCATGCAAAGCAGGTTCAAAAGGTGTACATCACTGCATTACATTAATTGGGAACACGATAGTAAAGAGGAGATTGATGCTGAACAAGGGAGGAACAGATCGGGGATACACATTATAGATGGTTCCTTAAAAACATCAAAATAGGACAAGAGAGTACCAGTGAACCAAAAATCATAGAAAGGTACAGGGTGCAATGTCTGGAGTGGAGGACATATAAGGTAAATAAAAATAAATAAATAAATAAGGCAGTCAGGCAACACAAAGTCTTGAAATACAGAGTGGGCAAAAAAGACAGAGGTGAAGACAGACTGTAAATGTCAGGATGTAGCGAGTGAAAACTAAAAATGTACAACGGTGACCTAAAAAGGGCACAACAATTATCTAGAGGTCTAGATAGAAAATAACAATGATAACAAAGGGTCTAAGATGAAAATTGTCGAAGTGAAGATAATAAAGGGGAAGTACTTTAAACTGGTTTATTACTACATTACTTACTGATAAAATGCTTGTCCCCAGGGACAGATCAATATTGGGGCTAACAGAGTTGCAGCTCCAGGCCCATAGCCATTCATTCTGATACAAGTTTCACTACTTCCCACATGGTTTACCCTCTATGGGGAGGAATGATGGGGAGGAAATTGTGATTAGATGGCCATAACATAGTTAACTTAACCCCTTGAGAACGGAGGCAATTGTACAAGTTCTGACCAAAACAAAACCTGAAATTTGCGCTATATGTCTGTGCAACCATGATTCACCTATTTTATATTAAGTGCACCCACATTATATGTCATTTTGTTCAGGATAAATAGGGCTTTCATTTAACATCAAATTATTATTTATATATTTAAAGCACAATTAAATATGAATGAAATCTACAAAATGTTTTTGAAATTAAGATTCTGCATTACATTTTAACTGTGAATGTCATAACACTGTTAGCTTTTACTGCAACAAAGCACACATATTTGTATGTTGTGATGTCCCATGTGTACAATGATGCCCCCCATGTACAGCTTTAATGGGTTCTTACAAAATTACAGGGTCAAATAAAGAGCTTGCTCATTTCAGTTTTTACACATCAAAATTTGCCAGATTGGTTTGCTGGGCCTATGTTGCATTTGAGACTGTATGGCAGCCCAGGAATTAGAATTACCCCCATTTTGGCATTCCATATGCAAAAGTAGACAACCCAGGGTATTTAAAACGGGGATGTCTAGTCTTTTCTAGAAGCCACTTTGTCACAAACCCTGGTTATAATTTTGTATACCCGTTTTTTTCGTATGCTCCCGAACTGCTAGGGACTTAGTGATTATAGCACTCAGCCCTAGCCCTGATTTGTATGTTCCCAAGAATCAAAGTGCAGCATGAAAGTAAATCCAGCGGTTCGTCAGTCACATAACCAAACATCAGCCTAGACTAGATGAAGGGTACAAACGAATAATTTTATTTAGGGCGAATGACTGGCTTTTATGCAGTTCAGGAGTACAGTATACACGCCCACAAAACCTCCCACAACACGCCCACGAAATTCTGAGTCACCATGACTCTGCATAAAATACAAAATATTAAAATTACCTCATAATACACACAAAACATATAGGAACGCCCATAAATGTCATATCCCCGGACAGCCTGGATCTGAGCGCCGAAGTTGATCAAATAGCTTTCAGATCCCACGAACACAGCCGACTCGTCACCGGGGTAAAGTTTTGACCAACCGCTCATGAGGCACCTGCCCGAAACCGTTTACTGTTACTTGTCTGATTTATTCGGTATTCTGTGTAATGATTCATAGGTATTTAAGATTGCTTTATTAGCGGATATATCCTTTACAGTTTGAAGATTTTTTTTATTAGGTAAACTGATTTATAGGTTGTATTCTCTCATTGTGTGTTATTCCACTTTAAACAAAGGTTGCTATATTTGTAGTATACAGGTATTTACCCTGCTGTTCTGGTTAGCTTGTCCCCACTACCGTACTGTTAATACTTGTTTCCCCTTTTTACTTGCTTTTCACAACCCCTTTGAGGCCTCTCTCCCTTCTCTCCTGGAGCCTGGGACTGTCCTGGCCCCTGGCACCTTGATCGTGCTCTTTTCAGCCTATTAATACTTCTTTGCGGCGAGCTGGGGGTGTGTGTGGGTGGTGGGGGTGCTCAGCGAGATTCTTCCACAACCGGCGGGACCGCAAAACCGTGTGTCGCGACAATTGTTGCACGCGGCGGCCATCTTGAATCTTGCAAATGCCGCGAGATTCACGTTGGCCATTTATTTTTTCATCCAGATCGGTATTACCGCAATCTGGACTAAATATACTTACCTTCAAGCTGTATCTGAGGCTCCACACTCACCACTGGAGACTGCAGTGTTGCTTTCTCATCCACAGTTACGGTACCTACTACAAGTGATTACAAATACATTCTGTGCTGATACATGCTGTTTGCTGACAACATAATGACATACACTGTCAGGGTATTTATACCGGCAGACATTTTGTGCTATGATAGAAATTAAAGTGTATATTGCCTGAATCATTCTGAACAGAGCAGACTCCATTTTGTTATTTAAAGTTAACACAAGGCACAAGATTTCTATCTCTTCTGTAAAACGAAACACTTTGCCAGAAGCTAAGGATTGCTTAGTATATACAAACCTGTTGATAAGAGATGAGAACGGGGGATGGACAGACTGTTTCAAATGCTAATGGAATAAAATAAATTCTAAACCCAGACATTTGTGACAGAGAAGATTAAATAATTTAATTTTACTTTCGATATTGTATAGAGTCCCGCTGTAATTTAAGGGTCATATTTAGTATTATAACTGTCATATTAGAAATTATAGCCGAATTTGGAGACACATAGTCTGAAGAAAGCCCAAAGAAAACCCTTTGAACTGACAGAAAACTTAAATTATAAATAACCATAAAGATAAGGTAAATTACATCAAAATAGCCACCAGGAAAAGTTAACTCTTTCCTGGATAGGAATGTTTAGTAGGAGGAGACTGCCCTCATTAGACCAAATACTTAAATTGTTATCTGGAAGGTAACCACAACTCCAGTGTTTCTATTGGTCTATCACCTAGTGAATTTTTCCTTTAAAAGTTAAGACAAAGGGAAGAGAAGGTATACAAAGGATGCAGAGAAAGCAAGAGAGTTAGCAGTCGGGGGCAAGGAAGTCGGAAGCAGGCTAAGTCAAAGTGAGCAAAGAAGCAGGGTCAGAGCGAGAAATCCAAACAAGTTCCTGAGACTACCTACTCATCAGATGAGAATGTCTACTCAACTGGTAATTATACTGGTTTTATTTAATCTAATTTAATTAAAAATGTTCTAATAGCATGATATATGACTGGATAAATCACGATCAGATTTCGATATTTAGAAATCTTAGTTAACTAAGAAGTATATATTTATAACCATTCCATGCTGCAGATGGAATTAGAATAAGTATGTATTTATGTGACATATCACATGTTAGCATATCGTGATATTTATCCAGGTGTATTGATTTGCTCTAAAATAAGATAAAATATCTGTTTAGGCAAGTTAAGATTCTGCTTATAGAACATAGTAGATTACTCTTATTGGATGGTTCCAGGAAATGACTAATGAACTGGTTTAAATGTTATTTTATTTAAAATCACATGAGAATAGGTATTAATTACCTGGGAGGTCTAGCCAGCATTGAAAGGGTTATTCTAACTGTCAGCTAAAGTTTTATGGCCTTAAGCTGCAGCTCTGTGTCTAAGTTTCACTTTCGAAGCTCTGTGAAAGACAGTCATAAATCTTGTATTAACCATTGGAATGTGTATTGCCATTTAATTGCATACCATGTTATACTGAATATTCATTGATCATTGTCACGCATGTTACATATTATTATTATTTAAATTGTCACAATAAATTGTATCTATTTTTATAACAAATTGTGATTTTTATTTATATGGAATACATTTCACTTACACGATAACGATCTTTGGGATCTGAGAATTTAAATAGTGGCCAATTCTCAACTGTTTACTATTATTATCCCATAAATATCCCCACAACACTGAGGTGTAATTGTTATGTAGGAATTTATTGAGCATCACAGCCATATACACTGTGCCATCCCACTGGAGACTGCAGTGCTAATTCTGACCCACAGTTAAGGTACCTACTACAAATGATAACACATACATGCTGGGCTCATACAGATTGACATACACTGAGGTGTAGTTGCCATGTGGGAATATATAGAGATTAACAGCCATATACACTGTGCCATCCCACTGGAGACTGCAGTGCTGATTTCTCATCCACAGTTAATTCAATAGGTGCTGGGCTGTTACATGCTGTTTGCTGACACAACAGAAATTGACATACACGGAGGTGTAATTGCTATGTAGGACCACATTGGGCTTAACAGCCATATACAATGTGCCTTTTTGATTACATTAATTGCCATAAGTGGGTGTCCTCCGGTTCTCATGGCACACCACCAGGGTTGAGCCCCCAGATATCCTCACAGGTGTTCTGCACATTCCCTACAGGGATCTTCCTCATGCTTTTTGTTGTCTGGAGATACATTATCACACCATGAAGAACTATCACACATGCTGTGCACAACAGTTTTTTTGCTGACCACGGAGGTACAGCATTGACGTGTAACTGGGGTGAACCCCTCGAAGATACGTCACCTTGGCAACAATTACGAGGTTAACCCCTCAATATCACCCCGGGCAGGTAATTAAGCCCCTTGATTCTGAGACTACTACGTCTCCCATTCACTTAAGGGAAACCCCCTTTTGTACACCTCGAGGGTGAGCCCCTCTTTATGGCACTATCATTGTAGACGGCTATACTGTGAAGCCGATCCCGTACTAGGAGCTGGCATCTTACGTGCTTCTCCATTTATCTTGCTCCCACTGATTGTCGCTGTGGTTCCTGAACTTTCGGGAACTGTCTCATATGGGATTCAAGTTGTCTAGGCCTCCCACACCTAAATATCCTCATCTCGGGGACATAGATTTAGGGCTGTGTTTTTCTTCAAGGCTGAGCACATAATTCAGGCTCATCACTTAGACAGCTTTCCGCAAAACTTACTATGCTGTTGTGCCTCATCTCCTTCTGACTCATTTTGGATATTCGGATCTTCAACGTGGATGGTTTTTCCTTTTCCCCGGATGGCGTTTCCTTTGTTTTACACGTCGGACGGGATCGGATTCTTCCTCCGTTTCGCATCCGTTTTTTCTAGCAATCCCCGAATGTGCATCATGGACACGCTTTACGGTTTGTTAAGGTTACAGTGCCCTTACAGGTTGCCCCTTGGGGCCAACTTTTGGTGTCATTGGTTAGACCCCATAAGCCGGTCTCTACTACGACTTTGGCAAGCTGGATCCGCTGGCTTTTGTCTTTGGCTGGAATAGATTCCAACTTCGGTGCACTCTCAGTTCGCGGAGCTGCGGCGTCATAACCCTTCTTAATGGGTCACTGGAATCTACTCTTGGTGTATTTTATTTCACACCGTCCTCTCACTCTTATTTCACTTTTCTAAATTCTCAGCGTTAAAACTGCAATTATGAAGCCTCCTGTCATGTGATAAAATTGTAGATTATGCTAACTTAGTAATGACAGGAGGTGAATATTTCCCATCCTATTGTCTCTTCCCACCCTGGGAGTTCTATATTTCAATATTTCTGTCATTTTTTCCATGATATTAGGATATTCTATGATTATATATGGTGTTGTTATGTGTATTGTATGGTATTATTGTCTTCTCTAGCTAGACAGATTGTTATAGTCGTTTCTGCCGGCTAGGCATGACTGTTATATTTAATTTACATCTAACTTAAGTAGTAGGCAGTTATGGTATGTTAGACAAAATGTCGATTCAGATTCCTTTCACTACTTTCTGTTTCTTTTCAGTGTGATCGGTGCTTTCTACATCTATTCTACAATCTACGGCTATAATGGACGTTTCCATGGCTACAGTTTGGATTCCTTGATCGTTGTTATGTTTGATTGCAATTGTTTGAGGTTTGGACTTTTCGGACATTTAAACCTTACTTTTATTAGTTCGCTACAAAGAAAGAGGAAGTGATGTGTGTGACAGATCCTTTTGTATAACATGGAAGTGTTTTTTGATTGGTTGTTCTCTTATGATCTGTGCTGCAGGGTGTTTCAGTAAAGCGACTTATGTAAATATTTGCCTCCTGTCATTACTAAAATTAAGATTATAGGTACACTACATTAGCATAATCTACAATTATATCATCATCATCATATTTTACTGTTCTAAAACACTCATATTTGTATTCCGCTATGTGTCCCAAGCAGGGCCGGTGCAAGGATTTATGAATACACAGGCGAAAATGTATTTTGGCGCCCCCCAAAAATTGTGTCTTTGCCTGTGTCTTTCTTTACCCCTCCTTAGTGCATTTGCAGTAATTGCAGAGCGTGTGCCAATTTCACCAAGAACGGAAGGGACTCTGTTGACACTGACAGTCTCCCAGGGATTGAGCAGGGTTCAGCAGTAAAAGAAGACTCAATGTCAGATATTTTGGGGGGAGGGCCTGGCACCTACTGGGGTTAAGGAATTCCCCAAACGTTAAAACCATATAGTGGCTTTTAACGTTTGAGTGTTCCTCATATGTATATGTATTATATTAATATTTGTATATATTATAAACATAAAATATATACATATCAATATATGCTAATACTAAATATGGTAATATATTACACATATGTTAATATACTTGTTCTTGTTTTTCTTGAAACTTGATGTATTAAAGACACATGGACACAAAAACACAATCACATTGACACTGACATAAACGCACACGTACCAACACACACTCATCACTGACACACATTAAAGCACACAAATGGATACACTCATTGACACACAGTGTGCCACACAAACACACAATTTGACACACACTCTTCATTGACACAGTCTAATACATAAACAAGCACACAATCATTGACAAACAATCTGACACACACTCATCATTGACACAGTCTAATACATAAACAAGCACACAATCATTGACAAACAATCTGACACACAAGCACAGTGACACACACAAACAGACACTGACACACACACTCATCACTGATACACAGTCTCACACACAAACACACTGATATACACAAACATACACTCATCATTAACATATAGTCTGACACAGAAACACACTAACTGATACACACAGGCATGAGCACATTTATTGTCACACACACACTCACTCTGACTGACTTACTGTCGTTCGGTAACAGCTGCCATGGTACTTTGATGAGTAAGGCAGCCTGATGCTTCATTACAGCTATTCATAGAGCTAAGGCTGCTGGATATGACATCATGTATACCTGCAGCCTTAGCTCTGTGCACTGCGAGGAGCGACGGGCTGCTGGCGCTCCTCCCTCCTCCAACATCTCGCAGCAGCAAGATTTCTAAAAGCCAGCAATAAGTGCCATCCCCAGGTCATATAGACCCACTGGGAAATTTTGCTGTATCCCTGTGGGCTCAGAATGACCAGCGGGAGGAAAGAGCTGGGTGCTCCTCCTTCCTGCAGGTCACCCGAACTTTGCGCCCCCCTGGCCGCTGCGCCCTAAGGCGGCGGCTGCCTGTGCCGCCTTATCGTAGCGCCGGCCCTGGTCCCAAGTACAACAATACTCCAATCCCCATATACTTGTTTTATGGGGTTTTGGAAAGTTACAGGGTCAAATATAGAACTTGCACATTAAACTCTCTTGTATTTCTGCCTCAGTTGTCAGCAGGGATGGGCTGGGACTGGGTGGGCAAGAAGGCAATTGCCCCCCATGCCGCCCTAAATCATGTTAAAAATGGCCGCTGTCTCTGCCTGCTTGCCTGCCATGGAGGCAGAGACAGGATCTCTTGGGCCAAGATTTAAGACTTTTTCTATGTACACAAAAGGCCGATTTCTCTCAAATATTTTTCACAAAACTGTCTAAATCTGTGTTAGTGAGATAATCCATCCACCTCACAGGTGTGGCATATCAAGATGCTGATTAGACAGCATGATTATTGCAAAGGTGTGCCTTAGGCTGGCCACAATAAAAGGCCACTCTAATGTGGCGGAACCCACCTCGCCACTGGGCATTGGAGGGGCCTGGCTGCCTGCCTCTTACCCGCTGACTATGGCCCCTGGAAAACTGGTACATTTAAAGATTTATATTTGGGCTTGTTATACTGTATATTGCTGTTGCTGGCCCTTTTAAACTCATCTATGGACAGATTGGGACTTTTGGGACTACTGTCCCTTTAAGACTGTGAAGCATATTCAGTATATTGCCTTTCATATTATATATGTATTCATATATGTGTTAAGTTTAACCTGGGTGATTTGTATGCAGCATTCATCTGATTGTTCGGTGGAATCACTCCATTCAGTATATTGAGTGAAACTACCGAACAACCAGACCACCCAGGAATGAGTGTGCCTCCAATTACCGTTTGCAACAATGTTGCAAACGGGTAATTGGCAATCAGTGCAGTGTGGTCTGTGTCCTCTGGGTGGCCGCCATTCGGGAGCCGAACACGTGGCGGCGGCCATCTTAAACTACCGAACAGCGGTGTTTTGCCGTCGAGCGTCTGGAACTAAAATCGGACACTCGACTAGGCAAACACCGCTGAGACCTCCAGACTTCCAGGATTTCGTGGGGAAACTACCGAACGGCCCGCCGTTCGGTAGAAAGAAACTCACGAACTAGGGGATTCATGCGAATCCCCCTTAGTCTCTATAACACCAGTAATTCGTCTGTTTCATTCCCTTTTCTGTGACCGACCGCAGGGCCAAAATGCATGGAACTGTTTTCGAATACTTTCCCCATGCGGTCGGTCAAATCTTTGGAACCCCATATCTCCCGAACTGTTCATCCGAATGACTTGAATTTTGGATATGTTTCCCCCCTGAATAAGGGCTATCCAGCGATGCTGGATTTAAAGGTGTACCCCCTGTTTTTGGGGTACATCCAGAACTTGGCTGGAAAAGTGTACCGGATAATTGGGTTTAATGTTATCTGAGGGGAGGGGATGTGTGGGCTGAACCATGTATGTGATTGGTTATTTTATGCCTCCCCCTGGGTGTGGCCTGTATGTGGATTATTGTAATAAAAGCCAGGCTGGATGAGCCAGTCCAGAGTTCCTGTTTTACCCTCAAAGTGATGTGTCGTCTCATTATTGGGGGAAGGATTTATTGCATGCTGTTCCAGTTGACTGCTAGGAGTACAAGCCTATTCGTATGGTTCCTATTCAATGGTCTACAGCATTCATATGCTTGGGAGAATTTAAAGGTTTCTCGGATTCGGTGATTGTGGTGTCTGCCAGAGTGCTTGGAGTCCTCAGGAAGCACTAGGAGCATCCATTAACGGAGGTACCCGGTCGGGGTGCCAGGCGATCCGTTACATTGGTGGCAGCGGTCGGATGGCGTCCTGGTGTGAGAGGAACAACACCCTGGAGACACAGGAATTATTATGGAGCGGCATAGAACCAGCGAGTCCCTGGACAGTGCTCCAAGTGGAAGAGGAGTTTAACTGGAGATTACAGAGCATCTTGGCCACACTGGATAAGCCGATAGCAGAGGCATCCAGGTTGGCATGCAGAAAGGATGCCTGACAGGGGATGTGGGAAGAAACCCTAGAGGGTGTCCAGCGTTGGCGAGGTGAGCATCTCCCCAGCAAGGAGCAGCGATTACAAGCCAGAGTGGCCCTACGGATACCTATGCTGGGAGAACAGGCTCAGGAGGAATGGGTGATGCAAATTGATTCACTGGCATGGAGAGAACTGGGTCTCGAGGACGCATACCAAGCGCTACGTTGGTACGCGGTTCAGCGGGTGCCTGGAATGGCCAAATTTGGCAAACCCGAGGGCGAGGATTATAATGGCCCTGGCTTATTATGGGGGACATTTGCAGAACCAGAATTTGGGAGTGCGGCAGAGTCACGGCTTTGGGACATATTTGACTACAGAGAAGCCGTGCTGGATCTCCCTATGGCCGAGGACCTAAGGCCAGACTTGACTGAACTGGCTGTCCAGGAATGGGAGCTGGAGCAGGATTACCAACACCTGTTCAGCGCCAGTCAGTTACCATATACCCCACAAGTACCACCAGAGCAGTGGGAGATCGAACAGAATTATGCGGACTTATATGATCCAGTGACACCACCTGTCTCTAACCTGATGGGGCTTTTGGACTGTACACCATTGGGAGCGGTGAGTTTTGTTCCCCCTCCCAACAACTAAGCCCACCAGTAGGAGACCTGCATTTAGTACCTCCTACTGCCCAACCAGCCCCAGAAATGGGGGACCTTATCGACTGGTCCTGGGAAGACCCACAGATGGCAGGTGGAGATGGGACCGTGGTATCTCTGCCGGCCCTACAGGGAGGCTGGGCAGTTGGCCCAGATCCCCAGCGGCAGTGTGTATTACAGGGGACTGAAGGTGCCATCCTTGCTCCCCAGCGGCAGCCTAACACACCAAGGGGAGACAGTAAGCCCCACACCAGCACAGATGGGACCGTGGTCTCTGTGCCCAAGCTACAGGGAGCTGAAGGAGATGTCCTTGCTCCCCAGCGGCAGTCTACGGTTCAGGGAGAGGGGTTTGTTATTTCCTCTCCCCAGCGGCAGCACAGCTCACCAAGGGGATACAGTAAGCCCCTCACCAGTATAGATGGGACCGTGATCTCTGTGCCCAAGTTACAGGGAGCTGAAGGAGACGTCCGTGCTCCCCAGCGGCAGTCTACGGTTCAGGGAGAGGAGGTTGTTATTCCCTCTCCCCAGCGGCAGCACAGCTCACCAAGGGGAGACAGTAAGCCCCACAACAGCACAGATGGGACCGTGGTCTCTGTGCCCAAGTTACAGGGAGCTTAAGGAGCCGTCCTTGCTCCCCAGCGGCAGTCTACGGTTCAGGGAGATGAGTTTGTCATTCCCTCTCCCCAGCGGCAGCTTAGCACACCAAGGGGAGACAGTAAACCCCACAACCGTGCAGATGGGACCGTAGTCTCTGCACCTACACCACTGGGGATAGGGACAGTCGGTCCTAGTCCACAACAGCCAGACAAAATATCGGAAGGGGAGACAGTCGTTTTTCCCCAACAACAGCTGTGTTCAACCAGGGGAGAGGACACCCTGGTTACTTTTTCCCCAAGCCTTGGACTTACAACTGGACACGAGTGGCAGGGGGCCATCTGGACAACTACCCCCTGTAAGGACAGCCAGCCGACTATCAGAGCCCCAGACCGACTGGAGGTCTGGAGTCTGGATAGTCTAAATGGGAAAGGGGAGAAATGTGGCGGAACCCACCTCGCCACTGGGCATTGGAGGGGCCTGGCTGCCTGCCTCTTACCCGCTGACTATGGCCCCTGGAAAACTGGTACATTTAAAGATTTATATTTGGGCTTGTTATACTGTATATTGCTGTTGCTGGCCCTTTTAAACTCATCTATGGACAGATTGGGACTTTTGGGACTACTGTCCCTTTAAGACTGTGAAGCATATTCAGTATATTGCCTTTCATATTATATATGTATTCATATATGTGTTAAGTTTAACCTGGGTGATTTGTATGCAGCATTCAACTGATTGTTCGGTGGAATCACTCCATTCAGTATATTGAGTGAAACTACCGAACAACCAGACCACCCAGGAATGAGTGTGCCTCCAATTACCGTTTGCAACAATGTTGCAAACGGGTAATTGGCAATCAGTGCAGTGTGGTCTGTGTCCTCTGGGTGGCCGCCATTCGGGAGCCGAACACGTGGCGGCGGCCATCTTAAACTACCGAACAGCGGTGTTTTGCCGTCGAGCATCTGGAACTAAAATCGGACACTCGACTAGGCAAACACCGCTGAGACCTCCAGACTTCCAGGATTTCGTGGGGAAACCACGAACTAGGGGATTCATGCGAATCCCCCTTAGTCTCTATAACACCAGTAATTCGTCTGTTTCATTCCCTTTTCTGTGACCGACCGCAGGGCCAAAATGCATGGAACTGTTTTCGGATACTTTCCCCATGCGGTCGGTCAAATCTTTGGAACCCCATATCTCCCGAACTGTTCATCCGAATGACTTGAATTTTGGATATGTTTCCCCCCCGAATAAGGGCTATCCAGCGATGCTGGATTTAAAGGTGTACCCCCTGTTTTTGGGGTACATCCAGAACTTGGCTGGAAAAGTGTACCGGATAATTGGGTTTAATGTTATCTGAGGGGAGGGGATGTGTGGGCTGAACCATGTATGTGATTGGTTATTTTATGCCTCCCCCTGGGTGTGGCCTGTATGTGGATTATTGTAATAAAAGCCAGGCTGGATGAGCCAGTCCAGAGTTCCTGTTTTACCCTCAAAGTGATGTGTCGTCTCATTATTGGGGGAAGGATTTATTGCATGCTGTTCCAGTTGACTGCTAGGAGTACAAGCCTGTTCGTATGGTTCCTATTCAATGGTCTACAGCATTCATATGCTTGGGAGAATTTAAAGGTTTCTCGGATTCGGTGATTGTGGTGTCTGCCAGAGTGCTTGGAGTCCTCAGGAAGCACTAGGAGCATCCATTAACGGAGGTACCCGGTCGGGGTGCCAGGCGATCCGTTACATCTAAAATGTGCAGTTTTTCTGTATTTGGGGAGACCGGGGGGGTCGAAAACCAGTCAGTATCTGGTGTGACCACCATTTGCCGCACGTAGTGCAACACATCTCCTTCGCATAGAGTTGATCAGGTTGTTGATTGCGGCCTGTAGAATGTTGGCCCACTCCTCTTAAATGGCTGTTCGAAAGTTGCTGGATATTGGCAGAAACTGGAACACGATGTTGTATACACCAATCCAGAGCATCTCAAACATGCTCAATGGGTGACATGTCCGGTGAGTATGCTGGCCAATGCGAGAACTGGGATGTTTTCAACTTCCAGGAATTGTGTACAGATGCCATCTGTCCTGTACAGTGAAAACCAGGATTCATCCATGAAGAGAACACCTCTCCAAAGTGCCAGATGTCATTGAATGTGAGCATTTGCCCACTCAAGTCAGGTATGACGACTGTGACGGTTACCCCTATAGAGTGGGGGTATTTACCGTCTCGACGTCCTTCTTCCCAGTACTGGAAAACGCTGCAGAGCTCCAACTCTATATCCTGAGGAGCTGGTAGAGCTGGCTCCCTCTTCCAGGAGGGTATAGCTGGGTTTCTCTTCCAGGAGAGTATAGTGGTAAAGCCGAAGGGAGCTCTTATAAGAGCTAATAGTTATATAGCTGTTCCCTACACATGAGACGAGGCTGCGAGTGAGGATAAGGTCTTGTTTATTGCAAGGGGCATTTCTTTTATACAATTTGTCTTTTAATCCTCTGTGTTCTACAGTGGAGGAACCGAAGGAAGCACGACTAGTGGTAGGAAGGTTAGGATCGACTGGGCACAAGTTGGTGGAGTGTGAGATGGGTGCCCCTAAGCAATCACAAGATGGAGGTTTTTGACCGGCAAAATGGCGACAGAAAAGTTCTGTGTCAAGCTTACTCCAGTTGGTATGGGTGTTAAACTGGGTGAGGGATGCCTCTGCCTTAGCCAAAAAAGATTTAGGATAGTCATAAAAAGAGAACCCCCCCCCCCCCATACTTGTGCCCTAGGTCCACCAACTTGTGCATGTACAAATCCAACTCCTCCCTATGGTGCGGGGAAGTGGAACAAATTACATCACGATAGAGGCCGAAAGCAAGGACAAACTTGGGTATGATAAGCTTTCGGTTGAGTTTGGAGTCTTTGCTTTTTGACACAACGTAAGATTGACGTAGCAGTATGCTTTGTTCTCCACCACATTCTGAGAAGCAATCAGCAAAGATACAAGGTTTATGTCCTTGCCTTCCAGGATGTCTTTACGTATGATCGGGGGTACAAAGTGGGCGGGTGTGATGATGTGAGTGGAAGTGCTTGGAATTGGGTTTATGGGGGTGTCATTACCATGGGGGGAGGCGGAGTGGGGGTCGGTATGGGCGAGGTGACTGACGATGTCTGGGAGGATTCCAACTTGTCCAGCCTAACGCTGATCATGTTGATAGAGGCCAGGAGAGATGACATCAAGCCCTTGATCTCAGTATAATTATCAGGTTGAAGGACCACTCCTGACTGGGGAGTACACGTGCTGGATAAGAATATTTTATACAATTCGGCCTTGCGGGCTGTAGCCGGAAACAGGACCCCCGTGCGATGTAATTCAGCCACAAGCTTGGGGATAGTCCATGACCAGAGAGAGTACGGGGTGGCTGGTTCTAGGTTCTCGGTAGGGCTACTTGGACCAGCCGGGGTGGAAGGCCTGGTTGGGGTTTCGGTTATAGCCAGTTCTTCTTCTTGGGAATATGGAATTTGAGACATACTAAAAATGAAAACATGGGTAAGGATATGGCCTTAGTTGTGAGCATGTATATATATATATGTGTGAATCTGTATATAGTCAGTGTGTGTATCTGTGTGCCTCAATCTGCATGTGTGTCAGGTTTGTATCTGTGTAAGTGTGTGTGTCTGTATGTTCTCATTGTGTGTATCTGCATTTGTCCATGAGTGTATCTATGTGTCTGTGTATCTGCATGTTTGTCATTGTTTGTATCTGTGTGTCTGTGTACCTTTATATATGTCAGAGATGGTATATGTGGGTCTGTGTATCTGCATATGTGTCAGGTTTTGTGTTTATATGTAAATTCACATTGTGTTTATCTGTGGTGTATAGGTGTAGTCAGTGTTTGTATCTTTGTATCTGCATGTGTGTCAGTGAGTCTGCATGTATATCAGGTTGTGTATATATGTGTCAGTGTGTGTCACGGTGTCTGTGGCAGTGTATGTGTATATATCTCAGCATTCAAATGCCATCACCACATACAAACACACTCCTGCATTTAAATGTTAACACTATATACAAACACACCTCTGTGCTAAAAACACCAAAATTATATATAAATACACCCCTGCATACACATATGCTTTCTACATTCACACAAACATACTCCATACAAAAACATGCTTACATTCTAACACACAAACACTGCTCATTGCTAAATAGAACCCTGCAAGCAGAGACGTGTCTTCTGCGAGGCAAACAAGGCATCTGCCTTGGGCGGCACTTTGCAGGGGGCCGCCCCCAAACGCCCAGGCAGCTCCCTTGCTTGCCTAGCGTCCTGGGGGGCTCAAGAGTCGGCCGGCTGGCCACTTTTGAGCACCCGGGCGGCGGGCAGTGGAGGAGCGGGGGAGAATACTTACCTGAGCACATCCTGCTCAGCTCCTTCCGCGCCGCTTAATGAAGCCGGGAGCCAGAATATGACGTCAAACTAGCTGCTAGCACCACTAAGCACTGCCTACTCAGCATGTGCGCCCCCTGCCTGCCCGCCCAGCAGCCACACTGGACAGGTAAGGAATCCACTCCAGCTCTCCCATGGAGGCTGGGTGGATTTATAATAAAATAAAAATAATTATAAGTGACTGTTGGGAGAAATGTGTATGTGTCTGTCAGTGAATGTGTGTGTGTCTGTAAGTGTGTGTGTATGTCATTATGTATAAGAGTGCGTGTCTGTCAATGAGTGAGTGTCTGTCAAAGTGCCTAGGGCAGCCCAAATCCTAAATACACCACTGCCTGCAAGCATGGGACAATGGAAAAGCCCCAGCTGTCAAAGCATTGTTGGAGTTGTATGACAGTGTCACAGTTCTCACCATGACATGCAAACATGGTCGCCTCGGAAGTGCCTAACAGGGGATATGAACCTGGATCCTTCTGTGTCATGGGCCTGCTGTGTTTTCCTCTCAGCCACAATTCAGCTCATGTATCAGCCTGAAGGCCGATCTTAGGGGGCTGGATTTTTCCTGTGGCTGCTACTGTTAATCTCAGTCCACCTGAAGCAGATGCCAAATCAGCCAGGTATAAAACACTGCCTCTCTCTGAGGGCAGTGTAAGTTCATAGACTCTGGTTCCTGTATTTGTGTATCTTGATCCAGTGTTCTCCAGATGGCTTCTGACCTTGGCTCATCTCATCGTTTATTCTGACCTCTGGCTTCCCCTTACTTTGGCTTTCCACGAATACTCTTCTGCTTGTCCTTGCCTGTTCAGTGACTTGGAGCTATATCCTGCACAGCCCCCGTGCACGGACTCAAAGCCCAGGTGGCTTCTTACGTAGTCACCTTCGTCTGTGTTTATTTGCAAGCGTGAGCGTATAACTCTGCACGTCGTTCTCCACATCAGGTAAGATCCTGACAGACAGATGCCAATCTACCTTCTGGCCACCCTTGCAATAGCGGGGCCCAAAAGAAGCCTTGCTCCAAGGCTCTTTCTAGTTTAGTTCCGCCATTCTGCCACTACATTGATGTGAAGGGCGTGATTGCATGGCAAGGAGAGAGGGGGGGGGGGGGCAGGGTAGCCAAGCAAATGCTTGCCCAGGGTCTAATCGACATTAAAGACAGCCTTGAGAACGATATATATATATATATATCTCCAATAGAAGTCTGCTGGCATTCTACCAACATATAGATATATAGTGGCTTGTACTGCAATACAGACACACACACACACACACAAACACATACATAGAGCACTGCAATTAGTCTACCAATGTCCCTCACAATATTGGGTTCTGCATCCGTCCCTTTTTGTCTGGGTAAGAGTGGACTTGAAAGGGCTGCAGACAGCAGCAGTTTTGCGGTTTCTTTATTTTATATTATTTTGCATATTCCCTCAAAGAAAACATGCAGAATAAAACACATGTAGATTTTCTACGGGGACATATCTACTAAGTTGATAATTATATATATATGAATTCAGTGTTCCTTTAATAAGGTCACTGGTTCAATGGCATTTGTTCAATATAAGCTGGCATATGCTGAATAAAATTCAAGGACAGAGATAGCATCCTTGGAATAAAGCACATGTTCCTATACTCAGGGGTATAATTTAATTATAGCTCTAGATAAATTTCATTTCTGATATTTACAAATTAACATCAACATAGCAATAAGTACTGTGACAAACTCCCCTTTCCAAGTGAGTTTGCCACAAGTTCCTGGAGGAGTCTGCTTGCCAGCCTCCTGCCCACAGACTATGGACCCTGTGAAATATAATGTAAAAGACTCTGTTCGTGCAATTGGGACTATATGGTCGGTTACCGAACAACCGCACGAACAAGAGACCACCCTGGAGCTCGTTAACATCTATTAACCTATTAACAAGTTGGAACATTTCTCACCGCAGTGTTCTAATTGTTCATCTGGGTGGCCGCAATTCCTATGGACAACCACAAGGTGTTTGGGCATGAATCTCATGGAACTAAAATCAGGCACAGAAACTCCCGAACACCGCTGGACTTCCATCATCACCTGCGTTCGGTTCTAAACAACTTAGAAGGGCACTGTTCGGTAAAACCATTCGTCTGGATGAGGGGAACAAGCTTCAGGTAAGACCATTGACTATGTTCGGTAGTTTGTTCATTTTTAAACTACCGAACTAGACCGACCACTAGCCCTGATTCTATGGAACTGTTTTTGGCATGGGATCATGCCTGTGGTCGGTCAAATAAATGACTTCCATGAAATTCCTGAACCACTGAACTGATCTGGGTGATTTTTGGATATGTTGGTCGGCTAGATCAGGGATGCAACTTTTGTGTGTTTTAATGTACTTTTGGGGTGTTTGTACAAATGTGTGTTTTTTCGGTGCTTCGAGATAATTGGATTAGATTAGTACAGTTCCTGATCCAATTATCTCCCAGGCAAAGAGGAGGGATTATCCTATTTTGTATGGGAGTATCCTGGACCTGAGAGCCAATGTAATTGTGTATTTGTTTTTACAGCAGTCTACTCTCAGGTCAAGGGGGGAGTGCCCCTTGCATGGGGACTTGCATATACGGCCAGTTGTGGCTGCCATTAAAGCGTTCCAGCTTGCACTCCAAAACTGTGTGTTGTCCTGTTATTGGGGGGAAGGAAGATTTAACCCCTGTGTCTGCTGTTCCAGCTTGCAGGGAATTCAACAGGGAAAGTCCTTGTAAGGACTAGAGCTCCCAGGACTGAGTGTAGTCCAGTGCCTGGCTGTGTCTAGAGTGAATTCCCCATTCGGCTCCAGTAAGGAGCAGTTCCAGGGCCCCAGTCAAGCCCCGGCGACTGTGGGCAGAAGTGCTGCAGTTTGTCCGCTGTTCCAGCTAGGAAGCTGTCCTTGGCGGAAGTACCCAGCCGGGGTACAGGGAGCTCCGTCACAAGTACTACTTGAAAATTGCTGGGATCCCTTCTGCTTAATTCTGTTAGAATTCGGTTTATAGTGATTACAGTTTAGTTGAGGAATTTTATCGTCTGAATGGTACTGAATAGAATGTATAAACAGCATGGTTTACATTGGGAAATTATTCCAGTCAAAGTTATATTAAACAAAATCTTGCAAAAATGTACAATTCAATACTCCTCAAATGTATCAAAGGAGCATGAAGTTGGCCTGTGGGGTATATAGCGTTCCAAGGAAAAGAACAGTAGGGAGGGGTTAGAGGTTTGATTAGGAGAAAGATGCAAGATGGTCATCGCCCCGACCAGATCCAGCTAGACATGGAGCGTTGGAGACAGTGGCGGATCCCAAACCTCGTGTGCGGCTGGGCAGAAATGGGACTTCCAGATAACTTTTGAATCCCTGAACCGATCTGGATGATTTTTAAATATGTTGTTCCCTCAGATCAGGAGATGTACGTTTTATGGGGTTTTGATGTGATTTTGGGGTGTTTCCAGAAATGGATACAAATTTTCCTTTTTTTTCGTTTGGAGATAATTGATTGATACAGTAATTAACTCAATTATCTCCCAAGCATGTATGTACGTAGTGGGCATTGGATAGCATTCCCTTCATCCCCCATAAAACCATGACTTACCCCTTCAAATAACGACAGACAACTTCTTGGAGAAAACAGGCCACAGCATTTATTAACACAACCAAATACTGTATAACTCCTTTAACATATAACAAAATAATAAATATAATAAATTAACAAACAATTTGCATATAGTCATACAGTAACCAAAGAAACCGTCCTTGCCAATCAAACTTCCCCAAGGCTCTCACCTCCCCCCCCCTCGGCATAATAAAAACATCTTCCTTTTCAGGGCTCCCCACCAACTCGGTGGGGCCCAACCATAATGCTCCCCACTGGTCGACTTACAACCCAGTGGGGACACGTCCAACCTGGTACCTCCTCCAGGTTCACCATAAGAGACAGGGGGAGGATGAGACCCGGCCATTATCCCCCTTTTTCATCTAATCTACCAAACCATCCCTTATTTGGCAAGGACACACCCCCGCCTCGCTGTGACAACCCCCCCGGGCCCAAAGCAGCAAAGGGAGGGTGGGCGGGAAACTTGTTGCTGGCCCGGCTCCTAAGTGGCACTGAGGTCAGTCTGATCTGTCACCACCCACTTCCTCACATCTCACACTCCCACATGTAGCATATAGCCAATCATTCATCATCCATCCCACACTCATACATGTGCCCCTGTCCACTAAGCTGTGCACTCTCCCTGGGGCCTGAGGGGAGGGATTGTGTGTAATGTATGGGAGTGTCTAAATGTATGACTATTTTTATTGGTTTGTTCACTTTGTGTTCCTGTGCCCAACAAGGTCCACCTGGGTGTCACCCTTGTTGAGAAACTTGCATAAAAACCCAGTGTGCCTCCATTCAAATTCAGTTCTGCTTAACCCTCAACACGTTGCCTTGTCTCGTGCTGGTAGGGAACCTGCTTCAAAACTAATCACTAGCTCTACTATCTATTCGGATACTTTGTTGGCTGAGATGACATCTGGAGAACACTGTAGCACTGCTCCTTCCAAGGGAAAAGAACGCCCCTAACGGCACACACTCCTTGATATTCTGGGTGGCCGTTACAACTACTTACTCTGGGAGTGCGCCACGGCAACATACAGCAAAACAAAAATAATACAAAATCTAAATAGGGATCCCCCAAAACATTTTTGGGGGGAGTGGAGTGTTTCTTTAATGACTGTTCTCTGATAAATCCTTGAAATTCTCATTTAAAAAGTCAAACATTTCTCTTACACAGTTTACGTTGGTGGTTACTATGCTATAGTTAATAATGTAATACTGTAACCTTTCTCTCATAGAAGCACATTAAAAAAAAAAAAAAAAAAAAAAAAAGATGAACACACACAAAGATGACCGTTATTGAAATGAAAAGTAAAAAATAAAAAAAACAAAAAAAAACCCCTTCCGATGGCTCACATGTTCTATTAGCCATTAAGAAAGACATTTGCTATGAGGTATGGGGAGAGGTTAAGGGAGATGTAAGCAGGACTTTTAAATAGCAGTTACACGGGGCATTCATAGAAGTAATGGCATGCTATTAGCTGTGTATTATAGCTCCAATTTCTCTCTCTGCAACAAAAGGGTTAAACGTAAAAAGCTTTTAGTCTATTATGACCAGAGTGGGTGATGTGATGCTCTGAATTTGTAACAACATGCAGCCAAGGTACATTGCTTCAATTTCTCACTTTATTTTTAAAATTAAGGGGCCTTTTTAACATAATTCCCTCGCCCTGACTACATTATCCACAATTTTAGAAAATGTCTTCAGTAACCTAGGCAACTGCTTTAGCTACGTGAGTTAAGCAAGTACTAAAAATCCTCTTCGTTCTGTCTTTGCTGATCATATTTCCAGGATAAATAGTTATTAGCACCTCTGCAGAGCGCTTAGATGCTAAAAGCCCCCTAGAAATGGCAGAGATTATGGATCTATATGTAATACAGAGAGATGATAGGTGTTCTGCGGAGTGATGGGTGGGAAGAGCCGTAGTGAGTTATAGGGAAGAGATTATAGTTAACAATATTAAAACACACGGAGGTCTTCTAAAGAGCATAAAAGCATGTTGTAAAGAATGTTGCAGGACCTAAATGAACTGCACGTGAAGTCATAACATAAACTGGGCACTCTGAGTTGTTAAGAATTTAAATCAATTGATAATTTTCTTCTGCCCTATGTGACTTTTATATATTAATTATACATACACACACACACACAAATATATATATATATATATATTTATTTATTTTTTAAACACCGAAAGCTGTAAAGGGAACCTGTCATGTAGCCCATGGATCAGCGCAGCTAGGAGAGTGGGCCTTGACAGAGGCAAGAGGAAGGCATAACAGCCAAGGGAAGTTTAGTGACAGCTAGCAAACTGGGGGGGGGGGGAGAGCTACAATGGGAGTATTTATACCGGCCATTGTGTGAAGTGGCCATCTTAACTAAACCTAAACTTACCAGTTAGTTGTCCCTCCCACCCTCCCTGACTTTGGTTAGGTTAGAATTTTCTTTTCCATTTTTTCACAGCGGCAGGGAATGGCCAGGTTAAATCAGGGGCTATATGGAGGAGGAAGTGGGCATCCTGAGGTTTGGTGTGGATTAGGCAGTGTTACACTTGGTTGGTAGGTTCAAGCCCGTCGGTGGCTCCAAACCTGGGGGTGTAGCGGTGTACAGGGACGTTTTAGCCGCGAGGCAAACAAGGCATTTGCCTTGGGCGGAATTTTCCAGGAGGCGGCAAAAAAAGCCGCCCCCAAATGCCCAGGGCAAATGCCTTGTTAGCCTTGCGGCTAACAGTCCAGGCGGGCGGATGGGCGGCGCTGGCGAGGGAGCACTTTCCCCTGAGCTGTCTGCTCAGCTCCCTTGCGCGCCGCCCGCAGAGTGATGCCGGGAGCCGGAATATGACGTCATATCCCGGCTCCCGGCATCACTCTGCCGCACGAGGGAGCTGAGCAGACAGCTCAGGGGAAAGTGCTCCCTCGCCAGCGCCGCCCGCCCGCCCAGCAGCCCAACCGGCAGCCCCAGGGAGAGGGAGAAACCCCCCCAGCATTCCTAACGGTAAGGAGGCTAGGGGGGTTAAAAAAAAAAAGTGAGTGTTAATGTGAGTGAGTGTGTTTGTCTGCTAGTGTGTGTGTGTCTTTTAGTGTGTGTGTCTCTGTTAGTGTGTGTGTGTGTGTGTGTGTCTGTTATTGTGTGTGTGTTTGTCTGTTAGTGAGTGAGTCTGTTAGTGAGTGTGTGTGTTAGTGAGTGTGTGTGTGTCTGTTAGTGAGTGTGTGTGTGTTTCTGTTAGTGAGTGAATGTCTGTTAGTGAGTGTCTGTTAGTGAGTGTGAGTGTGTGTGTCTGTTAGTGACCATGTGTTTCTGTCAGTGAATGTGTGTGCGTATTTAGAATGCGGGGCAGGGGGGAAGGGTTGGTGCGCGGGGGGGGGGGGGAGGGAAGCGCCTGAGTTTTGTCCTGCCTAGGGCAGCACAAAACCAGTATACACCACTGGCGGTGTATGTTATGTATATGGGGGGATGTTGGCTTTAATAATATTTGTTGTTATTCCTTAATTAACTCATTAATAATTAATAAAGCTGTGGACTAATATTTCCAACAGTATAACCTCTGATCGTGTCTAAATGGGGTTCAGGGCAAGGTTAGCGCATATGCTGGTAAATCCGACTGTGCACCTGTCATGCAAAAAGAAGTTTGGAGCTGTTGTAGCAAGTGATGAAAGGCCAAGGGACTAAAATGCTTACATCCATTGTAACATGTGCTGATTCTGGTCAATTTGTTGACAAGTGCTCAATAACAATTTACCAAAAACTGACGCAAAACTACCTAAATACACTTTGCTCCCTAACCATTACAAAAGTGCTTCTCTTGTGTTTTGCAAAGTTTGAGTTAAAGAGATAAAGAGGTATTACGTGGCACAGCATCAGTTATAGGATATAAGTTATAGTGATTCCATGGTACAGTTCAAGTAGTACAGATTTTGTGGCACAGTGTGATTTATGGAAAGGAAATGTTTTTCGCGGTATGAGTTATAGACTCAGTAACAAGGTTATTTACCAAGCTGAGAATTGTTAGGGAATCAAAGAAGTCAAACTGGAAGCATAGCAGACTTGTAAAACTTTTCCAGTTCGGCTACTTTGGCTTCAAATTGGAAATTCATTGTCAATTCATAATATTTCTTACTTTAGTAAATAAGCCCTGTATCCATGACTGCCAACCATTCCGATTTTGGCTGGGCATGATTTTCGGGTTCTGCCCTTCCATCCCTAAATTTTATCCTAGTGTCCCACTTTCGGGAACTCCAGAGAACTGTCCCCAAAAAGTGTAGGTGCACCTGCGCTACATTCAGGGCTCTAGAATCCTTCAGAAAGCACTGAAACAGTGCTCCCGGCATGGGCCGGCCAGCTTGGGCAGGCATTCACACCAGGCTGACAAACCAGTAATTTGTGAGGAACCTTTACCTTTTCAGATGGGCTCGCCCCTTTAGTCAAAACCAGTGACACAATCACATCACTGGCCCATCCCCCCTTCACCCTCCCTCCCAGTGATGTCCCTTGTCTCTGGATGGCAATGTTGGGGGGGTACGTTGTATGAGTTATAGTGAGAAATTATGTGGCACAGAATTAATTATAGAACAGGATTTTGTGGCACAATACAAATTGAAAGGTGGATTGTATGCGGAAGTAATAAAACAGGTAAGGAGTCATTATGTTGTTTAATTGCTACAGTGTAGTATATTTAAATCCCCATCATTGTATATCTCTTTAAATTTTGTTCCAGGTCTAAACGCAAACCCATTAATTGCAAATTACTCAACGTGAAAATGTTCTTTAATGCTAATCTAATGAAAAGGAATTGTGTAATTACACAGAGAGCGCGGAGCTAGAGAATCAATATCTGAATATAGACAGCTATCTCATCAAATGCACAACTAATCAATCATCCTACCAATTACAACTTTATAGTCATTAATTATTTTCCCAATCCCAACTTAATTACTAAAGGCTGGTGTCCCTTGGAGGGTGTGTTAGTCACTGTGGAGCTCACGAATTTGCCTAGACAGCGTTTGGGAGGGGGAGGGGGGGGGGGGAGTGATTACTCCCTCTAATTAATTGTGTGTATCAAATCTATGTTTCGGGAGAAGGGAATCTGTAATGAAGAAGGGGGGGAACAACAGAAAATGCTAAGAAATTATACACCATAGGCCTATGAACATTGGTTTCGCATTACATTTTCTATAACTCTCTACCTAAAATCATGGGAATTAGAGTCCCTATCTATTTACTATGTTTCATATGTTTTTGTAGAGATCATTTTTTCCAACACAATCTTAGTGTATTCAAGTATGACTCTGGTTATAACACTTATTACAGGTTATTCAGCATCCAATATGGGTATACACATGTAAATGGTAATCAATAATTGGGCACTTAGCTGATTATGTCTCTGCTCAATTGCATAATAGAAGGATGCTTTTTTTGGTCATTATTGCCCATTTTGAAATTTAAATGAAATATTTATCATGATGTTTCAAGTATGTTCATAGACTCCTCACCAGGACAACAATAGAGGGTTTAAACTGAAACACATGTTTAAATAAAAATGTTGCGTTTATGTCTGCAACAGCCTTGGAAATGTGTATGTAATAAATTAATGCAAATTGAAGTTAAATGCAACATCGCTTTGCCGTAGTATGCTTTCATCAGAGTCTGATTATTATTAGGCTAATAATTCAGTGGCGTTGCTAGGGGTGGGCTTTAGGGATAAAGCCTCGAACATGGGTCTGTAAAAGCCTACATATTATATTTGTTTATAAATTATTACTTGGTGCTGGCCCTTTCTGATGCCACTAAGAACTGTAGCCCTATGTAGCAAAAGCGCAGCTTAGTGGAAAGTGGCCTTCAAAGGGCTAGGAGGCGGGCATAGGAGGAAGCATGTAGGGATTGGTGGTTTGAGGGTTAGGGGTTGGGCTATATAAATAGGCAGCCATCTTAGAAAAGTCACTTTTAATTTGCCTACCTGTCTGAGTTTGTGTGCACATTTTGTGTTCACTTATTGGGCCAGGTGGGTGTTTCTCTTTTTTGTTTTGCTGCAGGTTGGACGAGGTGGAGAGGATGCTGGGGATCAGGATGGCGGCGAGATATCGCGGAGCCGACTGGAGACGGGCCCAGCTCACTTCCATGCGGGCGGCGACAGCTCAAGATGGCGGCTGGAGGCAGATTTGGGCACATGGGGCAGGTGTCACGGCGAGCATGGGATCAGGAGCAGATGGCACTCCTGGGGGTGACCCAGGGACGACTGAGGGGTCGGTGAAGGCTAGAAGCAAGAGGGCGGAATTGACAGGGATGTTCCCTACGCCACCGGGCAACACGCTTAATTTTCTTTCGCGGACGAAGAACTTGTGGAGGGGTGAGTTTTGCTAAATTTTCTCGCTTCTTCTGTTGGAGGGCTTTATAGACCTCATGGGGGAGGACAAGAAAGACGAGAAGGAGGACGAGGACAAACAAAAGAGGTGTCGTGAGATACCAATATCGGTCGGTGATTGGTTGCGGGCGTTCTGCGTCCTGGCTGGTGTACTCGACGAGAAGTCGCCGGCCTGTGTACATTGTTGTTCTGCTATTTGGATGGCATATGGGACACATACCGCTCGTACGGGGGCCTCACGTAGGGGAGGTATAATTAGCAGTTTCGGCAGAGTTGGCTAATCCAGGTATGAAGGTACAGATGTACCTGCCTCTCTGGTTGCGGCTGGTGATGACACTAGAGGAGCAGCCCTTTCAGCAAACGGCCGGTGCAAGGGGAGCAGTCCGCCTCACAAAAGGGCTTATGCGAGCTCTACTCAAGGTCAGTGCACAATTGGGGTCTGCCTGTCGTTTTAAGCGAATGTGCACGGGTTGCGGGGGGCACCCACAACCTCCATAGGTGTTTATGACTTGGTTAGGCAGGGGGTGCTGGGGGGGGTCTGCTTCGACAGGGGTTGCACCCGCTGCCATGGGGCATAACCCCAGTGAGGTTAGACACGATGGAGCCAGGGCTGAGCTGCTACGGTAATAGGGCTGATGCGGAGTTCTTGCACAAAGGCTTTGAGTCGGGTTCCCTTATTCCCTTCCGGGATAGGGGTGGGTCGAGCGGGTTCCCAGTGAAGGCACGCGCGTGACCTGTTAGCAATCGATCGCTGCCAGGGGAAGATGAATGGCTTGATGGCTAATTTTTGTTGGAAAAGTTGGGGGAGTGGTAGTGAGGTATAAGGACTTGGAAAGGGGATTTCCTGGTTACTATCACTCGGATGGAGTTCACCTCTCCGAAGTGGGGTGGGACCTTCTGACCCTGGGTTGGCAGGAAGGATAGGAAATAGGCAGTGCCAATGATGGTGTCACGGGAGTCGTACCCGAACACGCAGAAAATAGGAAGCCCACGAAAGGTGGATTCAAAAGATATATCACTGAGCCTTAGAATTTAACGTATTAAATTAGCAAAAAACAAGGTCAAGAACAAATCAGGGTCAAGGATACAGAAATACAGAAAGTCAAGACAAAGCAGAGTCAGGATACTAGAAATCACAAGTCAAATACGAGGCCAAAGTCAAACACAGGAAATCTCTAGGAGCATTAAACAAGAATCTAACAAGAAACCACAATAGGGCAATGAATAAAGGCTAAAACAAGCCTTAAATGGGCTCACAAGAATTCCCATTGGTCCATGTCATCTCTGCGACCCCAAACAGCATTGGGATGCCTAGATGATGTGGTCCCTTTGAGGCCATGATGTCATGGCAAAATATTTTATATATATATATATGGGCTGCAGTTCTTCTCGCAAACAAGCAGAGGAAGCCATTCGCCAGACCGAAAGCAAGTGCCTTCTACTCAGGTCGTGCGGCCACATGGAGCATTCGGGTCGCGTGGCCCGGGGACTGAGGCAAAGCGGCCATGCGGTGCGCTTTGCCCGCATGGCTGGAGGAGAGCAGTGGCGCGGGCACTGGGTAAAGGTAATTTGGTGACAGATGGTACTGGATACACTCACCAAGCAGTAGATTGTGATATTGTGAAACCGGTTACTAGGCTAAGGACAATCTGTGAATCTAATTGAGCTTCAGAAGATTTCCAAACTGGCTATTCTGTGTCCCAACTCTTTAAACTTCATTTTTCCATTTTTGTGGACAGACTATGTTGAGAACTTTGCATCTGGAATATGAGACCTTGTCTTGGTCGGGTCACATTAAATTTGATCCCCTTCTAGATCTAGTTCAAACAATCCCTACAGGAATTATCCAATAATTTAACAAAATACGCCTTTTAATTTGACAAAATATCTGGGGTATTAATCCCTGGGAATTTCATACACCCAATTAACTCTGCCGAAGTATAAAGGACGACGGTTCTCCCAGACATGGATAAGTATTGTGTAGCTTTGCTTCTTTCTAGAGTGGTGGCCTGGAGTGTGGAGAATCCCTCAAAGTTACTGGTGTCTCTTGAGAAGGCACTGATAAGAGTGCCTCTTGTGGGTGTGGCATGGCTCAGTCAGAGGTTCAGTGGCTCATATAAACCCCATTATCATTAACAGACTTGTTTGGTACTCAACAATTTCTAACCATGGGTCCTTATGCCCACTTTGGGGAAATCCAGGCTTTCTGGCTGGTTCAAAAGGTGATATTGCTTGTATTCTTTTTACTTCACAGCCAAATATGGGGACCTAGATTTCATAAGAAAATACCATTATTCCTGCCAGACTAACGCTACAAGACGATTGTGGGATTTGTAGGTCAGAGACATGGGCGTCGGAACTGGGGGGTATGGGGGAGACGCATCCCCCCAGCAAATCATGCGGGGGGGGGACAGGTTATGGAGAAATCCCTCCCAGCTCCGCCGGCTCCCCTCATGCTGCAGCCGCCCGAGCGCTCTGCAGAGAGCCTCAGGCGGCTGCAGCTTTGCCCGGGCTGGTGCGTCCATGAGGGCGCAACGCCCGGGCGCAGCATGAGGAGAGGGGCTGACAGGAGGTAAGCGCTCAGCGCTCCCTTCTGTCACTCCCTCACTGTAGCGTGGCCGAGCTCTGTATGGTCCGCAGGTACAGGCAGCATCTGTCTCCTGAGTGTTCACTTCCTTTTAGTCCGACCGGGTACAGGAAACAAAATCTCCCTGTACCTGCGGATCATACAGAGCTCGGCCACGCTACTATAGAGGTAGGGGAAAGGGGGAGGAAGAGAATGACAAGGGAGGGAGGGGGAGAAAAAAAGAGAGTGGCAAGGGAGGGAGGGGGAGAAAAAAGAGAGTGACAAGGGAGGGAGGGGGAGAAAAAAGAGTGACAAGGGAGGGAGGGGGAGAAAAAAGTGACGAGGGAGGGAGGGGGAGAAAAAAGAGTGACAAGGGAGGGAGGGAGGGGGAGAAAAAAGTGTGACAAGGGAGGGAGGGGGAGAAAAAAGAGAGTGACAAGGGAGGGGGGGAGGAAGAGAGTGACAAGGGAGGGGGGGAGGAAGAGAGTGACAAGGGAGGGGGGGAGGAAGAGAGTGACAAGGGAGGGAGGGGGAGGAAGAGAGTGACAAGGGAGGGAGGGGGAGGAAGAGAGTGACGAGGGAGGGAGGGGGGAAAGAGAGAGTGACAATGGAGGGAGGGGGAGAAAGAGAGTGACAAGGGAGGGAGGGGGAGAAAGAGAGAGTGACAAGGGAGGGAGGGGGAGAAAGAGAGAGTGACAAGGGAGGGAGGGGGAGAAAGAGAGAGTGACAAGGGAGGGAGGGGGAGAAAGAGAGAGTGACAAGGGAGGGAGGGGGAGAAAGAGAGAGTGACAAGGGAGGGAGGGGGAGAAAGAGAGAGTGACAATGGAGGGAGGGAGGGGGAGAAAGAGAGAGTGACAAGGGAGGGAGGGGGAGAAAGAGAGAGTGACAAGGGAGGGAGGGGGAGAAAGAGAGAGTGACAAGGGAGGGAGGGGGAGAAAGAGAGAGTGACAAGGGAGGGGGGGAGAAAGAGTGACGAGGGAGGGAGGGGGAGAAAGAGAGAGTGACGAGGGAGGGAGGGTGAGAAAGAGAGAGTGACAAGGGAGGGAGGGGGAGAAAGAGTGACGAGGGAGGGAGGGGGGGAGAAAGAGAGAGTGACAAGGGAGGGAGGGATGGGGAGAAAGAGAGAGTGACAAGGGAGGGAGGGATGGGGGAGAAAGAGAGAGTGACAAGGGAGGGAGGGATGGGGGAGAAAGAGAGAGTGACAAGGGAGGGAGGGATGGGGAGAAAGAGAGAGTGACAAGGGAGGGAGGGATGGGGAGAAAGAGAGAGTGACAAGGGAGGGAGGGATGGGGAGAAAGAGAGTGACGAGGGAGGGAGGGGGAGAAAGAGAGTGACAAGGGAGGGAGAGAGATTGACATCCATCACACAATCATGCAACCCTTACACACACAGAAACACACAATGCATTCCTTACACACACTCAATGCACCCCGTACACACACACACACACAATCACACAATCATGCAACCCTTACACACACAGAGACACACAATGCATTCTTTACACACACTCAATGCACCCCTTACAGACGCACACACTGCATCCCGTACATACACAGAAACACACCTTGCAGCCCTTACACATACAAACACAGATTCACACAATGCATTCCTTACACACATATCAGGACATCCCCTACACACTCCACCCCCTGTGAACAAACTCATTGGTGGAACATGAAGGTGGACCCTGGGACCCAGACCTTGAGCTGTGTAAAGGGCCCCCCAAAAATGGAGCTGCTTCCCGTTCTCACAGAACATTGTTTTTTGTGACCACAGTTACAAAAAGCCTCCAGAGAGCCTGTTCTACACCTGACCAGTGGAGCCAGACTGCAGCTAGAGCCCATCATCATCCTCATCTGGTTGTAAGTAGGCAATCTAGCATATTATTCGTGGCACTTATCTTTAATTTACCTCACATTAAAGAAACACTATAGTCCCCAGAACCACTGCAGCTTAATGTAGTGGTTCTGGTGTCTATAGCCTGTCCCTGCAGGCCTTTTAATGTAAACATGGCGGCACTCCAGCACTGGCGTTAGTTAGTTAACATGGCAGAAAAATAATTGGAAGGGTTTAGGGGGCTACTAATATGGATGGGAGGAGGGGGAGGTAGAAAAATTATTGGAAGGGGTTAGGGGAGTACTAATATGAATGGAAGAGGTAGGGTGGGTTCTAATATGCATGGAAGGGATTAGGGGGTACTAATATGCATGGAAGGGGTTAGGGGGGTACTAATATGCATGGAAGGGGTAGGGGGTTAATATGCGTGGAAGGGGTAGGTGGGGTTCTTTTGTGCATGGAAGGGGTAGGGGTGGTTCTAATATTCATGGGAAGGGTAGGGGTGGTTCTAATCAGGAGGATCCCGGCGCTGTATCCGGGTAAGTAAAACCCCTTCCCTGTAGTGACCCTTTAATGTTATTATTTAATCATTTATATAGCGACTGCAAATTCCGTAGCTCTGTACAATGGGATAAACAACTCTTAGTTTACGGAATAAGAATATACCAGGCGAGTAAAAATGCTATCCCCCCAAGATTTTTGGGGTTCCTACGTCCATGCCCCGTACAAACACACATACACACACACACACACACAAAAACACACGCACACACTATATATATATACTGCGAACAATATAATAGTCAACTGTATGTATTGAGCCTTATAGTAGTAGTATGGGGGATAACCCACGGGGTTTCCTAATTCCCATTAGAATCTATAAGATGCCAGGGAGTTTTCTTATTCCCATTATAATCTATCGGATGCCCTGGTCGGCAATAGGGATCCCGTTCCAAACAGAGGGCTATCTGGCGACTTAGGTAAATTTTAAATTAGAATTGCTGTATAATAACGCAAATCAGATAGAATATGATGATAGTCGACACAAATATAGTAGCGTCTGAGGAACCGGGATGACCCAAGTAGAACGGGTAAGCATCTAACCCGGAGTCGGTGTCTGTAACCGAGGTTGGATAAAGGTCTCCCAAGTGTCTGACCAGACGCGCATTTCGCCTGTGTACCAGGCGCGTCGGGTCAGACACTTGGGAGACCTTTATCCTGTCTTATAAAGCCAAACTAGCTATTCTGTGTCCCAACTCTTTCAACTTAATTTTTCCCTTTTTGTGGACGGACTATGTTGAGAACTTTGCATCTGGAATATGAGACCTTGTCTTGGTCGGGTCACATTAAATTTGATCCCCTTCTATATCTAGTTCAAACAATCCCTACAGAAATTACCCAATAATTTAACAAAATACGTCTTTTAATTTTACAAAATATCTGGGGTTATTAATCCCTGGGAATTTCATACACCCAATTAACTCTGCCGAAGTATAAAGGATGACGGTTCTCCCAGACATGGATAAGTATTGTGCAGCTTTGCTTCTTTCTAGAGTGGTGGCCTGGAGTGTGGAGAATCCATCAAAGTTACTGGTGTCTCTTGAGAAGGCACTGATAAGAGTGCCTCTTGTGGGTGTGGCAAGGCTCAGTCATGGCAGAGGTTCAGTGGCTCATATAAACCCCTTTATCATTAACAGACTTGTTTGGTACTCAACAATTTCTAACCATGGGTCCTTATGCCCACTTTGGGGAAATCCAGGCTTTCTGGCTGGTTCAAAAGGTGATATTGCTTGTATTTTTTTTTACTTCACAGCCAAATATGGGGACCTAGATTTCATAAGAAAATACCATTATTCCTGCCAGACTAACGCTACAAGACGATTGTGGGATTTGTAGGTCAGAGATGGAAAGCCACGTCCACTCTTACATTTTACTGGCTTTCCATGTCTTTACCCTGTGTTTTCTTTCATTCTCTTGTCCCTTAATCCCATGTATTTATATTTTTTCACAATAAAGTTTAAAAAAAACTCAGCAACTATAGAATTTCAAGTTCCCGACAAGCTCAAACTTTTCTGAACATTTTACCTTCTGTATCATCTTTTCACAAACTATACGTCAACAAATCCCCTTGCTCTTCACACACGTCTACGCTTTCTCCTGTTCGGATTGCCATTTTCTTTATTTATCTGCCTCGCTCTCCTTGTTCTCAGCTAGCAGGGTAGAGCTCAGTCTCTCGGCTCACACTGTTACAGCTCACCGTCTGTACAAATAACACTTCCTATTTACACATGTTTTTGTCTGACTCTGCCTTGCTCAGGGTTTGTTTATACAGATCAATTAGACACTACTCGAGTCAGGGGGGACAATGAGTTCTGTACAATATATTATCACTGCTAGACTGGCTACACAGTGCCCCTCAACCTATTCACACTGCCAGGCTGAGCACAGGGCCCCTCAGCCAATTTGCACTGTCAGACTAAAACACAGTGGCCCCATAGCTCATATTATTATTGGCATGTATATAGCATCAACTTATTCCGCAGGGATCCCACAGTCAGGTAACACAGCACCCAGTCAGGTAACACAGAACCCATTAACCCATTCACATTGCCAGCCTGTAACGTCACCTAAGCATTCATGCACACGGCCGGTGTAGTAACATCGTACTCCTAAGCCCATTCACACTGCCATCTGGTAAAATATCTGTAGTGGAGCTCCCTGTACCATGGCTGGGTACCTCCGACAAGAACTGCTTCCTATCTCGAACAGGGAAAACCTCAGCACTTTTTCCCCAGTCGCCATGGCTTGACTGGGGTCCTCCTGGAGCCTCTCCGTCCTGGAACATGGCAGAGCACTAGCTCTATTCCCTCCCAGGGACTGGATGACACACAGTCCTGGGATCTTTAGTCCTTACAGGGACTTTCCCTGCCGAATCCTCCACAAGCTGGAACAAAGTGTTGAGCAATGATTATAGCCCTTCCTCTCCCAGTAACTTGACAACACATAGTTCTGGAAGTACAACTGGTTTAATGCATCCATACACAGACCCCAGCAGGGGGTCTCCATTGTCTTCACCACAAGCTCCTCCCAGGAATCTCTTGGCCTGGGAGATAATTGCGCTAAAGACCGGTAAGCTAATTATCTCCCAGGAACAGAGAAGCAAACAAACAAAAAAAATACCCAAAAACATAATAGAATCATAAAATAACCCCACAAATAATACATTGTTAAATAGCCCTAATCTGAGCACCCAAGTTCTCCAAAAAGCACTCAGATCCATGCAGTGTAGGGGAAACGCCACTGTGTTAAAGTTCTGACTGGCCACACATGGTCCTATGCCCAAAATAGTGTCAGGGCATTTGGTGCTTTTGCCGGTCAACATTCGGGAGCTCCTGTGGCCGCAATACAGGGTGTTCTGCCTGTCGCTTAGGTAGCGTTTGTTCCCCTTATTCTCAGGCACCTTCCCTCCAAAAAGCGCTCTCCTGGCGGATTTCAAAGTGGTTCAAAACCGCGAACTAAGTTGTCCGGGAACCGCACGGTCATCTCATGCTGAAAACAGTACCATAACATTCGCAGCTACTTCCAGCTGTGGTGACCGGGAACCAACAAAGTCTTCATGCCAAATTTAGTTCCATAGTGGTAGCGGCTAAGTCCCGCTGAGGTTACCGGGAACCCACAAAGTCCTCATGCCAAATTTAGTTCCATAGCGGTCGTGGCTAAGTACCGCTGGGACTATTCGTGGGTTTGGTTCATGCGAACGGACACCAGAGAGCCAGTGTTCGGTTCTATTCGCATGATTGGAAATCGCCGAACCAGGGGCACCCAGGGAAAGCTACTAGTGGTGGCTGGGCATGGTAACTCCCAAACGGTGTCCCAGACCTGGACCAAAGCCGGTGGGCAGGAGTCCGGCTTCTACACTCCTCCAGGAGTCTGTGGCAAATGTACATGGGAAGGAGCGTTTGTCACAATACCCAACAACCCATTCACACTGCCAGCTTGGGAATAATGCCATTCTCAGCCATTGTTCTTGAATAATCAGCAACGTTTTTTTTATAGTATAGTTCTCCATGAAACATTATACAGTTCCTAATTCATTCACTCTAAATGTTAAACAACACTTAGCTTGAAATCATGGATACGGAATGGTTAACACAATATCGCCCTACACGGCATCCTGTGATGAGAGAAGGAAGGTCTCACGCAGAGCAAACATTTCTGTGAGATCACTTCTCATGCCTGGCGTATTAAACATCTGCTAATTATGCAGAATGATGGCATCGCCAGATAAACGAGCACCTTATTAAAACATTACTCCAATGTGCACCTTCCAAGGTGACCCCCGATTGCTCTAATTAACTCCTCCACCTCCTGACTTCTGTGCCCAGAGCTCCCGGAGCCACCATTCATCAAGCTGCTGCAAATGGAAGTGGTAACAATTTGTGTTTAATCCTCCTTTATACTCTGTAAATGCCAACGAGATCTCACAGTGTGTTCAACGACTTGAACACACACACGTACACACACAATATATGCACATTAATCTACATATTAGGTTTTACTGCATCAAAAAACAGCTAAGGTACAGCTTCATAAAACCCTTCACTATATCTTCATCTATTACTCCTGACAGGGAGAAAGGCTATAAGGACAGATGACAACTATTGCTCCATATAAACCCCTACAACTCCTCCTATTGCTCGATATAACCCACTCTTCAACATCTACCATTGCCCCATATAACTCCTCCTATTGCTCGATATAACCCACTCTTCAACATCTACCATTGCCCCATATAACTCCTCCTATTGCTCCATATAACCCTCCCTATAAAACACACCAGAAAGGGTTGTGCAGAGCCTGGGGGCATCACAGTGACGCAACTTGTGTCATGGATGAGGTTCATAATCGGCGGACCTTGCCACTGCAGGTGCAGGTCAGCCTGGAGTGAACACACACCAGGCTAAATTACAGCCTCAATTCACCACACCCTCCATCCACAAGATCCTACAGAGGGTGCTGAAGAAGCACTGTATCCATGGTCCTAATACCTGCAACACAAATCAAGTGCAACTAATAATGTTCTTGCACTGTGCTGTCTGGGGACCGTTCTCGAATATGGGAACCAGACAACAAAATCAGAACAGCGGGACAGGACCCTAAAATAGGATAACTACTCATGTTCCTCCATATAACCCTTCCTATAACTCCTCCTATTACTCCATATAACCCTCCCTATAACTCCTCCTATTGCTCCATATAACCCTCCCTATAACTCCTCCTAATACTCAATATAACCCTCCCTATATATCCTGCTATAGCTCTATATAACCCTCTCTATAACTCCTATTATGCTATATAACTCTCCCTATAACTCCTCATATTACTCTACCTATAGCTCATTCTATTATGCTATATAACTCTCCCTATAACTCCTCATATTACTCTACCTATAGCTCATTCTATTATGCTATATAACTCTCCCTATAACTCCTCCTACTGTTCCGTATGACACGTTTTATAACTCCTGCTTTAAATCTCAAGAATGCAATTACTGTGGTTGTTAGAATATGTGGAAGTGCAGCATCCACACGCTACATATATTTTTAATCTGCGTCCCAAATTATTAGTAGTTATGATAGAACCCTTCAATTAAACTGCAACAGTTTTTCTACACTCCTTTATTACAAGAGCTAATGGTCCATATAGCCTGCCACTGGATCTATCATTATTTCTACTTGTAAAAGTGCCAACACACTGTGCAGTATTTTTGCTGTAATGACTTCTGTGACTCTATATAATTTCACTCTGTTGTTTCTCTTATTCCTCAATATAAGAATTTCCTATCAATCGCCCTACTTTATATAAAACACGTCCCTAAATTCACACTTAATAACACCCAGCACTTCATTATAAACTGGCCAACATTCATAGTACTTTTCTGGCAGATGACTGCCCTGGCATTGAAACATTTCATTGTCTGCAGTATACGGGGTCAGTTATATTGTGCTTTAAATGTTGCTGCAGCGGTAGTTTTTGTTGTTTTTTTTTTTGTGTGCAAGTGGCTTGCAGCCACGCTGACACCAACTGATGCTAGGATTATGCAAGAATTATTTGCTTTGCTTTCTGTGAAGGTAAGTTCTATAGTCTGTCTGATCATCACTTGCAAATTGTAAGCACACTTACCAGGTCTGATACTCCAGTGTCATCTTCACAGCATCCTCGCCCATTTGGATGCATTTTTATTGTCCAGTCATGGTTTTAAAGCACTTAAAGTGCATTATTCTATGTTATTTGATATTCTGGTTTTGACCCAGATATACCAGGAAATTTCCTGATGGGCCGTGGCACCTGGGGCCAGCCAAACAGCCCAAATCATGAGACTACTGTAATTTAAATCATTTTCCCCTTGGACTGTGCCAGCCTGTGTCAGTCCGAGGGGAGTAAAGAGGGAGAAGCTGGGGGCTGGTGCGGCCACAATTAGACTGCCGGCGGGAGACCTGTCAATCTCCCTGCACTATTTACCTACATTTTGGCCGCATACCTCGCCTCTGAACACAAGCCCCATCTGCTGAATGGAAGCTACACCTCCAGCACACAAGCTCCACCCCCACATGCACGTTGCTGACCTCTCTAGGAGGAAGAGGTCACAAAATGGCAACTTCCCCCACCAGTGCCAGGTAAGCTTCAGCCAAGTGTCTGTGTCTGCCAGTGAGTGAGTTGTGTGTGTGTGTGGGGCTGCTAGTGAGTTGTGTGTGTCTGCTAGTGAGTGAGTTGTGTGTGTGGCTGCTAGTGAGGTGTGTGCCTGATAATGAGTGAACTTTGTGTGTGTGTGTTTGTGGATGGCTGCTAGTCAGCGAGTTGCGTGTATGTGTGGCTGCGGCTGCTAGTGAGTTAGGTGCGTGTGTGGCGGCTAGTGAGTGAGGTGTGTGTGTGTGTGTGTGGCTGCTAGTCAGTGAGTTGTGTTTGTGGCTGCTAGTGAGTGAGGTGTGTGTGTGGCTGCTAGTGAGTGCAGTGTGTGTATCTGCTAGTGAGTGAACTTGTGTGTGTGTGTGTGTGTGTGGCTGCTAGTGAGTGAGCTTGTGTGTGTTTGCCTGCTCCTGAGTGAGCTTGTGTGTGTGTGTGTGTGTGTGTGTGTCTGCTCCTGAGTGAGCTTGTGTGTGTGTTGGTGTTTGTGTGTGTGTGTGTGTGTGCCTGCTCCTGAGTGAGCTTGTGTGTGTGTGACTTCTAGTGAGTGAGCTTGTATGTATGTGTAACAGTGAGCTTGTCTGTAGTGAGCATGTGTGTGTTAGCTTGTATGTAGTAACATTGTGGGTGTGAGTGAGCATGTGTGTGTGACAATGAGCTAATCTGTAGTAAGCTTGTGCGTGCCATAGTTTTTCTGTACTAAATTGGTTTGTGTACCAATAAGCTTGTCTGTGTGTGTCAGTGAGATTGTCTGTCAGTGAGCCTATTTGTGTGCATCAGTGAACTTGTGTTTTTATGTCAATGAGCGTATGTATATCAATTAAATTGTCTGTCTGTGAGCCTGTGCATCAATGAGCTTGTGTCAGTGAGTTTGTCTGTGTCTGCATGTGGGTATGCTTACTGTATAATTAAATGTTTTACTCTGAAAGGACCAATATTTTGAATTAGAAAAATAATTATACCAATAATATTATGTAAGACTATGTCTTGCCACCCCAGATGATTGAGTAATATATAAGCACACACAATATATAGATCATCTGGGGTGGCAAGACATAGCCTTACATATTATTGGTATTTCGTTTTCTAACTTAGAGTGTATGTAGTGTTTATATATATATACACACACACACATATATATTTATATCCATATATATATATATATATACACACACACACACACACACACATATATTACACACAATACATGGCACAATGACTTATGGGTCTGGCATAGATTTTTTTTTTCCAAGGCTGCTTTGTATCTCCAGCCCGGCCCTGCCCAGCTCATTCCTGAATCTTAGCCTTTTCTGGGTATTTCCTGATACTGGTTTTCCTAACATGGCTACGTTCCTGAATCCGAGCTTTGGCTTGCTCTGGCTTCGCTATTATTGTAAGTCTTCTAGTCTTGATATTCCCTAAGTCTAAGCGTTTTAGGTCTGGCCATTCTAAGGTCCGGTAATATGCCGATCTAAGCAGAAAAGTTAGAACAAAGGGTAGAGTATATTACCTGACCTTAGGATTGGACAGACTTTGTGTAATACAGAAATATAGCAGAGACGCAAGACAAGCCATGGTCAGGAGAGCAGAGGTACACAGTATCGACAAAGGTAGCGGAGGTCAGGATTACAGATGGTGCTGATCGGGAACTAAGAGGAAAGCACGACCAGAAATACATGTGCGTTGAAGGTGGTTAAATAGGCAACAAAATATGCCAATTGGCCAGTGTCATAATTGTGACCATATTGTACAACTATGGTGTTATGATGCATATATGAAGCACATATAACGTAGCAACACAAGCATTCATTTTTACACAAGTGCAAACAGCATCATAAAATAACACAAGGGAACAACGTTAAGCAGCACAAATGACAGGTATCATGACAATACCCCCCTCCAGAACCACCCATGAGGTTGGACTCAACAGACTTGAATGGGAAACATAAATAAAGGGAACATACAAGACAGGGGTGTGGCCGTGTGTCAGGGACTCCAGCAGACCTTGCTCCTTCCAATGTATTAGATACTATGGACTGTACTTTGAACTTTTCTTGTCCATTGGATAGGTGGAGGAACCATAGGAGTGGTTTACTTATTACAAAGAAGAGGTTTGAGCAGGGATGTATGAAAGACATTAGGGCTGCACATCTCTTTGGGTAAGTCAAGAGAGTAAGACATGGCATTAACGTTACGTAAAACCAGTAAAATGAGAAGCCAGTTTCATATTGAGCACATGGAAATGTACATTACTGGTGGAAAGCCATATTCTGTATCCCAACTTGTAGGATGGAGCTGATCAATGGCAATTTATCAGCATATACCTTCTGATGTGCTTCTGTTTTCACCAATAGTCAATGTACCTACTCCCATGTCCTATGTAGGTTGTCCAGATGCTTATCCAGGACTGGTATTCCCTTAGTAGAGAATGCAGCTGGAAAGACAGTAGGACGTTTGCCATAGAACAAGAGGAAGGGACTGTGCTCAGAAGATTATTTTGTAACATTATAGTGTGCGTTTAGAGCAGCTCAGCCCAATCGTGGTGAAAAATAAAATAGCAAGGGAATTGCTCAAGTGACTAATTTGCGTGTTCAGCAGGTACGTTGGGCTGGAGGTTGTATGCAGAGGAAAAAGAAAGTGCAATACACATCTGGCTACCTATATCCAATAACAAAAACATTGTATATTCATTGGAAAGTGGCAGGCCCACAATGAAAGAGGGAAGTGCTCATGCCATTGTACACAGTACTAGAGTACTAGACTAGAGTTCACAAAAGGGCTGCAAAACTGGTTTATGGATTGCAGGGTAAGTTACCAGGAAAGGTTGGAGGAAAAACGAGATGGGTGGATATGATAGAAACATTTAAATAAATCAAGGGAACCAACACAGTAAAGGAGGAGACTATATTTAAAAGAAGAAAAACTACCACAACAAGATGATACAGTCTTAAATTAAAGGGGCAAAGGTTTAAAAATAATATCAAGAAGTATTACTTTACTGAGAGGGTAGTGGATGCATGAAACTGTCTTCCAGCTGAAGTGGTAGAGGTTAACAAAGTGATGGAGTTTAAGCATGCATGGGATAGGCATGAGGCTATCCTAACCATCAGATAAGGCCAGGGACTAATGTAAGTATTTAGAAAATTGGGCAAACTAGATGGACCAAATGGTTCTTATCTGCAGTCACATTCTATGTGCATCACTCAGAGATGTCCCTGCACATCCTGCAAGGCATTTCATGTGTGAAAGGTGGTTAGTGGGCAGATGGGAAGGGATTCCTTCTACTTCGTGTCTTGCCTTACACACCGACACCGGAAGAGCTGGGAAAGCACAGAATTTTAAACTCTCCATAACAGTTTCTGTAGCTCTGCAATCAAGCATAGGTGCCTGCCTGGACTACAGAAGAAACTGGACAAATCCCCTGGTACTTATCTCTCCCCACAAACCCACTTGAGCATCAAAAGGGCATTATAAGTGCTGAAAAAGGCCCTCCATGATCCTACTCTGTCTATTGAGTCCATCATTGTTCTCCAATTTCCTAGAGAGGGGATCAACCTTGGAATTATGGATTTCAGGTCTGTAGGTGATAATGAAATTGAAATGTGACAACAACAAAAAAACCACCACCAGGACTGCTTGGAGGAGAGTCTTTTAGCTTCACTTAAAATGATAGATTTTTATTATTCATTAGGATCATAAATGGATACTTAGGACCCTCAAGCAAATGTCTCAATTCCTTTAAATATAGAACAATGGTGAACAACTCTCTGTTACCAGTCATAATTCTTTCTCCACAGTGGCGGGCACCGCCACATTAATCAACGCCTGCAAATTCTGCTCCTGTGCAGAGGCCTCCATAATGTCCGAGATGATTGTAGGTGATACCTGAGGAGATAGATAACAGGTATCCCTAGCAGGCAGTAGGGGCTACACCCCTATAATTGGCAGAGGCAAGTATTAACGCATGCAGGCTCAATAACAGGGGTCCAGGAATGGAGCCGCCAGGCCAGTAGCATGCGTAATATGGCACAGACAACGCAGGCCAAATCATGGGGCACAGACAAAGCAGGCCAATCAAGGGGAACTGACAAAACAGGCCAATCATAAGGGCACAGACAAGGCTGGCCAGTATATGGGCACGGGTAGAACCGGCAGTATAAATGGAGGCAGGGAAGCAAGTCCCAATAGCTGACATGCAGGTAAATCTTGATATAGGGTGTGCAGGGTAGATGTACCAGGTCCCCAGGTCAGGCCCAGACCAGTGCGGGGATAATGCCACCAAGCAGGGTCCCATGTAGGAAACATGCAGATGCAGAGCAGAAACCAATCCTCACTTAGTCCAGGCAGCATGTATAGAGAAAGCAGAATAGGCACAGAATCCATGTACTGAGTGTGACTGCAGTTAGTAGAGCTTCAAACAATGTGCATTCTATTGCTACATGCATAGAGACAGGGAAAAACAAAAAATAACATATTTAACCCAGTATAGCAGAGTATGTTGGTAACACAGTATGGGTGCAGAAAGGGATAACTGATCGATACAGGGATACCTGTAAGGTTGAATAAATGTTTCTAATCCCCTGCAGAAAGAAAAAACTGCCAGGAACTCTTATCACAAGCCTTTATGAAAATAATACTCATGGTCTAACCTTCTAATCACAAGAGAAAATAGCCGCCAGGGATGTGAACTGAGAAAAAATGCAACGGAAAGAAAAGGAGGCCCTGCGCCTTTAAGTGCAGGGCGCACACGCGGCATGAACAGCCGAGAGCCGCGCACCCCCGGATCCGACCATGCGGTCATGGGGGAGAGGGCGCACGGAAGCCGCATCCCGCGGCAACAGTGAGGCTCCCTGTACCCTCCCCACGCCGCCCGAGTATGGTAGAATGCGAGCGAGGCGTGGGAGGGACCGGGAAGCAGGTAGAGGATTCCCGCCCAGCGGACAAAGCCGGCAGGCGGGAATCAGTACACGGCGCATGAGGGACCACCGGAGTCTTCCTCCGCGGTCCCGACGGTCGGCACGGGAGGCGGTCCGAAGACCGCTTCTCGGCGACCGTAAAGTAACAGGCACATGGAAAAAAACATAGAAGCATAAAACCGGAAAGAAAAAATAGGCAAAGAAGAACAAGAAAGAAAAGAAAAGTAATACATCAATCACAAGTCAGGAAAATAGGGAATAAAATATGCCTGTAAACAGTGTGTATAGACAAAAGGGGTATATATATAATAAACCCACAGCCACCCAGGAAAAACCAGGAGGCAGTGGTACTCTGACCTGTACTGTCTGCGGAGCAGCAAAGAAAGAGGAAATGATTGGTTGGGAGGAGCCTTTTATAGATGTCTTATGTTTTTGTCTTTTGTGTTTTTCTCTCTATGTTAATGTGCTGCTGTGGAGTTCTAGTAAAGAGAGACTTAAGCAAATATGAAGCCTCCTGTCATGATATAAAATTCAAACTAGGTGCAATGCAAGCACTGATAATTATGCGTCCATTGGTGACAGTCAGTTTGCCACATGGACAGATTACAGATAATGTGTTATAATAGAAACATCTGATATTCTAGCTGGGTCTAACAAGGCATTCAGAACGAATATAAGTTTAAACAGTCTCTAGACAATTACACAGTGAAAATGGGAAGAATAAAAAAAAAATTAAAAAAAAATTAAAAGGACTTTATAACACAGAAAGCGAAAAATACGACTGATCCGCTTTAAGGGATTCAGATGTAAATTAGCCAGAAAATTGTAGTATATAATATTAACTTAATTATTGAACTAACATCCAAAAGACAAGCTTTAAAGAGTAATAACTTCTCTTGATCAAGTCAAAAGCAACACTAATCACCAAAATGAAACGCAAGTTAGATCTAAGCCGCAGACATTTTGGTTAAGGGAACAAACCATGTAGAATGCAGTTGTTATATTGTCTACAGCTTATGTCCAAATGATTAATTATTTTGTAGATCAGAATAGCAATTGATTTGGTAAAGGAATGCTTTGATTCTTGAAATTGAATATTAACCCCCCAAAAAATGTTTTATTGCATAACTGCAAAAGTCTGTTCTTTTCTCGTGTATGGATACACTATCACAGAGAAAAGATTTGCTTTTACAAGATGAAGCAAACACTGCGTTTTCTAAAAAAGAATTAATTTTACGGAGAAATTGCTTGAAAAAAACATCCTGCCACTTATTAGTCATAATATTTGAGAATTTTTTTTCTTCTACTTTGAAACATTTGCTATTCAGATTTCTGAGCATCTTTTGCATGAAGGGATTAGAAATTTAAATTAAAAGAGAGGATAGCTGTTTATATATCTATATATATATAACATACAAGATCTAGCGCGCACACTAAACACCAATTTCAAAGTTCACAGAATGTAACAGTTTTTTTTGTGTGTTTTGTTTTTGTCACGGCCCCCAGCTCGCCACGAGGTGCGGTCGCGCCTGACTGGCACGATCACACCGACTGACTGAGCTTGCCTGCTCAGCGGAGAGCCGGGAGCTGCTCGGCCGGATCTTACGGGCCGACTGCCCTAAAGAAAAATTGCGCCGACCACGCGATCGCTGGCATTTATAGACCCGCCGTCCAGGGTCATACGAACGTGCGTGCTATTCCCGGTATTTTGAGCTTGGCTATTCCTGACTATTCTGATTTCTGGTTTCCCTGACTTGGCTTGTTAAACAGCTTCCTTGAACTCGGCTATCTCTTGACCATTCTCTGTCTTTAATGTATTAGTCCGGACATTCTAATAACCGGTTTCCATTCTGTCTTTTTCCGTTCTGTCTATGTAGATGTTACATAGTTCTGCGTGCTGGACCACACTAGCAGTCATGACAGATTTATTCCTAAACACCTAACCTAGGTTAAAATAATAAGGTTCTCAATAATAATTTGTGTGCCCTCCATTTTTTCCCAAAGATTTAGCTTCTTACAAAGGATCATTGGCAGGCAGTGTGTTGTATATATTGTGGTGACTTTAGACTTTTGTAATAATGGATTGTATTTATTAGGGATGTGCATGGGGAAAATATTCGGTTCGGTTCAGCATTCCGAAATTCGGGACTTCGGATGTTCTCTTGCAGCCGCTTAGTAGATAGCTCCCTTATACCGTGGGAATTAGGGAGTTATCTACCAAAAGGCTGAAAGACCTAAATTGGTCTTTCAGACAAATTTACTAATGCTACTTAAAAATTACTTCGTATTAGTAAATAATCTGCCCCTACTCGCTATACCCTGAGTAGGGGCACGTCTATTAAACAGTAAGCAGCCCCTGAGCAGTGGGTAGGGGCCCTAAATTACTTGAAAGGTGGGGGGGGACCTATTGTCCTCCTCCCCGGTCCCCACCCCTGAGCGGTGGGTGGGGGCCCTAAATTACTTAATAGGGGGGGGACCTAATGTCCTTCCCCCCCCAACCCCACCCCACTTACCCCACTCAACCTAAATATAGTGGGGGGGAACAATAACTAAGTAATAATATTAAGTACCTGTAAAAAAAAAAAGAAATAAAACTTACCATTTGATGTCTTCTTTTTTCTAAAATGCTGAAAATATATTCCATGTTCACCCATTGAGGGCACCGTGCAGACTGAGCTTATAAAGCCTTGCCCCGCCCTGCAATTAGGCTCAGAGCACTCTGGCTGGTTGGTTTAAGCCATCCAATCAGAGTGCTCTGACAGATAAATGAAGAGACTGACAGGTAAGTCTCTCCATTTACCTGTCACAGCACTCTGATTGGTTAGCTTGAAATCCAGTCAATCAGAGTGCTCTGTGTCATTTTACACAGCGTGGGAAAGTTCTTTGGAATTTTCCCACGCTGTGTAATTTGACTCATAACTCTCTGATTGTTTACTTTCAATCAACCAGAGTGCTCACTGTTTAATAGACATGCCCCTACTCGCGGTATAGGGGCAGATTATTTACTAATACCAAGTAATTTTTACTTAGTAAATTTGGCTGAAAAACCAATTTAGGTCTTTCAGCCTCTTGGTAGATAGCTCCCTAATACCGTGGGAATTAGGGAGTTATCTACTTACTGATCCCCATCCATTGACTGTTATGGAAGTAATTTACATTTTATATGAATGTGTGTTACTTGATTGTTGTAAGTATTGCATATGCTTACAGCTGAATCCTGGATATGTTTGTATACTTTTTATTTAAACTGGTATACAGTGTAACATTCTTCATTCTTCCACTTCAGCAACTTCGGAATTATGGCACGTCGGCACTTCGGAAATTCGGCAATTCAGCTATTCGACATTCGGAAGTCTCCAAATGTCCGAATTGCCCGAAATTTGTCCGAATTTACATTCGGCACTAAACGAATTGCACATGTCTAGTGTTTATGATGATTAGGCACTTAGCACTTTAGTTTTCTTTTGCACTACTATTATGGTGGGGAAATCATTGCATTGCAAAGTATATCTAACATTGTATGGGATAGACTAATACTCTAATTTTATTAAGCGGTGTTAATACATTTTCATTTAATTATCTTTTCTACCAATTTGAGTGCGGTATCCTTTGGTATTTTTTGTAAAATAATAAGGGTTTAGTAACGGTAAATAATCATACATTGCATAAGCCTGCCACTGTGCCAATGTATCCTATTGGACAAAAAAATACAAAAATAAAAGCTAGCAGTCCTTGACCACTGGACAAGATTAACCAAGATCATTGCTAAACTGCCACAAGGCAGTATGCTAGCTGTGGTTAATGAGGCACTGTCCACAATCCCAATCAACACTTTCACAGAAACTAGACATGTGCAATTCGGTCCAGTCCGACTGGAAATTCGGACGAATTTCGGATGCTCCTGAATGTCCAAATTGCCTAATTTCCAAAGTGTTGAACCAAACCGAATTGCTGAAGTGCCGAATTTCGGAAGTGCCGAACCGAATTGCCGAAGTGCAGAATTTCGGAAGTGACGAAGTGCTTTGGACTTCTGAAAAGTGGCAAAACGGGTAGGGGTAGGATTGGAGTAGGGATAGGGGCTATGGGTAGTCTTAGGGGTAGGGTAGGTAGGATTGGGGTAGGGATAGGCATTATGAGTAGTGTTAGGGGTAGGGTAGGGCTGGGTTAGGAGTAGGGTTAGGGTAGGGTTGGGTAAGGAGTAGGGTTAGGGGTAGCGTTAGGTTAGGAGTAGGGTTAGGGGTATGGGTTAGGGATGGGCTAAGAGTAGGGTTAGAGTTAGGAGTAGGGTTGGGGTAGGGTTTGGGTTATTGTTGGGGTAGCCCTAACCCTAACCTACCCCTAACCCTACTCCTAACCCTAACCCTACTCCTAACCGTAACCCTACTCCTAACCCAACCCTAACCCTACCTCTAACCCTACACATACCCGAAGTGCTGAATTCCCGAAGTCCCGAACTGAACCGAAGTCCCGAATTTCAGAAGTGCCAAACCAAACCAAACGGAATTGCCAAAGTGCAGAAGTCCTGAATTTCGGAATGCCGAACCGAACCAAATTTTTTGCCCATGCACATCCCTAACAGAAACCAAGAAGCTCATATATGCCACAGTATAAGTGGTTCTCCAAATGCTTGACTATACAATCATGCTGAAAGAGAAACAATGCCCACCATGGAGATTAAGACTGGAAGCTAAGAAAAAAGCAACATGGAAGAGTAAGCTGGATCAATTTCACATATGTGAAAGATCAAATATAGGTACTACCTACTGAGGAAATACAAGGGTATACCCATACCAGAGGCAATAGAAACAGATAAACAAAAGCTGACAGCAGTCGCAACCAAACTGAGCAGATACACCAGAGAAAGCAGAGGCTAAGAGAAAAAAGGCACTGTTTACCAATTGACCATCCAAGGTGCATGCACAGCTGCAGGTTAAATACAACATATCTACACAAGACCCACCTAGAGCAGAGAAGAACATTGGGGAGAAAGAAGCATCACATAACACAAAGGCTCAGTGTCCCATTTTGGTCTACAATCTTCATATATTCCAGACATCCATGTATACCAATTCCTCTGCCTCCATGTTAAGCTCAGGTTTTCTGTCCACAAATGTTACATCTCCAATGGATCTAGGCAGGGATGTACATTATCTCCTTTATTATATGACCTCCCACTTGAGCATTTCGCTGTTGCCATAAGAAGTGACCCTAACATACAGTGATACCCCTTCTCATAAACTACAACACTCTAAAGTGGGTCCTTAAGGAGCTTCTGGCAGACCTCCGGAGGAACATGCTTGCCAATATCAGCACAGACCTACAGGGCCTGAAAGGACGGATCGGTGATGTGGAGACCACCACTAATACTTTTACCCAGCAAATCACTGAGCTACAACAGGAGGTAAAGGAACTGCAACAACATAGCGTGACAAACCACCAGTGCTTTGCACAGCTGGAAGATAACAGGCTCAGGAACAACCTCAAGATCAGGGGCATCCCTGAAGATGTACCGGCAGCAGAGCTACCACACTTATTACAGCACCTCCTGCTGGCGCTTCTACCCCCAAAGCACACAAAAGCAGTGGGGATCGATGGCTGCTTCAGAATCCCTAAATCACCCAAAGCTCCGGCTTCAGTACCGAGGGACCTAGCGGTCCATTTCCAAACCTGCAGGGATAGGATGGCAATACACACCGCAGTAAAGGAGCAAACTCCTTACAGTTTCGAAACGATTTTCCCTCCCTCGTCACTCTTTCTCTCCCCCCCCTCCCTCCCCCCTCCCTCGTCACTCTTTCTCTCCCCCCCCTCCCTCCCCCCCTCCCTCGTCACTCTTTCTCTCCCCCCCCTCCCTCCCCCCCTCCCTCGTCACTCTTTCTCTCCCCCCCCTCCCTCCCCCCCTCCTCGTCACTCTTTCTCTCCCCCCCCTCCCTCCCCCCTCCCTCGTCACTCTTTCTCTCCCCCCCCTCCCTCCCCCCCTCCCTCGTCACTCTTTCTCTCCCCCCCTCCCTCCCCCCCTCCCTCGTCACTCTTTCTCTCCCCCCCCTCCCTCCCCCCTCCCTCGTCACTCTTTCTCTCCCCCCCCTCCCTCCCCCCCTCCCTCGTCACTCTTTCTCTCCCCCCCCTCCCTCCCCCCCTCCCTCGTCACTCTTTCTCTCCCCCCCCTCCCCCCTCCTCCCTCGTCACTCTTTCTCTCCCCCCCTCCCCCCCTCCCTCCCTCGTCACTCTTTCTCTCCCCCCCTCCCCCCTCCCTCCCTCGTCACTCTTTCTCTCCCCCCTCCCCCCCTCCCTCCCTCGTCACTCTTTCTCTCCCCCCCTCCCCCCCTCCCTCCCTCGTCACTCTTTCTCTCCCCCCCCTCCCCCCCTCCCTCCCTCGTCACTCTTTCTCTCCCCCCTCCCCCCTCCCTCCCTCGTCACTCTTTCTCTCCCCCCCTCCCCCCCTCCCTCCCTCGTCACTCTTTCTCTCCCCCCCTCCCCCCCTCCCTCCCTCGTCACTCTTTCTCTCCCCCCCTCCCCCCCTCCCTCCCTCGTCACTCTTTCTCTCCCCCCCTCCCCCCCTCCCTCCCTCGTCACTCTTTCTCTCCCCCCCTCCCCCCCTCCCTCCCTCGTCACTCTTTCTCTCCCCCCCTCCCCCCCTCCCTCCCTCGTCACTCTTTCTCTCCCCCCCTCCCCCCCTCCCTCCCTCGTCACTCTTTCTCTCCCCCCTCCCCCCCTCCCTCCCTCGTCACTCTTTCTCTCCCCCCCTCCCCCCCTCCCTCCCTCGTCACTCTTTCTCTCCCCCCCCTCCCCCCCTCCCTCCCTCGTCACTCTTTCTCTCCCCCCTCCCCCCCTCCCTCCCTCGTCACTCTTTCTCTCCCCCCCTCCCCCCCTCCCTCCCTCGTCACTCTTTCTCTCCCCCCCTCCCCCCCTCCCTCCCTCGTCACTCTTTCTCTCCCCCCCTCCCCCCCTCCCTCCCTCGTCACTCTTTCTCTTCCCCCCTCCCCCCCTCCCTCCCTCGTCACTCTTTCTCTCCCCCCCTCCCCCCCTCCCTCCCTCGTCACTCTTTCTCTCCCCCCCTCCCCCCCTCCCTCCCTCGTCACTCTTTCTCTCCCCCCCTCCCCCCCTCCCTCCCTCGTCACTCTTTCTCTCCCCCCCTCCCCCCCTCCCTCCCTCGTCACTCTTTCTCTCCCCCCCTCCCCCCCCTCCCTCCCTCGTCACTCTTTCTCTCCCCCCTCCCCCCCTCCCTCCCTCGTCACTCTTTCTCTCCCCCCCTCCCCCCCTCCCTCCCTCGTCACTCTTTCTCTCCCCCCTCCCCCCCTCCCTCCCTCGTCACTCTTTCTCTCCCCCCCTCCCCCCTCCCTCCCTCGTCACTCTTTCTCTCCCCCCCTCCCCCCCTCCCTCCCTCGTCACTCTTTCTCTCCCCCCCTCCCCCCCTCCCTCCCTCGTCACTCTTTCTCTCCCCCCCTCCCCCCCTCCCTCCCTCGTCACTCTTTCTCTCCCCCCCTCCCCCCCTCCCTCCCTCGTCACTCTTTCTCTCCCCCCCTCCCCCCTCCCTCCCTCGTCACTCTTTCTCTCCCCCCTCCCCCCCTCCCTCCCTCGTCACTCTTTCTCTCCCCCCCTCCCCCCCTCCCTCCCTCGTCACTCTTTCTCCCCCCCTCCCCCCCTCCCTCCCTCGTCACTCTTTCTCTCCCCCCCTCCCCCCCTCCCTCCCTCGTCACTCTTTCTCTCCCCCCCTCCCCCCCTCCCTCCCTCGTCACTCTTTCTCTCCCCCCTCCCCCCCTCCCTCCCTCGTCACTCTTTCTCTCCCCCCCTCCCCCCCTCCCTCCCTCGTCACTCTTTCTCTCCCCCCCTCCCCCCTCCCTCCCTCGTCACTCTTTCTCTCCCCCCCTCCCCCCCTCCCTCCCTCGTCACTCTTTCTCTCCCCCCCTCCCCCCCTCCCTCCCTCGTCACTCTTTCTCTCCCCCCCTCCCCCCCTCCCTCCCTCGTCACTCTTTCTCTCCCCCCCTCCCCCCTCCCTCCCTCGTCACTCTTTCTCTCCCCCCCTCCCCCCCTCCCTCCCTCGTCACTCTTTCTCTCCCCCCCTCCCCCCCTCCCTCCCTCGTCACTCTTTCTCTCCCCCCCTCCCCCCCTCCCTCCCTCGTCACTCTTTCTCTCCCCCCCTCCCCCCCTCCCTCCCTCGTCACTCTTTCTCTCCCCCCCTCCCCCCCTCCCTCCCTCGTCACTCTTTCTCTCCCCCCCTCCCCCCCTCCCTCCCTCGTCACTCTTTCTCTCCCCCCCTCCCCCCCTCCCTCCCTCGTCACTCTTTCTCTCCCCCCCTCCCCCCCTCCCTCCCTCGTCACTCTTTCTCCCCCCCCTCCCCCCCTCCCTCCCTCGTCACTCTTTCTCTCCCCCCCTCCCCCCCTCCCTCCCTCGTCACTCTTTCTCTCCCCCCCTCCCCCCCTCCCTCCCTCGTCACTCTTTCTCTCCCCCCCTCCCCCCCTCCCTCCCTCGTCACTCTTTCTCTCCCCCCTCCCCCCCTCCCTCCCTCGTCACTCTTTCTCTCCCCCCTCCCCCCCTCCCTCCCTCGTCACTCTTTCTCTCCCCCCCTCCCCCCCTCCCTCCCTCGTCACTCTTTCTCTCCCCCCTCCCCCCTCCCTCCCTCGTCACTCTTTCTCTCCCCCCCTCCCCCCCTCCCTCCCTCGTCACTCTTTCTCTCCCCCCTCCCCCCCTCCCTCCCTCGTCACTCTTTCTCTCCCCCCCTCCCCCCCTCCCTCCCTCGTCACTCTTTCTCTCCCCCCCTCCCCCCCTCCCTCCCTCGTCACTCTTTCTCTCCCCCCCTCCCCCCCTCCCTCCCTCGTCACTCTTTCTCTCCCCCCCTCCCCCCTCCCTCCCTCGTCACTCTTTCTCTCCCCCCCTCCCCCCCTCCCTCCCTCGTCACTCTTTCTCTCCCCCCCTCCCCCCCTCCCTCCCTCGTCACTCTTTCTCTCCCCCCCTCCCCCCCTCCCTCCCTCGTCACTCTTTCTCTCCCCCCCTCCCCCCCTCCCTCCCTCGTCACTCTTTCTCTCCCCCCCTCCCCCCCTCCCTCCCTCGTCACTCTTTCTCTCCCCCCCTCCCCCCCTCCCTCCCTCGTCACTCTTTCTCTCCCCCCCTCCCCCCCTCCCTCCCTCGTCACTCTTTCTCTCCCCCCCTCCCCCCTCCCTCCCTCGTCACTCTTTCTCTCCCCCCCTCCCCCCCTCCCTCCCTCGTCACTCTTTCTCTCCCCCCCTCCCCCCCTCCCTCCCTCGTCACTCTTTCTCTCCCCCCCTCCCCCCCTCCCTCCCTCGTCACTCTTTCTCTCCCCCCCTCCCCCCCTCCCTCCCTCGTCACTCTTTCTCTCCCCCCCTCCCCCCCTCCCTCCCTCGTCACTCTTTCTCTCCCCCCCTCCCCCCCTCCCTCCCTCGTCACTCTTTCTCTCCCCCCCCCCCCCCTCCCTCCCTCGTCACTCTTTCTCTCCCCCCTCCCCCCCTCCCTCCCTCGTCACTCTTTCTCTCCCCCCCTCCCCCCTCCCTCCCTCGTCACTCTTTCTCTCCCCCCCTCCCCCCCTCCCTCGTCACTCTTTCTCTCCCCCCCTCCCCCCCTCCCTCCCTCGTCACTCTTTCTCTCCCCCCCTCCCCCCCTCTCCCTCGTCACTCTTTCTCTCCCCCCCTCCCCCCCTCCCTCCCTCGTCACTCTTTCTCTCCCCCCCTCCCCCCCTCCCTCCCTCGTCACTCTTTCTCTCCCCCCCCTCCCCCCCCTCCCTCCCTCGTCACTCTTTCTCTCCCCCCCTCCCCCCTCCCTCCCTCGTCACTCTTTCTCTCCCCCCTCCCCCCTCCCTCGTCACTCTTCCCTCTCCCCCCTCCCTCCCTCGTCACTCTTTCCTCTCCCCCCTCCCCCCTCCCTCCCTCGTCACTCTTTCTCTCCCCCCCTCCCCCCCTCCCTCCCTCGTCACTCTTTCTCTCCCCCCCTCCTCCCTCTCACTCCCTCCCCCCCTCCCCCCTCCCTCCCTCGTCACTCTTTCTCTCCCCCCCTCCCCCCCTCCCTCCCTCGTCACTCTTTCTCTCCCCCCCTCCCCCCTCCCTCCCTCGTCACTCTTTCTCTCCCCCCCTCCCCCCTCCCTCCCTCGTCACTCTTTCTCTCCCCCCCTCCCCCCCTCCCTCCCTCGTCACTCTTTCTCTCCCCCCCTCCCCCCCTCCCTCCCTCGTCACTCCCCCCTCCCCCTCCCTCGTCACTCTTTCTCTCCCCCCCTCCCCCCCTCCCTCCCTCGTCACTCTTCTCTCCCCCCCTCCCCCCCTCCCTCCCTCGTCACTCTTTCTCTCCCCCCCTCCCCCCTCCCTCCCTCGTCACTCTTTCTCTCCCCCCCTCCCCCCCTCCCTCCCTCGTCACTCTTTCTCTCCCCCCCTCCCCCCCTCCCTCCCTCGTCACTCTTTCTCTCCCCCCCTCCCCCCCTCCCTCCCTCGTCACTCTTTCTCTCCCCCCCTCCCCCCCTCCCTCCCTCGTCACTCTTTCTCTCCCCCCCTCCCCCCCTCCCTCCCTCGTCACTCTTTCTCTCCCCCCCTCCCCCCCTCCCTCCCTCGTCACTCTTTCTCTCCCCCCCTCCCCCCCTCCCTCCCTCGTCACTCTTTCTCTCCCCCCCTCCCCCCTCCCTCCCTCGTCACTCTTTCTCTCCCCCCCTCCCCCCCTCCCTCCCTCGTCACTCTTTCTCTCCCCCCCTCCCCCCCTCCCTCCCTCGTCACTCTTTCTCTCCCCCCCTCCCCCCCTCCCTCCCTCGTCACTCTTTCTCTCCCCCCCTCCCCCCCTCCCTCCCTCGTCACTCTTTCTCTCCCCCCTCCCCCCCTCCCTCCCTCGTCACTCTTTCTCTCCCCCCCTCCCCCCCTCCCTCCCTCGTCACTCTTTCTCTCCCCCCCTCCCCCCCTCCCTCCCTCGTCACTCTTTCTCTCCCCCCCTCCCCCCCTCCCTCCCTCGTCACTCTTTCTCTCCCCCCCTCCCCCCCTCCCTCCCTCGTCACTCTTTCTCTCCCCCCCTCCCCCCCTCCCTCCCTCGTCACTCTTTCTCTCCCCCCCTCCCCCCCTCCCTCCCTCGTCACTCTTTCTCTCCCCCCCTCCCCCCCTCCCTCCCTCGTCACTCTTTCTCTCCCCCCCTCCCCCCCTCCCTCCCTCGTCACTCTTTCTCTCCCCCCCTCCCCCCTCCCTCCCTCGTCACTCTTTCTCTCCCCCCCTCCCCCCCTCCCTCCCTCGTCACTCTTTCTCTCCCCCCCTCCCCCCCTCCCTCCCTCGTCACTCTTTCTCTCCCCCCCTCCCCCCCTCCCTCCCTCGTCACTCTTTCTCTCCCCCCCTCCCCCCTCCCTCCCTCGTCACTCTTTCTCTCCCCCCCTCCCCCCCTCCCTCCCTCGTCACTCTTTCTCTCCCCCCCTCCCCCCCTCCCTCCCTCGTCACTCTTTCTCTCCCCCCCTCCCCCCCTCCCTCCCTCGTCACTCTTTCTCTCCCCCCCTCCCCCCCTCCCTCCCTCGTCACTCTTTCTCTCCCCCCCTCCCCCCCTCCCTCCCTCGTCACTCTTTCTCTCCCCCCCTCCCCCCTCCCTCCCTCGTCACTCTTTCTCTCCCCCCCTCCCCCCCTCCCTCCCTCGTCACTCTTTCTCTCCCCCCCTCCCCCCCTCCCTCCCTCGTCACTCTTTCTCTCCCCCCCTCCCCCCCTCCCTCCCTCGTCACTCTTTCTCTCCCCCCCTCCCCCCTCCCTCCCTCGTCACTCTTTCTCTCCCCCCCTCCCCCCCTCCCTCCCTCGTCACTCTTTCTCTCCCCCCCTCCCCCCCTCCCTCCCTCGTCACTCTTTCTCTCCCCCCCTCCCCCCCTCCCTCCCTCGTCACTCTTTCTCTCCCCCCCTCCCCCCCTCCCTCCCTCGTCACTCTTTCTCTCCCCCCCTCCCCCCCTCCCTCCCTCGTCACTCTTTCTCTCCCCCCCTCCCCCCCTCCCTCCCTCGTCACTCTTTCTCTCCCCCCCTCCCCCCCTCCCTCCCTCGTCACTCTTTCTCTCCCCCCCTCCCCCCCTCCCTCCCTCGTCACTCTTTCTCTCCCCCCCTCCCCCCCTCCCTCCCTCGTCACTCTTTCTCTCCCCCCCTCCCTCCCTCCCTCCCTCGTCACTCTTTCTCTCCCCCCCTCCCTCCCTCCCTCCCTCGTCACTCTTTCTCTCCCCCCCTCCCCCCCTCCCTCCCTCGTCACTCTTTCTCTCCCCCCCTCCCCCCCTCCCTCCCTCGTCACTCTTTCTCTCCCCCCCTCCCTCCCTCCCTCCCTCGTCACTCTTTCTCTCCCCCCCTCCCCCCCTCCCTCCCTCGTCACTCTTTCTCTCCCCCCCTCCCTCCCTCCCTCCCTCGTCACTCTTTCTCTCCCCCCCTCCCTCCCTCCCTCCCTCGTCACTCTTTCTCTCCCCCCCTCCCTCCCTCCCTCCCTCGTCACTCTTTCTCTCCCCCCCTCCCTCCCTCCCTCCCTCGTCACTCTTTCTCTCCCCCCCTCCCTCCCTCCCTCCCTCGTCACTCTTTCTCTCCCCCCTCCCTCCCTCCCTCCCTCGTCACTCTTTCTCTCCCCCCCTCCCTCCCTCCCTCCCTCGTCACTCTTTCTCTCCCCCCCTCCCTCCCTCCCTCCCTCGTCACTCTTTCTCTCCCCCCCTCCCTCCCTCCCTCCCTCGTCACTCTTTCTCTCCCCCCCTCCCTCCCTCCCTCCCTCGTCACTCTTTCTCTCCCCCCCTCCCTCCCTCCCTCCCTCGTCACTCTTTCTCTCCCCCCCTCCCTCCCTCCCTCCCTCGTCACTCTTTCTCTCCCCCCCTCCCTCCCTCCCTCCCTCGTCACTCTTTCTCTCCCCCCCTCCCTCCCTCCCTCCCTCGTCACTCTTTCTCTCCCCCCTCCCTCCCTCCCTCCCTCGTCACTCTTTCTCTCCCCCCCTCCCTCCCTCCCTCCCTCGTCACTCTTTCTCTCCCCCCCTCCCTCCCTCCCTCCCTCGTCACTCTTTCTCTCCCCCCCTCCCTCCCTCCCTCCCTCGTCACTCTTTCTCTCCCCCCCTCCCTCCCTCCCTCCCTCGTCACTCTTTCTCTCCCCCCCTCCCTCCCTCCCTCCCTCGTCACTCTTTCTCTCCCCCCCTCCCTCCCTCCCTCCCTCGTCACTCTTTCTCTCCCCCCTCCCTCCCTCCCTCCCTCGTCACTCTTTCTCTCCCCCCCTCCCTCCCTCCCTCCCTCGTCACTCTTTCTCTCCCCCCCTCCCTCCCTCCCTCCCTCGTCACTCTTTCTCTCCCCCCCTCCCTCCCTCCCTCCCTCGTCACTCTTTCTCTCCCCCCCTCCCTCCCTCCCTCCCTCGTCACTCTTTCTCTCCCCCCCTCCCTCCCTCCCTCCCTCGTCACTCTTTCTCTCCCCCCTCCCTCCCTCCCTCCCTCGTCACTCTTTCTCTCCCCCCCTCCCTCCCTCCCTCCCTCGTCACTCTTTCTCTCCCCCCCTCCCTCCCTCCCTCCCTCGTCACTCTTTCTCTCCCCCCCTCCCTCCCTCCCTCCCTCGTCACTCTTTCTCTCCCCCCCTCCCTCCCTCCCTCCCTCGTCACTCTTTCTCTCCCCCCCTCCCTCCCTCCCTCCCTCGTCACTCTTTCTCTCCCCCCCTCCCTCCCTCCCTCCCTCGTCACTCTTTCTCTCCCCCCCTCCCTCCCTCCCTCCCTCGTCACTCTTTCTCTCCCCCCTCCCTCCCTCCCTCCCTCGTCACTCTTTCTCTCCCCCCTCCCTCCCTCCCTCCCTCGTCACTCTTTCTCTCCCCCCCTCCCTCCCTCCCTCCCTCGTCACTCTTTCTCTCCCCCCCTCCCTCCCTCCCTCCCTCGTCACTCTTTCTCTCCCCCCCTCCCTCCCTCCCTCCCTCGTCACTCTTTCTCTCCCCCCCTCCCTCCCTCCCTCCCTCGTCACTCTTTCTCTCCCCCCCTCCCTCCTCTCCCTCCCTCGTCACTCTTTCTCTCCCCCCCTCCCTCCCCCCTCCCTCGTCACTCTTTCTCTCCCCCCCTCCCTCCCTCCCTCCCTCGTCACTCTTTCTCTCCCCCCCTCCCTCCCTCCCTCGTCACTCTTTCTCTCCCCCCCTCCCTCCCTCCCTCGTCACTCTTTCTCTCCCCCCCTCCCTCCCTCCCTCGTCACTCTTTCTCTCCCCCCCTCCCTCCCTCCCTCGTCACTCTTTCTCTCCCCCCCTCCCTCCCTCCCTCGTCACTCTTTCTCTCCCCCCCTCCCTCCCTCCCTCGTCACTCTTTCTCTCCCCCCCTCCCTCCCTCCCTCGTCACTCTTTCTCTCCCCCCCTCCCTCCCTCCCTCGTCACTCTTTCTCTCCCCCCCTCCCTCCCTCCCTCGTCACTCTTTCTCTCCCCCCCTCCCTCCCTCCCTCGTCACTCTTTCTCTCCCCCCCTCCCTCCCTCCCTCGTCACTCTTTCTCTCCCCCCCTCCCTCCCTCCCTCGTCACTCTTTCTCTCCCCCCCTCCCTCCCTCCCTCGTCACTCTTTCTCTCCCCCCCTCCCTCCCTCCCTCGTCACTCTTTCTCTCCCCCCCTCCCTCCCTCCCTCGTCACTCTTTCTCTCCCCCCCTCCCTCCCTCCCTCGTCACTCTTTCTCTCCCCCCTCCCTCCCTCCCTCGTCACTCTTTCTCTCCCCCCCTCCCTCCCCCTCCCTCGTCACTCTTTCTCTCCCCCCTCCCTCCCCCTCCCTCGTCACTCTTTCTCTCCCCCCTCCCTCCCCCTCCCTCGTCACTCTTTCTCTCCCCCCTCCCTCCCTCCCTCGTCACTCTTTCTCTCCCCCCTCCCTCCCTCCCTCGTCACTCTTTCTCTCCCCCCTCCCTCCCTCCCTCGTCACTCTTTCTCTCCCCCCTCCCTCCCTCCCTCGTCACTCTTTCTCTCCCCCCTCCCTCCCTCCCTCGTCACTCTTTCTCTCCCCCCTCCCTCCCTCCCTCGTCACTCTTTCTCTCCCCCCTCCCTCCCTCCCTCGTCACTCTTTCTCTCCCCCCTCCCTCCCTCCCTCGTCACTCTTTCTCTCCCCCCTCCCTCCCTCCCTCGTCACTCTTTCTCTCCCCCCTCCCTCCCTCCCTCGTCACTCTTTCTCTCCCCCCTCCCTCCCTCCCTCGTCACTCTTTCTCTCCCCCCTCCCTCCCTCCCTCGTCACTCTTTCTCTCCCCCCTCCCTCCCTCCCTCGTCACTCTTTCTCTCCCCCCTCCCTCCCTCCCTCGTCACTCTTTCTCTCCCCCCTCCCTCCCTCCCTCGTCACTCTTTCTCTCCCCCCTCCCTCCCTCCCTCGTCACTCTTTCTCTCCCCCCTCCCTCCCTCCCTCGTCACTCTTTCTCTCCCCCCTCCCTCCCTCCCTCGTCACTCTTTCTCTCCCCCCTCCCTCCCTCCCTCGTCACTCTTTCTCTCCCCCCTCCCTCCCTCCCTCGTCACTCTTTCTCTCCCCCCTCCCTCCCTCCCTCGTCACTCTTTCTCTCCCCCCTCCCTCCCTCCCTCGTCACTCTTTCTCTCCCCCCTCCCTCCCTCCCTCGTCACTCTTTCTCTCCCCCCTCCCTCCCTCCCTCGTCACTCTTTCTCTCCCCCCTCCCTCCCTCCCTCGTCACTCTTTCTCTCCCCCCTCCCTCCCTCCCTCGTCACTCTTTCTCTCCCCCCTCCCTCCCTCCCTCGTCACTCTTTCTCTCCCCCCTCCCTCCCTCCCTCGTCACTCTTTCTCTCCCCCCTCCCTCCCTCCCTCGTCACTCTTTCTCTCCCCCCTCCCTCCCTCCCTCGTCACTCTTTCTCTCCCCCCTCCCTCCCTCCCTCGTCACTCTTTCTCTCCCCCCTCCCTCCCTCCCTCGTCACTCTTTCTCTCCCCCCCTCCCCCAATCTAGGTCTTTCTACCGTGGGAGTTATCTACCAAGCGGCTGCAAGCATGGGCGTCCGCAGGAATTTTTCCAGGGGGGGGGCATAATTGTAATGACATCCATGCTCAGCCCCTTTTTTTCAGGGCCGGACTGGGGTTACAAAGCAGCCTTGGAAAAAAATGTGTGCCCGCCCCATAAGTCATTGTGACATGTAGTGTGAGTGTATTGTGTGTGTGTGTGTGTGTGTATGTGTATATGTATGTATATATATATATATATATATATATATATATATATATATATATTTAAATAAATATATGTGTGTGTATATATGTAAATAATATTAATATATATATATATATATACATATATATATATATAGATTGATAGATAGATAGATAGATATTATTGGTATGTTTCTTTTTCTAATTCAAAACATTGGTTCTGTCAGTGTAAAAAAAATCATTATACAGTAAGCATACTCACATGCAGACAGACAATCTCACTGACACAAGCACACAGACTCATTGATACACAGCTTCACAGATCGACAATCTCATTGATACATATAAGCTCATTGACATAAAAACACAAGCTCACTGATACACATTTATAGGCTCACTGACAGACAATCTCACTGACATACACAGACAAGGTTGCTGGTACACACACACACACTTAGTACAAATGATGTAGAATTATTAAAAAATCTTTATTGTACTTGTATTGAATTATTGCACTAACTCCATTTTAACCTGATGCTGTGACAAATCCTCCATTTTGTCCTCATAACCTGACTTCTCCATATGAAAACCACATTACATGACAGAATTTCTCAGCACATCTAACACAATAGACAAAGACTGTATTCTCCATAAAGATATGACTAACCCAGGAACTGCTGAATTTCCCCTAACTCGCAACATAGTATAATTGTAGATTATACTAGCTTTAGTGTAACTATAATCTTAATTTTATTAATGACAGGAGGCGAATATTTGCTTAAGTCTCTCTTTACTAGAACTCCACAGCAGCACATTAACAGAGAGATAAACACCAAAGACAAAAACATAAGGTATCTATATAAGGCTCCTCCTAAGCCACCATTTCCTCTTTCACGCTGCGACAACGTAACGTACACAACAATGACAATAACTAAATAAAGAAAAATTCACAACATAACGATGAATGTCATCTGGAAAAACTTCGGATAATGGATGAACTTGATCTTTATCCCGCCAAACGGCCGATCCTATGAACTGAAGTCGAACCATTAAACTGAAACGAAATAAACAGAATCGAAAACACTGATTAGTGAACGAAATGTACTGATAAAACATAAATCCCACGATCCAGTACTGATAGAATAAAGACACGAAATCCATACTAATGACCGTCAATACAGTATAACATGCACTTCCCACAACATCACCCCAGACTAACCAACCTAGCCCAGATAATCAGACAAATCAACAGAAATACAATCCATCCAAAACAAGGGGGGGAAGAAATCAAATTGGGTGGGAAATATTCGCCTCCTGTCATTAATAAAATTAAGATTATAGTTACACTAAAGCTATTATAATCTACAATTTTATAGCATGACAGGAGGCTTCATATTTGCTGTTTTAACGCTCCGACAGCAAAGCAAAAGAAGCATGTTCCGACGGTTTAAAGTAAAATAGGCGAAAAAACTCTACACGGGACCCGTCCGCCGAACGCAAAATGTCCTGAAGGGAAGCGCTCGCCAAAAAAGCTCCGGAAGCTGCGGCGCCCCTAACCAAAAGCGCTCCGAACGTCGCATCCACGCCCGCCAGAGCCAAAAGACATCTTATCCATCGCGCCAGTGCCTTCGCTACACGAAGCTTAGGCGAGTCCTAGAAGTAAGGGCATGATACAACCGTCGAATCCGACTTGGTACGTCTAAGCACCTTGACTGAGACCCCCTCTGGAGAAAAACGAGAAAGCGCCGACACCGAAGGCCCGGACATCCGAAACACATCTGAACGAGACCAGACACAAGAGGGCAAATTTCGCTGAAAGCTGGCGAGGAGAAAGGTCCTGGTTATCAGGCCAATTCCGAAAGAACGCCAAAACCAAACGCACGTCCCAGAGGGAAGAATACTTGGGCGCCGGAGGGCGCACCAGTCTCATTCCACGCAGGAGCCTGCAGACTAGCGGATCCTGGCCGATGGGGAAAAACCCGAAGCGGGACAAGTGCCGTCGAGATAGCTGATCTAACCACGATAACCAAGCGATATGACCGACCCAGGTCAAAGACAAGAGACAAGAAATTCAGCACGCTAGATACAGGACCCGTAAAGGGATCGGTATCCCGTTCCAAGTACCAGCGAAACCAGGAGCTCCATGTTGAGAGATAACACCTCTAGTGCTCGAAACCGAGTGGTTGATGTATTGCACCGCCGAACCATTGTCCATCCGAAGGAGCACGCATCAGTCTGACAGATGCTTCGCCAGGCTCCGAATTGCCAACGAACCTGCAATCAACCCCAGGCAATTGATGCGGGATTCCGATCTATTGTCTGACCACGGGCCCCCCGTGGACCTCGTCGTTCACGAGGCACCCCAGTCCCAAAGACTCTGATCCGACTCCTACACGAGATCCAGGGTCATCCCGAATATCGCCATGCTGTTCCAGGCGGATATATGCGGGAGGCACCAGCTCAATCCGGCCTGCACGTCCGAGGCCAAGGAGATCATCTGGTCCTAAGAGGGTCTCTTGCGTAGAGAGTGCTCCTTCAGCCGCTGCATGGCCCTGTAATGTAGTGGGCCCGGGTAGAACACCTGTATAGAGGCCAAGAGGAGACCCACCACGCGAGCCAACCTCCAGAGGGGAGTTCGGTCTTGTCGAAAACACGTCTGATCTCCTTCCGAATGGTCGTTATCTTCGCCACAGGCAGGCGGAGAATGCCGTCTTGCGCAACGACTACGAAACCCAAGAATTCCACCGTCTGCGCAGGCTCCAAGGCCGATTTCTTCAGAATGACCACGAACCCCCGGCATTCCAACGAGGAAAACGCAGAGCGCGTCAGAAATCTGAGCCCGGCGGGGTCCTCGCAAAGATAAGCAAGTCGTCCAGATAGACGATGCAGCGTACGGCCTCTGCTCTGAATTGGGTGACCACCGGTTTCAGGAGCTTGGTGAAGCACCAAGGGGCCGAGCTGAGGCCGAAGGGGAGGCATGGGAATTGGTACGGAGAGTCTCTCCATACGAATCAGAGGGGACTGCGACAGGCCCCGTCCACCGGGATGGAGAGGTAAGCGTCTTCTAGGTCCAGTCTCGTGACCCAGTCTACTGGCCAGAGAAGGCATCGAAGAAGGTGAATGCCCTCCATCTCGAAGTGGTTGTATACCACGAAGGCGTTCATTTCTCCTAAATTGATCACTGGACGGAATTCTACAGACTTCTCCCTTACCAGGAGAAAATCGAGCTGACGAAACCCCCCAAATCCGGGGCCTGTAGGACCGCGCCTTTGGCTAGCGTTGCTCGAACTTCCACCTCCAACAAGGGCTGTTGGCCTCTTGTGATGACGGGGATCCTCGGGCGTCTAACCTGTGTAGGGGAAGAGTGGAAGTCTGTGACATAACTCCGCACGGTCCCAAGGTAACCGTGGGCGGAAGACCCTCCCAATCGAAGACTTCGCTTTATCCCGGGAGGTAAACAGAATAACCTGTTTCTGCAGTTCCTCAACGAAAGGCTCCCTGAACAGCAGACCTTTAGCCAGGGGACCCACATCTTCGGCTCCCAAATCCGACAGCTTGTTGTCCATATGGAAGAGTGCCGTCTTCCTGGGTTCCGTGCAAAGGGCCACAGTGGCATTGCCCAGCAGGCAAATTGAACGAAGTGCCCAGTCCCTCATGGTGGCTGGGTCCAGAGCCCTACCTTCTGTGAAGGCCTCGTCTGTTAGGGCCAACATCCGGGGTAACCGCCACCCTGTCCGGCAGTACCGGTCTGGGGCATTCCGCCTGCAGCTTCTTGCAGGCCTCACTTCCAAGGGGTCTACGGACCCAGTAGCGCACAAATTGTGCCAAGTGGTCGGGCAGTGACTAGTCCGAGGACCTGGGGCGTCGGATAGATTGAGGCTCTAACAGAGGTTCTCCAGTAGTGCCCAAAAGGGTATCGTCCCCCAACATTGTCGTGGGGGCCCTAGTCGGTGGCGCGTCTTCCTCTTCCCAGCGTCCACCGGGACCCTCGCCAAGGTCCGCAACCCAAACATCTTCTCCATCTGAGGGAGGCTGGTCTGCCCGCCACACATCCAGCACGGCCAAGGTGGGGGGGGGGTAAGGAGGCTTCCTCCCCTGCGCCCGATAGGCGGTGGCGCCTGGCCGGCGAGGTTGTCAACCTCAAACCACGTCACTTCGCCGGAGTCTTGCCCGTCCGGGAGTGTGGTTCAGGGTCTTCACTCTTTCAATAGCGCGTTCGCGCACTTGCCTGCTCTCGCACCTGAGAGTCTGACTCATCTGAGTCTTCTGCCAACTGAGGGGTTCCACACACACCCCTGTCCGTATGTGGTTGAGGGAGGGCCCTAGCCAGGGCTTTTTCAACAGATGCGGTCACAGCCGCATTAAGTAAAGCCTGCAAATTCTGCTCCTGTGCAGAGGCGTCCATAAAGTCTGAGTCTATGATACTTGATACCTACGAAGCTAGAAAACAGGTATCATTAGCAGGCAAAAGGGGCAGCACCCCTAGTGTTGGCAGAGGCAAGTAATAATGCATGCAGGCTCAACAAACCGTTATCCAGGGTATGGAGCCACCAGTCCAATAGCATGCATAGTATGGCACAGACAAAGCAGGCCAATCATGGGGCACAGACAAAGCAGGCCAATCAAGGGGCACAGACAAAGCAGGCCAATCAAGGGGCACAGACAAAGCAGGCCAATTATAAAGGCACAGACAAGGCAGGCCAGTATAAGGGTACGGGCGGTACCGACCCAGAGGTATAATGCAGGCGGAAACCTAGATCCTTTTAGACATGTAGTAGAATCTTGACTATTAGGGTGCAGGGTAGAGACGAAGCTGGGTCCTTATAGGCAAGGTTCTTCAAGATAGTGATACACTTTAGTTTTTATATGGTTGTGCCTAATCCATTAGGCCACAAAATAAGAGTGCCATGCTCAAACACCCAGATGGGGCCTGAACCCACAATCCCTGGCTTTTGACGCCAGTGCTACCTCCATCAGGCAACCGAGGCTTGATTAGAGCAGTCCTAGTTCAATAAGTGGGTAAGGACACCAGGCAGGGACACCTGCAGGAGGCACGCAGTGCCATGTGGAAGTCAGGAGAACCAGTAAACCGTAAAACCATGTCCATAGAAAAACATGCAGGGCAAGCACACATGCAAAGAATCGAAAACTAAAGTCTATTGCTTAGTTACTTGGGAAGGTGAGGGGGATTGAATCTGCGACCCTCATATATGGGGCATAATTTATGATGCAAGGGCTCACAGAGCTGCCTCACATGGACAGAAAAGAAAGCTGTCACCAAAAAATACGCACCCCCAAACAGCCCAGGAGATGGGGAAACACACCGGACCAGCTAGTCACTGTACCTTTAATAAGGCAGTGACGCGCGCATCTAACACAGTGGAGAGCCGCGCACCCACTGCCCGACCACGCGGTCGCGGGGAAGGTGACCGGGAGCGGAGGCTCCCGCGGCAAATGAATAGATCCCTGCTCCGTCCCCACTCTGATAACAGTGTTAGCGAGTGAGCGGGGACGCGGGCAGGGTAAAGAACAAAACGGGGATTCCCGCTCGGCGGACGAAGCCGGCGGGCGGGAATCAAAGGCAACACACGAGGGACCGCAGGAGTCTTTCTCCGCGGTCCTGGCGGTCGGCACGGGGAGCGGTCGGAAGACCGCTTCTCGGCGACCACCACGGCCAATAAGCCAGAGGAAACAGAACAAACAATAAAGCCAACAGGGTAAAACAAAAACTCCCAAGGAGAAAACAGGCACAAAGAAATAAACACATGGTAAACTACCAGTAATCTGTATAAATAAACACATGGCAAACTACCAGTAATCTGTATAACTAAACACATGGCAAACTACCAGTAATCTGTATAAATAAACACATGGCAAACCGTCAGTAATCTGTATAAATAAACACATGGCAAACCGTCAGTAATCTGTATAACTAAACACATGGCAAACTGTCAGTAATCTGTATAACTAAACACATGGCAAACTGTCAGTAATCTGTATAACTAAACACATGGCAAACTGTCAGTAATCTGTATAACTAAACACATGGCAAACTGTCAGTAATCTGTATAACTAAACACATGGCAAACTGTCAGTAATCTGTATAACTAAACACATGGCAAACTGTCAGTAATCTGTATAACTAAACACATGGCAAACTGTCAGTAATCTGTATAACTAAACACATGGCAAACTGTCAGTAATCTGTATAACTAAACACATGGCAAACTGTCAGTAATCTGTATAACTAAACACATGGCAAACTGTCAGTAATCTGTATAACTAAACACATGGCAAACTGTCAGTAATCTGTATAACTAAACACATGGCAAACTGTCAGTAATCTGTATAACTAAACACATGGCAAACTGTCAGTAATCTGTATAAATAAACACATGGCAAACTACCAGTTATCTGTATAAATAAACACATGGCAAACTACCAGTAATCTGTATAAATAAACACATGGCAAACTACCAGTAATCTGTATAAATAAACACATGGCAAACTGTCAGTAATCTGTATAAATAAACACATGAAAAAAAACGATCAGTATTGTAAAGGAAACATTCACCAAAGAAAATAAAAGAGCCAGAAAGGCACATAAATCTCACAACCAAGCATAGTTCATAACAATCATAAATAAATCACACTAAATCCCAAAGCCACCCACAAGAAGCAGGAGGCAGAGGTACTCTGACCTGTACTGATGCAGAGCAGCAAAGAAAGAGGAAATGGTGGCTTAGGAGGAGCCTTATATAGATACCTTATGTTTTTGTCTTTGGTGTTTATCTCTCTGTTAATGTGCTGCTGTGGAGTTCTAGTAAAGAGAGACTTAAGCAAATATGAAGCCTCCTGTCATGCTATAAAATTTAAAGGCCATGAGAACACAGTAGTAATGAAATGTTCTATTCATAAGAGACCTTGCACCTAACCACGAGATCTGACATCACCGACCGAGTAAAATGACACTCAAGACCCCCTTGCCCCCACCCGTGTCTAAAATAATACCACCTCTTGGTGGGTGGACACGGAACTAACCACTTAGTTTTTGATCCAATTAATTATATTGATAGGTGGACACTAATCCAGACACTTAACAATTAAGCCAATTAATGATGTTTATTCACTGATATCTTGATAATCAATGATGACGAAAATGTCTCTTAAAAGGGCCTGCGCGCCCTCTGATTGTGCACTTGCCAATAAATTTCCTCGAAGTTATTTTAACCTGAACTCCGTGTGTCAGACTGAATTACTTCAGCGTATATACGCAATTCAATTCTCTTTAATTTGGACAGGAACAGATAGACACTTAAACATTTTGGTTTACTGAAAAAGTACCATAACAACTTTGGCGCCCGAACAGGGACTCCGGGCTATGTCTGGCCGGTGAGCCGCCCTAAGGAAGACAAGGGTGGACGGAGGAATCCAGGGGGAAGGAAAGGAGATTGATCACCTCCAGGTACACGGTAGAGACTTCTGCAGAGCCACCGGTATGTTCCGGCCCCTTTGATTGACCCGTCCACGTGTCTGTGACTGCTTCCCGGGAGGACATCAAAGACAGGTAATATCTTGCCCGGAGGTAATATCTTATTACCCATTTGTTACCTGCATTTAGTCTATCTGTTGCCTGGGTGTGTCTAGTTTGTTTGCCCGGGCTGAATGTTTATTTGTTTCCCCTTTTTGGGATAAAGGGGGGGTGGACCCGTGGTAGTTTGCCTGGGGGTCCTGTGTTTGTTTGTTTCCCCTTTTTGGGATAAGGGGGGGGTGGACCCGTGGTAGTTTGCCTGGGGGTCCTGTGTTTGTCTGTTTCCCCTTTTTGGGATAAAGGGGGGGGTGGACCCGGGGGATTTGCCTGGAGTCCTGTTGCCTGTTTTACTCCTTTTAGGAGCCACGTGTTTGTGGCTGTAAGGAAAAAGGGGGGTTGACCTGTGGAAGTTTCCTGGGGGTCTTCTTTGCCTGTTTACTTCTTTTAGGAGCCTCGTGGCTGTGGCTGTATGGAAAAAGAAGTTTGTGGAACTGTGGGATCTGTGTAGAATCATAGTTTCCTGTGATCCAATTTTGTGTCACTTTGATAGCCTAGCTAGCTTCACTGTGCGCTTTCGGACCATCCAGCTCTAGTTGAGTTGGGGACGTCCTGACCCGGACCATCCAGCTCTAGTTGAGTTGGGGACGTCCTGACCCGGACCATCCAGCTCTAGTTGAGTTGGGGACGTCCTGACCCGGACCCTTCGGCTCTAGTTGAGTTGAAGGTCCACTGATTATTTAATTGTGGTAGGAGACTTAGCCTTGTGGCAGGGGACTCAGTTTCCTGGGGGGATTCAGGCAGGCATTGCTTGTTTTCCGCATCACGTGGTAGTGAGACTTATAAAGTGGGTTTTATAGGGGCACTACGGGAGTGAGGGTGGCGCGGCCACTTTAAGTGGACTGCTGTAACGAGGGAGGCTAGAAAGGATTTTGGACCGGTGTTAGCTGTTATCCTTGGCCGCTGGTAGTGAGACTTACGAAAGTCGTTCTTCCGAGCGGGGACACTACGAGATTGAGGGAGGTGACTTTGGAGTAAGCACATGATTAAAGGAAAGGGATTACTGTTGATTTCATTTGAACTGTGATGCATGCACTGTATTTCAACTGTACTGTTGTCTTGTTTGTTTAATGTGGAGTCATTTAAACTCCTGTGTCTGTCTCTAAGGATTTTTTTCCTTACTCTTTACCTTTTCTACACTTCCTGTACTATTATACTATCCACTCCCATTCCTCTTAATAGAGAAGTGATTGGTCACACACTTCTCACCTCGCTCCAATCCGTGTCTACCACCCCGGGTAGGCGGATTCAGTGACTAGTCTACGTTTTGGGAAGACGCACTTGAGAAGGACCCACGATTCTCAGGTGGCAGTCGAGCATTGTAGACGTTCCGGTTCAATTTTCCTTGTCTTTCCCTATATCTAGGACGCTGGTGTAGGGGGAAAGGGATTATGGGGCAGGATTTAAGTAAGCCCAGTAAGGGCTGGTTAGCATGTGATTTAGTTGATGACAGAGAGGGTGAGGAGATGGTTAAAGGTGTTGAAAAGATTGCAAAAGTATGTAAAATTGCTGTGCCGACATGTGGCAGATTGCAACCAGAAAGTTGGCGTAGGTTATTGATGGAAAAGAGAGGCAAGCTTGCAAATAATGATTTATTAAAAACAGCTGAAGCATGGTACAGAGTAGCGAAGGCTATTCAGCAAGAAGGTTGGGTTGAGGAAGAAATAATTCACAAGGGTGTGAAAATGTTTGTGTACCATAATGATTGTGTCGCTGGGGCTTGTCCTCAGCCAGCGCCCCAAAATGGCGCCCAGGGAATGTCTATCCCCAAGGTTCAGTCAGTAATGAGAGATTGCCAGCTGACTATGTATCCCACTCCCAATCCTCCCAACCCCCATCCCGTTACCTCTCCCGTTTGCCCGGTCCTGAATTCTGATGGATCTTACTTTTCCCCTTCTCCTTCCCTAACACTCCCATCGTCCTCATCCATCCCTAAACCACCCTCTATGTCTAATGCTAACATCTCATCTGCTATTCCTTCCCCACACTTTGTCTCCGTTGATAATCCTACCCTCCCATCTGCATCTGCCCAGTTCACTAACCCCTCCTCCCCTGCCACTGTCAATCTTGCTGATCCCACTCCGGCTCCTCCTTCTTCACCCGCCTCTACTGATTCATCTCCATCCTCTCCCTTGTCCGTCCCTACCACGGCCCAGGTTCCCACCCCCTTTGCCAACCCCTACCCAACCTTCCTGCCCACTCCAGGTTCCGCCCCAGCACCCACCCAGATGGTTTGGTTATACCCCTACCCATACCCCATGTCCATGCCCTATCCTAATTATCCATACCCCTTTCCCCAAACCACTCCCCAGGTTCCGGTCATGCCCAGTCCGATACAGTCTGCCCCGGATGTGCCCACATCCAACATGGCCGCCACTTCTTCCCTTAACCCCAATGCAACTTCCTTCCCCGCCTCCAATATGGCGGCCCCCAGTCATTCAGCACCCCTGATGCCGGTGCTTCCCGGTGATTACCGGTCCCATGATTATGACCCAATGGCGACTCCCGCCTCCGGGACTCCCTCTCATCCCCCGGCCCTGTCACCTCAGGTGATCCCCTCACGCAGAAGGGCCCAGATCATAGAATTAGATGAGGAAGAGGATGACAGGGATGACAGGCTGTCCCAGGATTCATTAGAGGCTGCAAGAGTCTCGACCCACCGTTCTATTGAAGATCCCTTCGGCCATAAGGGTCGGGGAGAGCGGGCCCCTCCTAAATATGTTGCTTTCAATCCCACACAAGCTAGTGCTTTAATGAAATCTCTCCCTGACCCAGAGAAACAGCCTATGCCTTTTTACCGAGGGATAGTTCAGATACAAAATACTTATTCCGCCGCCTGGCGTGACCTACTGAGCATTTGTGCAATTAAAGCAGGGGATGCATATTGGCCCAGCATGGCCCGCCACCTCAGTACAGATCTGCTTACAAGTGATGTTGATTACCCCTCCGGAGTAACCTTTTGCAATCAATTAAGAGATTGGGCTAAGGATAAACTTGCAGATCAAGCTGCTGGCCTTACTGATGTTGTGCAAGACAAAGGAGAATCAGTGGAAAGGTTTCATGCAAGACTATATCAAATGTTTACAGATTTGGGATTTGATCTCACTGACAAAATTCATTCACAAATGCTATCAGGTGCGTTTGTCCAAGGTGTTAAAGATTCCATACGCAAGGGAATCATTGCTGCACGCCCTGAATACAAGGTTGTTCCCCTAGATACGTTACTCCTAGTTGCTAGAGGTTTGGAATCTGCCCAAACCCCCAGAAGACCCAATCCAGCTCCTCTCATGGTGGCCCGTGCCGCCCCCATCACCCCTGGCACCAAGGGTGTCAAGTTAGAGGACGTAACATGTTTTAATTGTGGGGCTAAGGGACACTACAGAAGTGACTGTCCAGAACCCAAAAGGGAACCGGGGGAGCCCAAAAAGTTTCCCACAGGGGAGCCCAAAAAGTTTCCCAAGCCTGCCCCGGCCCCTAAGGCCGAGAAAACGGTTCCAATTGTTGAGGAACCAGATGATGATTAGGAAATTGGCAAACCTGTGTCATTAACCCCTGTCATGGCAGTGTCTACAGGGGATAAAGGGGGGGGGGACTTGCCACAGTGACTTTACCCATTGAAGGCCAACCTACCACATTTCTTATTGACACAGGCGCAGCCCGAAGTGTTCTCAGAGAACAAGACCTGCCAGACCCATCTTTCTTGTCAAGTATTGATGTCTCCTATGTTGGAGTGGATGGCCAACCGAGACACAGTCCTCTAACAACCCCTCTGCGGGTTGGCACAAGCTTACTTGCTCGTTTTGTAGTTTCCTCCACATGCCCAATTAACCTGTTAGGCGCTGATGTCCTCTCACGCCTGCAGGCATCTATAACCTTCACTCCAGATGGACAGGTAGAAATGTTTACACCTCTATCTGTTTCTGACACTTCAGCCCTGTGCTCCTTACCTTTGATGCTGCAATTAGAAAAACCCAATGAGGAAGCAGCAGAACCTAGGTCCAATTTCCCAGATGAGTTGAGAACTCAGGTGCCTGCTAAGTTATGGTCCTCGGGCCCAGAGGATATAGGTCACCTAAATGTCCCACCTGTGGTGGTTAAGCTTATTCCAGGAGCTAAGTTACCAAGGAAGCCACAATATCCTCTAAAACCAGCACAGGCTGCAGCCATTTCTATTCACATCAAAGCACTCCTGGGAAAGGGTGCTCTAGTGAAGTGTAAATCAGAATGTAACACTCCATTATTTCCTGTAAAGAAAAAGACTCTAAAAGGAGAGCCAGTGAAATACAGGATGGTTCAGGATCTCCGTGCTGTCAATGAAGCCACTGTCCTGGACACCCCTCTTGTACCAAACCCCCACACTCTGCTCTCTGGCGTCCCACCTTCTGCAAAGTATTTTACAGTCATTGACCTAGCTAATGCTTTCTTCAGTGTTCCACTGGATCCATCCTGTCAATACCTGTTTGCTTTCACCCATGAAATGCAACAGTATACATGGACTGTCATGCCCCAAGGGGCTCAAAATTCTCCAAGTCAATTTGCCAAAGCCATGTGTACTATCCTTGACCCATGGCAAGCTGACCACCCAGAAGTTGTTTTGCTCCAGTATGTGGATGATTTGCTGCTCTGTGGAGATGATATACCCACTACTGAAAAGAGTTCAATTAGTCTGCTTTGCTATTTGGCAGAACAAGGATGCAAAGCTTCACTTCTCAAACTGCAGTTCTGTCAACCTTCAGTGATTTTCCTTGGACATTGCCTATCTCAAGGTACCAGACATCTCACTCGGGACCGAGTCAGAGCAATTCTGGACATTCCACCCCCAAGGACTTCAAAATCTCTTCATGCCTTCTTAGGCCTCATTTCCTATTGCAGAGCATGGATCCCAGAAGCCTCTCTGCTTATGCAACCTCTCTATGATGCACTCAAGTCAGACCCATTCGGCCTGACCAACGAAGCTTTGGACAATTTCAAATCTCTCAAACGTGCCATTGTCTCTGCTCCTGCCTTGGGCCTACCAGACTACACCAAACCTTTCAAATTATTTGTCTCTGAAAGACTAGGCCATGCCACAGGAGTTCTTACCCAAACTAATGACTTAAAAGGCCGCCAGAGGCCTATTGGATACTTTTCATGCCAACTGGACATTGTGGCTAGAGGGACCCCTTCCTGCCTTAGGGCTGTTTTTGCTGCAAGAGAACTCATTGAAAGAACCTCAGACCTGGTCCTTGGCCACCCTTTGGTTGTTTTGGCCCCTCATGACATCTCTGCCATTGTTAACCAAGTCCAGCTCAAGCACGTGTCCCCCGCTAGAAACCTGCGTCTGCAATGTCATCTTCTTCTGCCTGACAACATTTCTATACAAAGATGTCAAGTTCTTAACCCATCCACTCTTCTTCCACTCCCTGAGGGGGGTATCTATTATGGATTTATCACAGATGAAACCTACATCTACCTTCTCTGTGGATGTATCAAGAAAATGCATCCACATTTAACTTTTCACAAAGACAAGACACCTCTGTGTGAAGGTCCGGATTATGCCTTCTGTACCATGTGGTACAAGCCGGACATTACTCCTGAACCTTGCTATGAAGATGAGCTCTACCACTGGTTTGAAGTAAAGCTCACTGCCCAAGATTTCTATTGTGATTCGGAAGGCAACAGCGTGGTCCTGATCCAACTGCCTCCAGAACTCAATTACCTATACCGCCATTGGGATACTGCTATTCCACATATTCCTGTTACCAAGTTGAAGACAAGATCATGGAATGACCTTGGGCCCATGGCAAAATTATGGGCCACCATGGATGAATCACAACTACAGGAAAATGGCATTGCCAAATACCCAGCAACTGACCTTCTTGAAGCATGGCCACGCCATTTCCTAGAAAAAGAATTCAAAGACCTAGTTATAACAAATGACTATGACCCAGAAACTCCTCATGACTGTTTCGAACAGATGAAAATGGAAACAGTGCACTTACCAACCGTGCATGAGAATCCATTACCGGATCCGGATTTTACTCTGTTTGTGGATGGTTCAAGATATGCTGATGAAGAAGGAAAATACCACACAGGATATGCCGTAACCACAACAGAGGAAGTTCTCAAGTCATCATCTTTACCGCCAGCAATGTCTGCGCAAGAAGCTGAATTGCAAGCCCTGACTACAGCATGCAAGATCTCCGAGGGAAAGCGTGCCAACATCTATACAGATTCTAGATATGCTCTGGGTGTGGCACATGACTTCGGCCTCATTTGGAAGACAAGAGGATTTCTTACCACTGCCGGTACACCAGTCAAACACAACTCTGCAATCAAGGAGCTAATGGATGCCCTCCTACTCCCTGAAGAAGTGGCCGTTTTGAAAGTAAAGGCACATGGGAAATTGGATTCAGATGAAGCTAAGGGCAACCATTTAGCTGATCAGGCTGCTAAGCAAGCGGCCAGAGATTTGCAGGAAGTGGATGAAGAAGTGTCCGGTCAAGAAGAAGAAGTTCCTATCTTTACCTTGCAAACTCTTCCTACTGACCTAAGAATTTTGCGAGAACAACAAGCTGCAATTACTCCTGAAGAAATCCAGAAATGGAAAAAGAAGGGAGCTGTCCTAAAAGACGGAATCTACTACAACAACTCTAAATTTTGCCTTCCGAAGAATTTATATCCAGCAGTTGTCCAATGGGCACATGGGCCTGCACATCTGTCAAAAGACCTAATGGCCGCCCTCATTCAAAAGTATTATGAGGCCCCTGGAATCACAACTTTGATCAGCAATTTCTGTAAGGCCTGTGTCATTTGTGCAAAATGCAATCCAGGAAGACCAATCAGGGTGCCTGCAAAGCACCTAGCAAAACCCATGTACCCATTCCAGAGAATTCAAATTGACCACATTCAAATGCCCAAGAGTGGGCCTCATGAATATGCACTAGTAATAGTGGATGTGTTCTCAGGCTGGCCAGAAGCCTACCCTGTGACCAATATCACTGCAAAAACAACCGCAAAACGCCTACTTACAGACATAGTATGTAGATTTGGACTTCCAGAAGTCATTGAAAGTGATCAGGGTCCAGCCTTTACAGCAACAGTGACCAAAGACATTTGGACTGCTCTGGGGGTGACCCTAGCCTTTCACACCCCTTACCACCCACAAAGTAGTGGTAAAGTAGAGCGCATGAACGGCACTCTAAAAGCCAGAATGTTAAAAATGTCACAAGAAACAAAGATGCCCTGGCCAGAAAGCCTGCCAATAGCTTTATTCAGCGTTAGACACACACCTAGAGGGAAGCACTCGTTATCCCCATATGAAATTCTATTTGGGACAGCACCCAGACTAGGTTGTTATTATCCGCAACAGTTACAGCTGCAATCTGATGTTTTAGTAGACTATGTAACTGAACTTGCAAGTGTCTTGAACAAAATACATGCCCAAGTTTTCTCTTCAATTCCAGATCCTGATTTGGACACAGGTACCCATAACCTACTTCCCGGAGATTGGGTTCTGGTTAAGAAGTTCGTGCGGAAAAGTACCCTGGAACCAAGATTTGACGGGCCATTCCAAGTTCTCCTGATCACCGCAACCTCCGTCAAATTGGCCGGCAGGCCACATTGGATCCACGCTTCCCACTGCAAGAAGTCTCCTGCCCCAGAGGAAGCAGATACCGCACAACCATGTACCTCTGGTACATTGTCTCCTTAATTAGTTTAATTAAGGCCCAGCAAGTAGCCATCACTAAAGATGTTAGTGGGTACACCTTCTGGTATAATTCATCATGTACCCGTGTGGCTACCTATACCTTTGATTATTGTGACATCGTAGAATGCCCATTCTCTACAACACAAATCCAGAATATCTATAGAGATATCCCTCATGCAAAGGACCCATATGTTTGTGTAGTTGACAAACAATGGGGGCACAATTGTGGCCGTTGGGGGGCGGCGGGATGGAATGCCGGGCCTTCCTGGGGTTACAAGCCAAAAAGTGCCTTATCTAAAGTAGATGATCATGGTAGGTCCCTCCTTCAAAGAATGACTCTAAGAAAGCCTGGAGGAGGCACACCAATGAAATTAATTCTTAATATTGAGCATCCAAGCCCAACAGATGCAGACCGATATGTAATGGGAATGTATTGGAAAAAGGGTTCCTACACTAAATTAGGGCATTTCTACCTTAAAGATATGTGTAATTCCCCTGAGTGGCGAGGAGCTACTCACATGGTCATAAATCCATTAAAACCACACATCCAGTCCTTTAAGGACATGATGGCCATTGCCAACCCCACCTTTGAAGATACCATGGCCGCTGAAACAGGTTTTAATGATGTTAACCTATGGTTAGAATGGATGAAATATAATGCCAACAAACATAACAGAACCGCATGCTATGTGTGTGGTGGTGCCCGGCCTCATCTGGGCACTGTACCTTTAACCCTGCCAGTAGATGTAGAAAATTGTGTTTTAAGTCTTTTTGCCTACCAATATGATTTCAACAGGTCTCTATGTCAAGCATGGACAGCGGAGTATCCTCTTCTAGCCAAAAATGTCAGACCTCCTAATGGTATTACAATATATAAAGGTAATTACACTTGCTATGCCATGCACGATGGGATTGGTAAATTTGTGGGTAACTTTCCGAAGGATATTGTGCTACATATCGAACTGTTCCTGTACGTTTACTGCAGCATCACACTAGGTCATTAGGAGATATTTACTGGTTGTGTGGGGATTTACAGTTAAGATCCAGAATGGACACAGAGTGGTGGGGGGAGTGTACTTTGACTAAGGCCATTATGCCTATACACATTATCTCTGACACACACCTCAACACCCATGAGCCCAGCCACACTAAGGTTAAGCGTGAAGCCCCAGTAAAAGGAAGTTTTGACCCTCACATTTACATTGATGCCATTGGGGTGCCTAGGGGGGTACCCAATGAGTTTAAAGCAAGAGATGAGGTTGCTGCAGGATTTGAATCAATTTTTACCATAGTTACCGCAAACAAGAATTTAAACTGGATAAATTATATTTATTACAACCAACAGCGTTTTGTTAATTACACCAGAGACGCCCTCCAGGGATTAGCCGAACAGTTACAGGCCACATCCCAAATGGCCTTCCAGAATAGAATAGCCCTAGATATGATCCTAGCCGAAAAAGGAGGGGTATGTAAAATTTTGCCCGACACCATGACATGTTGTACCTACATCCCAGAAAACACAGGCCCTAATGGTAAAGTTACTTTAGCCATAGAAAAATTAAATGACCTCTCTGAAGAGTTAAAAAGAAATTCTGGGATAAAAGATCCCTGGGACAGATGGTTTGGTTGGATGACGGGTTGGCAAAAAGCTTTAATGCATATTGGAATGGCAATTCTAATTTTCCTTTTTATCTTTGCTCTTCTCTTTTGTTGTGTCTTCCCTTGTCTGAGAAAAGCCCTCACGAAGACTGTTGACCAAGTGGCACCCACTTTCACACATCTTGAAGTTGATGACCAAGATTTCCAGGATCTCAACTCACCCTGTTTGCCGCTGCAATCTATCCCTTTTGATGATAAAGTGCGAGAGTTCTAGGAAGGGACCACCTTAGGGACAGCATCTGTCAGTGAATGGTAAAGGCCCCGTGTGGAGAAGTGGTGGGTTAGCCGCCATGGGACACCCATGGGTGTGAAGTGTTCGAGAGCCATACTGACAGATGAGTTAGCCTATTAGGGTCAGAATTAGGGACAGACTTGCACTTTGCATTAACACCTAGCTAGCGGCCACGGGGTTTCTGTGCCTTTGGGCTAACACGTCTTCCGATATTAACAAATAAAGTTTTTTTTTTATCTCTTAGAATTTAACATTTCATAGGGGGGACTGATGTAGAATTATTAAAAAATCTTTATTGTACTTGTATTGAATTATTGCACTAACTCCATTTTAACCTGATGCTGTGACAAATCCTCCATTTTGTCCTCATAACCTGACTTCTCCATATGAAAACCACATTACATGACAGAATTTCTCAGCACATCTAACACAATAGACAAAGACTGTATTCTCCATAAAGATATGACTAACCCAGGAACTGCTGAATTTCCCCTAACTCGCAACATAGTATAATTTAAAGGCCATGAGAACACAGTAGTAATGAAATGTTCTATTCATAAGAGACCTTGCACCTAACCACGAGATCTGACATCACCGACCGAGTAAAATGACACTCAAGACCCCCTTGCCCCCACCCGTGTCTAAAATAATACCACCTCTTGGTGGGTGGACACGGAACTAACCACTTAGTTTTTGATCCAATTAATTATATTGATAGGTGGACACTAATCCAGACACTTAACAATTAAGCCAATTAATGATGTTTATTCACTGATATCTTGATAATCAATGATGACGAAGTTGTCTCTTAAAAGGGCCTGCGCGCCCTCTGATTGTGCACTTGCCAATAAATTTCCTCGAAGTTATTTTAACCTGAACTCCGTGTGTCAGACTGAATTACTTCAGCGTATATACGCAATTCAATTCTCTTTAATTTGGACAGGAACAGATAGACACTTAAACATTTTGGTTTACTGAAAAAGTACCATAACACAAACTCTGACACTCACACGGTTACTACAGACAAACTCATTGGTATACAAACACAAACTTACTACAGACAAGCCTACTGTCACACACACACAAACGCTCTCTACAGACAAGCTCACTGACACACACATGCTCACTACAGAAATGCTCTCTGACACGCTCATGCTCACTACAGACAAGCTCACTGACATACATACACATGCTTATTATAGACAAGCTCACTGACACACATGCTCACTACAGAAAAGCTCACTAACACACATATACAATATGTTACAATGCTGCTGCCCATCCCATGTGTTTCCTATTAAGGGTTAATAAGTATAGGGGTGTATATAAAAAATACCCCTTTCTGTCTCATTAGAGATATCTTTGCCAGAAGCTCAAGGAAGCAGGCTGAAGGGTCAGTGTTAGGACCCGCTTAGGGGGGTCTGCCTTGACGTTGGCAGGCGGGCATTCCCTCCAATGGCCATTGGAGCAACTAAATGACCTCCATTTGTCTAAATATACATAGGGATTAAGGAGAAAGCGCAAGTAACATTTTCTTTTCTTTGGTTTTTACTATATATTGGGGCTGATGTGTATTGTAGTCATTGCTGCTGGTCCCAGTAGTAATGGGACTAAGCGCAGGACTTCTCTTTTTGTATTTGTATTTACTTTGTATCACACAGCCTGGTTACAATGCTGCTGCCCATCCCATGTGTTCCCTATTAAGGGTTAATAAGTATAGGGGTGTATATAAAAAATACCCCTTTCTGTCTCATTAGAGATATCTTTGCCAGAAGCTCAAGGAAGCAGGCTGAAGGGTCAGTGTTAGGACCCGCTTAGGGGGGTCTGCCTTGACGTTGGCAGGCGGGCATTCCCTCCAATGGTCATTGGAGCAACTAAACGACCTCCATTTGTCTAAATATACATAGGGATTAAGGAGAAAGCGCAAGTAACATTTTCTTTTCTTTGGTTTTTACTATATATTGGGGCTGATGTGTATTGTAGTCATTGCTGCTGGTCCCAGTAGTAATGGGACTAAGCGCAGGACTTCTCTTTTTGTATTTGTATTTACTTTGTATCACACAGCCTGGTTACAATGCTGCTGCCCATCCCATGTGTTCCCTATTAAGGGTTAATAAGTATAGGGGTGTATATAAAAAATACCCCTTTCTGTCTCATTAGAGATATCTTTGCCAGAAGCTCAAGGAAGCAGGCTGAAGGGTCAGTGTTAGGACCCGCTTAGGGGGGTCTGCCTTGACGTTGGCAGGCGGGCATTCCCTCCAATGGCCATTGGAGCAACTAAATGACCTCCATTTGTCTAAATATACATAGGGATTAAGGAGAAAGTAACATTTTCTTTTCTTTGGTTTTTACACATATACATGCTCACTACAGAAATGCTCACTGACACACACATACATGCTCACTATAGAAACGCTCACTGACACACATGTTCACTACAGACAAGCTCACTGCAGTGGGGGGTTAGGGCCAGTAGTGCGGTGGGTCTGGGTCTGTAGTAGGGGGGTCATGACCTGTAGTGTGGGTTTAAAGGCTGAAATGGGGGGCAGGGGGATCAATAGGAAGGGTGAGGGGAAAGGAGGGGGATCAATAGGAAGGGTGAGGGGAAAGGGGGGGGGGTCAGGACCTGTGGTGAAAGGTGAGGGGTAATAAGGGGGTCAGGACCTGTTATGAGGGTCAGGACCTGTAGTGCAGGGGTCAGGACTTGTAGTGGGGGATCATAGGCAATAAAAGGGGATTAGGGGCTGTAGTGGCAATAGTGATGGGTTAGGGGCTGTAGAGGGTGCTAAGTGGCAATAGTGTGGGCTTAGGACCAGGTGAGAGAGCCCTGGACTGTGGCTCTGCCTAAAACTGAACATAGCCTGGTTCACTAAACAGTGAACTGAGCTATGTGAAACTGATAGCTGCTGTGGTACTATCTGTGTGGTAAATATATTTACAGAATGTGAGTATTTACCCCACACCTGTCTTTGTCACCACTTACTTTCTCACTACACTACACCCCCCCCCCACCAGCTGTACCACTGCCTCCATTAATCATGTATTAATCTCTTCCTTCTCAATCCCCCACTTTTATTTGTTTAAACTTACCTATTACTTGAGTTTCTTCTCTACACCAGCCCTTGAGCAGCATGCCTCTGCAGTAATCCTGCCCACAGTGTTTCCTCCTGCAAGCAGCTCCTCCTACACGTGCTGGGAGCACACAGCATGCTGCAGAAGGAGGAGGGGATGTCACTCCCTGTCTCCTCCTCGTATTCAGCTCTGAGCTCTCCTCCCTGCACAGAGAGTAAGACCTGGCAGGGAGACTTCCAACACTGCCAGGTCTGGCTCTATAAAGGATAAGGGTGGTAGGGTTGATACTTCACCGCTCAGAGAGATCTTTTGATCTCCCTGCCACTCTATAAAAGGAAAGGGAGGGAGGATTTACACTTCGGTCAGAGAGATCTTTTGATCTCCCTGCCGGCTCAATCAGCAGCTGACCCTGGGGGAGGAGGCATGCTGAAAAATCCAGGGGGGGGCAAGTGCCCCCTCTTGCCCCCCCCCCCCCCCCCCCCCCCCCCCCGTGGACGCCCATGGCTGCAAAAGAAGTTCCGAAGTGTCGACGTGCCGAAGTTGCGAAGTTACCGAAATTCCGAAGTCCCAAATTTCCGAATGCCGAACCGAACCGAAAATTTTTCCCATGCACATGCCTAATAGAGATGAATTGAATGTTCAGTGTCTGCATGCAGTGGGAGGAGACACAATGTTTGGATTTTAGGCAGCCATGACCCAGGAAGGATCCCTAACAGCTATTTGTGGAGTGGTCAGTAAAGTTATCACTAGGCTGTAATGTAAACACTGCATTTTCTCTGGAAACACAGTGTTTACAGTAAAAAGCCTGAAGGTAATGATTCTACTCACCAGAACAAATTCAATAAGCTGTAATTGTTCTGATGACTATAGTGTCCCTTTAAAGCATAGGGATTTTTGCTAAACCGAGTTAAGACGACTTTATTTACAACAAAAATCAATTCACTGTGTGAGAAACTTGCAATCGTTCTATGTCTGCTATATGTCTTTGTCTAATCTCTTTCTTGGAGCTGATGTACTGTATTTTCATATTCCAGTGCATTGTTCAAAAATAAAGAATATACAAATAAAAAAGTTTGTATTGGCCCCGAATATATTTACTGTATATAATGCTATCATATCACCTCTGAGGCGCTGTTTTTCCAAAATAAAGAGATTTAACCTCTCTTTATAACTAAAATGTTCCATTCCTTTAATGAATTTTGCAGCCAGTCTCTGCACTTTTCTAGTGCCATGATATCTTTCTTAAGAACAGGTGCCCCAAATTGCATAGCATATTCAAGGTGTGGTCTTACCAGTGATTTATAAAGAGGCAAAATTATATTTTCCTCCCGAGAATTAATGCCCCTATTTATACACAATACCTTACTGGCCTTAGCCACTGCCGATTGACATTACATATTGTTGCCTAGTTAACCCCTTAACGCCCTTACGGCGTTCTATGCTGTCCCGGCTTTAAAGCCGTTGCGGCGGCATAGAACACTGTAACGGCTTTCTGCCCCAGGAGGAGATATGTACTCACCTCCGCCGCGATCCTCTTCTGGAGGGCTGCCTCACAGCCCAGGCAGCCCTCCCCCGGCAAATCAGGCCCCCGGGGGCCATGTGATCGCTCTCAAAGAGCGATCACATGGCCCCCTATAGCTGGCTGTGGATCTGCCAGCAGGGGGACTGTCTAAAAAATTAGACCGTCCCCCTGCTGGTGGGATCTGTAAAAAAAAAAAAAAAAGTGTAAAATTAAATTAAAAGTATATATAATATATGTATATATATTATATATATATTATATATATACATATTATATATATATAGGTAATGTCATACAAAGTGTATTTTAATATTAGTATATATATTAATATTAAAATACACTTAGAATGACGTTACATATATAATATGTATATATTATATATCTATATATAATCAATATATACACATATATTGTATATATATACGTATAATTACAATAATAAATAAAATAATTAAATAAATAAAAATATTGAAACAAAATTTTATATAAATTATATATTAATATATTATATATATTCATATGTAATTTCATTCTAACTGTATTTTGTTATTAATATGTATATATATTGGTAACAAAATACACTTAGAATGACATTCTATATTTAAATCTATCTATATATTAAATACAAATAACCGCAAATATATATATATATATATATATATATATATATATATATAAATACATATAATTACATAAAAGATTACATTAGTATACACGTAGACTTTAAATACCTATAAATGCATATATAATAAAATTCTACGTGTATATTTAAATACTCTTTTAACATAATTATGTGATTTGATTAATTAAAATTTGATTGACATGCCTGACAACACAGGGAGAAAGTGCAGAGAATTTAATTCGCAAGCACTATATTTGACCCTGTAACTCTCCAAGACACCATAAAACCTGTACATAGAGGGTACTATTTTACTCGGGAGACTTTGCTGAACTCACATATTAGTGTTTCAAACTGGTAAATTGTATTACAACTATGATATTTTAAGTAAAAGTGAAGTTTTTTGCAATTTTTACAAACGAACAGCACTTTTACGGACTATATTATTGTTGTAATATGTTTTACCGTTTTAAAACACTAAATTTGTGTTTAGCAACGTCTCCCGAGAATAACAGTACCCCCCATGTACAGGTTTTATGCTGTTTTGGAAAGTTAGAGAGTCACATATAAGGCTTGCATTTCATTTTTTTGACATTGAAATTTGCCAGATTGGTTATGTTGCCTTTGAGAGCGTATGGTAGCCCAGGAATGAGAATAACCCCCATGATGGCATACCATTTGCAAAAGTAGACAACGCGAGGTATTGCAAGTGGGGTATGTCCAGTCTTTCTTAGTAGCCACTTAGTCACAAACACTGGCCAAATATTAATTTTTTGCTTTTTTCACACAAAAACAAATATGAACGCTAACTTTGGCCAGTGTTTGTGACTAAGTCGCTACTAAAAAAGACTAAACAGACCCCACTTTCAATACCTTGGCTTGTCTACTTTTTCAAATGGTATGCCATTATGGGGGTAATTCTCATTCCTGGGCTACCACACCGTCTCAAAGGTAACATTACTAATCTGGCAAAATTTTATTTGAAAATGGAACGTTCTATATTTGACCCTGTAACTTTCCAAAACACCACAAAACCTGTTAATGGGGGGGTACTGTTGTACTTGTGAGACATCGCTGATTACAAATATTTACACTATTTTGCAGTAAAACCGAACAGTATTAAAAAAAAAACAGTATTATGACATTTACAGCTAAAATGTGAGGCGGAACTACAAATTTTAAAAAGAATTTAAAATGTCTCAGTTTTTTTTTTATTTTATTCATAATAAATTATGTTTCATATATAAATATTTGATATGAAATGAAAGCCCTGTTTCTCCTGAACAAAATGATATATAATAAGTGTGGGTGCATATAATATGAAAGAGGGGAACTACGGGTGAACAGACATAAAGCGCAAATTGCAGTTTTTGTTTACGTTTTGTTTTGATCAGAACGTGTACTATTGACTCCGTCCTGAAGGGGTTAATTGTCTACAACTATTCCCAAATCCTTCTCATTTGTTGTGATCCCTAAAGTTGGACATACTACGTTTCTGTTTCTTTTCCTCCAATACAATATGAGTCCTGACTGTGCCAGGACGGAACTGAACTGTGATGTCAAGTGTTATTCTTTAATACACAAATTAAAATGAGTATCACATAGAAAAAATATATTATCACAAGTTATAGTTAATTTTCAATCTTTATTCAATAGTGTAATTTTCTTGTGAATTGCTCCCCTTTAATATATACAGTTAAGTCAGCAAACGTGAAAACCCACAATAAATAATCCCACCAAACGGTCGCTCATTATATCTCTCTACACATTTCAAACAGTATTATTCAAATAATATCTAAATCAAGTGATAATTGGTACACCTGCTGGGTATCACTGAAAAGCTTTCACCATACTTCAATCAGCCACAATCAGCTAAAGGTTTCCCATAAAAGGAATAAATAGGAGTTCTTTGTTGATTACATAAAATATATATTGATCAAAGGCAAGGGATAGATTAGGATATATGATGAACATTTAGGTAGGGTATCAACCCATCAATTTTGATTATTCTTATTATTATGAAAAAGGATGAACATTTAATTTTTTTCTCCAAACGTAACTGAATTTAATCATTTAAAGCGGCTCTGTCACCTCCTCCTTTCTTCAAAATTAAAATGTCATAAATATAAAATCAAAAGATATACTATGACAAAGTATGGACTGTTCTGGCTCTGTGTTATTCTCCACTAGACAAGCTGGACAAAAAAGAGTCAAGAGCGAATGAGACAGAATAAATACAATCAATGAATAAAAACTGGAAAAAGAAGGAATTTACCAGATCCTATAGTACAAAAAGAATCAAGCCTGATCAAAGTTTGTCAAGCCCCCAGCTATCACTACCTCATGACTGAGGAGAAAAAGGTTCAGTCTATTGAGGACATCCTCCATAGACTTCAGATTACAGCACTCATGTTGGCACCTTGCAGGACCAGTGGCCGCAAGGGAGAAGGTATAACTCACCTTGTCCTGCACCCCTGGGCCATTAGACCCCCAGCTTTGAGGATACCACTGGAGATCTTTGTAAATGTTACAAATGCCATAGACAGTGACAGAGCTGCTTTAAGCGAACAAGTATTTAGAAATACAAAACTTGTTTTAATCGAGTAAAGTCCTGTACAACAATACAGTCAAATTTTAATTTGTTAATTTACACCAAAGCAAGACTACAACACAACATGAACCAGATGTTAAGGTTGCCAAGGTAATTCCACGTACAAAAGTCTAAAATATTCATCTCTGAATGGTATCTTTATGAGTGAAGAGTGTGTTCTCTTTTTCATTTTACAACGGGCATATTTCAATAGAAATTGACACTTTTATAAACGAGCCTTGTTAAACCCCCTTCCCTGTCTATCAGCAAACCAGTCCTGTTACTTCCTGGTTTGGTTACCTCAGCTGAGCTAAACTCAAGAAGCAGCAATTGCTCAGAGCAGGTGCCTTGCAAAGACTTTTCATTGACCTGCATTGCAAAGTCTGTGATTGGACAGCCACAGAAAATATAGGCGGGGTTAGAAGGGGAGGGGTTACAAGAGCCCTTTTGAAGGCTGTTTTACATATGCCTCCAATGAAAAATATGCATTAATAAATTAATTTCGGGTATATATACACTACACAGTGATTTTTAATTGGACAGTGAAAGATTCAAAGCAAGGGACAGTCCAGACCTCTAAAAACGTGTTAATCTTGTTTAAGTAGGGGGTTAACTGCATATCTAACTGCAGAAACGTGGCAATTTCAAGAGAAAATGTTTTTTTTTTTTTAAATGTATGTGGGACTTGCTGATTCACTGTACAAGATAAATTGTTTAAATTTGCACCAATGTTATCTGTACAGGAAGGGGACACTGTTGTCATTGACAGTCTGGAAAGGAGCAGAACAGTAACAAGATAGGCATCACTTTAGGAGAAAAAAATGTAAGCAGTAATTATTGTTTGCATTTTTTGACGAGGGACTTGGTATCCAAATTGTTAAAAGAAAAATGTTAAAGCAGAATTAAAAAATAAATAAATAATTAAACATTTTATACGCTTTGGAGAGTTCCTTTAAAGGTCACTATAGTTTCTCTGTTAATTTTTCAAAAAGGATTTAGAGACATTTTCAAGAGAGCAGCTCCATTCACCATGTGTATTGGACACCTGAAGTGATAGTCTGATGGTCAGTGCACTGCCAGATAAGCCTTAGTGAGTTCTGCCATCTACGTACTGGTCTTAAAGGACCACTATAGGCACCTAGACCACTTCAGCTCAATGCAGTGGTCTGGGTGCCAGGTCCCTCTAGTTTTAATCCTGCAGCTGTAAACATAGCAGTTTCAGAGAAACCGCTATGTTTACACTAGGGTTAATCCAGCCTCTAGTGACTGTCTCACTGACCGCTGCTAGAGGCGCTTCCGCGCTTCTCACTGTGAAAATCACAGTGAGAAGACGCTGGATGCCCATAGGAAAACATTGAGAAATGCTTTCCTATGGGCGGTATGAATGCGTGCGGCTCTTGCCGCGAATGCGCATTCGGCACTGGCGTCGGCAGGAGGAGGAGAGTTCCCCAGCACCGAGGGAGCCTGGCACTGGAGAAAGGTAAGTGTTTTAACCCCCTCAGCCCAGCGGGAGTGTGACCCTGAGGGTGGGGGGGACCTAAAGACCCTATAGTGCCAGGAAAACGAGTTTGTTTTCCTGGCACTATAGTGGTCCTTTAATTGAATAATCATTTATAAACCCAACACAAATTATTACTTTGAATGTTCTTGATAGTTTACTCCTATGTGAACTAGGCTTGATTGCTTGATTGTTTATTTCTACATTTCATTTTCCTCCAGAGAACAGGAAAGAATTGTTGTCTGGGAACTGGAAACGTGATTAGGAATATATTTTTCATATAATACAGAGTGTTCTCCTAAGGGAACAATTGGACATTATGTCATGTTTTAGTTAATCATGGACTGAAAAGTTAGCAAGAATTATTGCACTGTTTTACATTATTATGCTCTCCAATTATTATGTTGATTATTCAGCATTTGCATTGTTTATAACTAAATATCGTCTGCTTAAAATTTAAATAGATTGCGATTGCAAGCCAGGAGTCACAGAGGAGGCTAGGGCAGCATCACTGAGGGTGCAAACAGCTGGATTTATATGCCCTTGTAGCCTTCAAAACTGCTTAGTTGTGTCATACCCAATATCTAGATGCTTTGGGGATGATGTCGCTGTAAATTAACCTTTTTGATTTCATTCAGTTGCAGAGATTTTTTCACTTTGTAATCTGATCATATTTTTCTTAACATTTAGTTTCAAGTTGTTGGAGAACTAAGCAAAGCTATTATTACGCTGATGAATCCCCAAAATTGCAAATGTGCCGAATCGTAACCTGTATGAAAACAGAACTGAAATATATACAATGCTTTTTTGTAAGAAGCTGATTGTTTCCTGTAGTACAGGCAATTTTGGAAAACTGAAAAATTCAGGACTTTCTAAAGATTGCTGGTGGATGTAGCTCAGAAAGCAGGCAGCAGGAAGGGAAGGAAAAGGCAGCAACACACATCTTGATTGTTGGCATTCTAGAATTCAATACCTTTAATAAATCCTAAAGCAGTGTAAGGTCAGGTGGGAATTAACAGGCATAGCTGATGCCATGATGCATGCGCAATTGGTGGAACCACAGATAGGGCAGCCCTGTCAGAATTATATATTCAAAATGGCTGCCATACAGCAAGATCTAGGCCAGGAATAGGCAACCTTCGGCACTCCAGATGTTGTGGACTATATCCCCCATAATGCTTTTACACCCATAATCACGGACGTATTAGCCGCGAGGCAAACAAGGCATTTGCCTTGGGCGGCACTTTCCAGGGGGTGGCAAAAAAAAGCTACCCCTAAATGCCCAGGGCAAATGTCCTGTTAGCCTTGCGGCTAACTGACAATCCGGGCGGGCTGCGGCGCGCGAAGGAGCTGAGCAGACAGCTCCGGGGAAGTGCTCCCTCGCCAGCACCGCCCACCCGACCAGCAGCCACTGGACCCCCAGGGAAAAGGAGAAACCCCTTTTTTGAATTTTTAAAAGAAAAAGTGTGTGTGTGTGTCTGTTAGTGTCTGTGTGTGTCTGTTAGTGTGTGAGTGTGTGTCTGTGTGTGTTTTAGTGTGTGTCTGTGAGTGAGTGTGTGTTTGTCTGTTAGTGTGTGTTTCTGTTAGTGAGTGTGTGTCTGTTAGTGAGTGAGTGTGTGTCTGTCAGCTAGTGTATGCGTATCTGTCAGTGAATGTGTGTGTGTGTGTGTATTTAGAAGGCAGGGCAGGGGGGAAGGGTGGGGTGAGATGGCGGGGAGGGGAGGGAGTAGGGTTGCGGGGAGGGGGCGTCTAAGTTTTGTCCTGCCTAGGGCAGGATACACCACTTCCCATAATGCTGTCAAAGCATCACGGGAGGTGTAGTCTAAAACATCTGTAGTGACGAAGGTTGCCTATGCCTGATCTAGGCTAATATCCAGAGAACCCACAGCAAGGATCAAGGCCCAGCCATGGTCTTTAAAAAAAAGTTACTTAACAGTAGAGCTTTTTAGAGCAACTGTTTAACCCCTTAGTGACCAGGCCACTTTTCAATTTTCTTACCGTTTGGGACCATGGCTCTTTTTACATTTCTGCTGTGTTTGTGTTTAGCTGTAAGTTTCCTCTTACTCATTTACTGCACCCACGCATATTATATACGGTTTTTCTCGCCATTAACATGTTAATGAATTAATACCCTTTAATGATATCTCTTAATACCCTGACCATGCAAAACCTGTGCCAGTATGAGAATTGTATTCTTACTTTAAAGTGACTGTGTCACTATATGCACCCAGACTAGTTGATTGCATTGAAGTGGTCAGGGTGCATTGTCCCTGTCACATAGCCCTTTAATGTAAAACATTGCCGTTTTAGAGTAACTACAATGTTTGCATTGCAGCGTTACGACTACCTCTAGTGGCTGTCCACCAGACAGCCACTAGAGACATATATACAGAGTTTAACTCTGTTAAATTACGCTAGACATCCTGACCCTCTGTCTAATGTCTAATCAGTTCTCGCCGTGTATGCGCATTATGTACCCTTTATCGTCTGACTTCCGTGAAGAAGGAGCCCAACCCAGCACCGGTGGACATCAGCACTTAAATCAGGAAGGTGATTAAAGGGTTCTTTATGGATACAGCTCTGTATTCCAAACACTATATAGTGTTCCTTTAACCCCTTCCAGACCATGGACGTACCAGGCACGTCCAACAAAAACTGTCCGTAAAGGACCGCGGATGTACCTGGTACGTCCATTAGTAAATCCCCATTTACCTGATCGCTGGCGATCACAATCCTGGGGTCTGTCTGGGAGCTCAGGCAGACTCCCTCTGCCCAATCCGGCTCTCCCGGGACATGTGATCATGGGGTCCTCGCGATCACATGGCCAGATTAGCCGGCTTGTGCAGTGCCTGCAAGCGGCCTGCCAGAGCTCTCAGGCAGTCCCCTTAATGCCAGCACAAAAGTTTTAAAAGCTTTAATGCATTTTTAAGGGTTCTGGCCTCATTAATATACTGTTATTTTGCATTCTCAAATCTTCATAGTTTTTGTATAAAATAAATAAATGCTTTGCAGAATTCTGTACCATAAACATGCCAGGTTGTGAATTAAAATCAGCTCACTCAATACTGTTCAGGCTGAGACTGTACACATACCTTTGATAAGGAAGTCTTTCTGGCATGAGGGGGCATGGCGAAGGAGGCAGGCTTGTCGTGCATCATTCTGCAAAACAGGTATTTATTCTGGGCAAAAGCTTCTGCAAAAAAATACAGAATATTAATAAGTACAACAATTACAACAATTACTAAGTACAACAAGTACAACAATTATCAAATACATTAAAGTCATATTGGTGCCCAAAGTGTCACCAATATTTAATTTATAAAAAGGACTATTTCTATTGAAATATGCACTGTGTAAAATAAAATAAATACATTTTAAAAAAGAGGACTCTTCACACAAAGCACTTCAGCAAGCTAAAAAACTATTCAGAGCATTTTTTTCTGCACAAAATAATTTTCCATCATATTACCGAGATTTTAAATGGCAAACTCTAAAATGCAATGGAAAATTTGAGGTCTTTAAAAAGGAAGGACAAAAAGATAGATAAGGGGGAGCAAAGGGAGTCCCCAAATAAGTACAGTACTTTCCAGGGTGGAATATTTTAGAGGTATACCAAAAGAGGAAAAAGAAAACAAATTAGAGCCACAAGTGAAAAAAAATATTTCTATATTTTTCCCCCGTCTAATTCATCCTCATTGTAGCATCATCCAAGTGGAAGAGAAAGACAGAAAATAAGTGCCTGGAGGGGCAGAAAAGTTGATCATACATGTTGCTGCTCCTTTAACAGAATTACATTGGAGAGGTAACCTAAAGCGATTCTAACTTGTCGAGTTCTTTCTCTCATCTTGCTCCTGCTTATAATTTCTGAAGAGATTGCATAGTGTTTTGCAGTTGTGTTAACGGGCGATGTTAATGGCAATCCTTTATGTTAGCAGATGTTGTGGGGAATCAAATATCACCATTTTGTATAATCATATTTGCGTTTAAACATAGCCTTAAGAACTTAAGTGGTATGGTGTAATTATGTTTCATAAAAGGTATCAATTTGCAGAACGTTCCGTGTTTATGAGTCTGTGTTCCGGGAATCAATTTCTGTATGTTTCTTCATTTTCAATTCTCATCATCCCTGCCCTCTTCAGAAAATGTAGTGCAATTTAACAGCGCTTCAATGAAAAGGACATGTTGATGTACTTGTAATTAGCCTGTTTCTTCATCTATCTTTTTGGGGAATTTAAGATTGGGTGAGGGAGTCATCTATGTGAGGGCTTTATTTTTTTTTTATTTAATTTATTATATAGATTTGATTTAAAAGAGTAGATGGCAAATAAATGTAAAATCAGTGCGTGTCCTGGAAAGCAGTAAGAACATCCATAGATCACACAGTGCCCTACACTAATATTGGCACCCCTGGTAAATATGAGCAAAGGAAAAAATATGTGTTTCTATTGTCGTATACACAAAAATACTCTGCGCTCATGGATATCAAAAAATTTCAAACACAACACAAGTTTATCCAAAAATAAATAAATATTTGTTAAATATATGTGGCACAAGTTTGGCATCCTTATGAATTCATACAATAAAAAAAAAAAAAAAGCGGTATGTTCCCATTGATATTTTAATGTTAACTGTTCGATCATGATGATCACTGTGCTGCTTTTTTCAGCAGATCACCACTAGAGGGGTATAAATATGAACACATAGGCCACATACACTTAGTCATTCATCGCACGCACTGTGAAGAGGATGGTTTGAGTGGCAAAAAAAAATCTCCAAAGATCACAGGTGGAGAATTGCAGAAGTTAGTTGCGTCTTGGGGTCAGAAAGTCTCGAAAACTACAATCTGACCCCACGTACATCACCACAGGTTGTTTGGAAGTATTTCAAGAAAAAAGCCTTGTGATGGACCGCCGGGCACGCCGACCGAGTGCCTCCGCCAATCGATGCTCCTAGTGCTCACCGAGGAATTCTAGCATTTCACCAGACACCATAAGCACTGCGCCGGGGTCTCACCGTCCTTCACCCACCCTGGACCCAACACCGGGATCCAGCCTCCAGTGGGCAGACCTCTCCTACTCCCAATGAGCCTAGAACAGCTCTTATAAGAGTATAGTGATATAGTAATCTCCAGGGTAGATACAGCCGTTTCCCCCACACATGGGATGAGACTGTGTTGAGGGTAAGCAGGAACAGAATTTTAATGGAGGCACACTGGCCTTTTATGCAAGTTTCCCAACAAGGGTGACACCAAGGTGGACCTTGGTGGGCACAGGGACACAAAGTGAATAAAAACAGTCATACAGTGAGACACTCCCATATACAGACAATAGAATCCCTCCTCTGTGCTTGGGAGAGAATTGAATCAGAAACTGTACCAATCTAACCCAATTATCTCCAAGCACAGAAAAACATACAATTTTATGACACCCCAAAAAGTACCTTAAAATCACATAAAACCCCATAAATGGTTACATCCCCTGATAGCCCCGATCTGGATGAACAAAATATCCAAAAATCACCCAGATCGGTTCAGGAGTTCAGGAATTTCATGGAAGTCATAGTTTTGACCGAATGTGCACATGGTCCTATGCCCAAAACAGTTCCAGGGAAATCAGTGCTAACAGTCGGTCAAGTTTGGTAGTCTTTTACAGGTTTCCCTGCAGGGTCCATAGTCTGTGGGCAGGAAACTGACAAGCAGGCCCCTCCAAGTACAAGTGGCGAGGTTACTTTCGCAACAAGCCTCTACTCTCATCCAAAAACAAACTCAAGCATCATCAGTTTGCTAGGCACTACTGGAACTTCACATGGGACCGGGTTCTATGACTAGATAAAACCAAAGTTGTTGGCCATAAACACTAGAGGTGGGTTTGGCGCATGCAGAGAAACGTAAACAAATAAAACAACTTATTGACAGGATAGAACACCTATATCACAGATGGAATACCCTGCTAAAGTTAGAGAGACCTAATATTACACAACCATAACCACTGCCTCACTGAAGAAATAGCCACTGGAAAATATATGGATATAACTAATGCACTTAATCAATAGTAGATTCAGGACTACAGTGGAAATAGAATAAGATAGGCTGATTAAACAATCTGCCAAAAAGATATATAGAAATAGAGTGCTTGTAGCAATAGGAAATCAAACTAGATACAAATCAGATAATTGTATCCAATTACAAACAGTGTATCAGCTTAATGTCAGGCTAAAAGCCTACCATGTTATAAGTAGGAAAGCTCTGATGAAGCTGCAGATTTTGGTATAGTATCAGTTTACTACCTATTAATCTGGGGAAACTGATACAAAGATAAACTATGGTATAGTATACCCAAAAAAGAATGATGATATACTCAAAGGGTTAAAATGCTTGCAGACCAATCGGTCATATAGTGCTACAGACAGGGTACTTTCTATTAAAAAATGTTTAACGATAGACACTGTCCAATACACATATGTAAAAAAAACTTGCACTTTTAAAATGTCCCAATGTGAATCAAAAATATCAGGTTGTGCCTGTGTTGAGTTTGCAATCGTTTGATATCCATGAGAGCAGAGTATTTATTTAAAAACATTTTTTAACAAGAGGTTACACAAAAAAGCATTATTTTCTCTTACTTCGTACAAGTGCCAATATCAGTAGAGAGTACTGTATATAGGTTGTTGCGTACACACAGAAAAGGGAAATGGAAAATAATAGGACAGCAGTAAGATGATATGAGAGCAGTAAGTACATGCATACAGATATTGCTTGTCCCCATGACCGCAGATAAAGTGGGAAATTTAGTTCAACATTAGAAATGCAAATTTTTAAATTATTATTATTACTGGTATTTATATAGCGCTAGCATATTCCATAGCAATGTTTAAAATGAATCTGCAATCATCATAACCACTTCAGCCCGTAGTAGAGGTTATCCTGCCAGGATTACAGTGGCCGGTTTCCAGGTAATGAGGCAAACCACATTTTGACAACAGGTTGCTCCCTTACCTGGGTCCCTACTGGGCTCTGAGGCTCCTTGGTGGTACGGTTCCAGCTTCTTCAGAGCTGCAGAAGCCACGGCCATCGCCTTTCATTGGCCAAGAGTGTTACACCTTTGGCAACAGAGGGGTTAAACTCTGTATGTGCAGAGTTTCATAGCCAAATGTAGCGCATGCAGACACCAAGCACCATGACTACTTCAAATCACAGATTGACCCTAAATGCAGTGTAACTGCACAAGTACACACCAATTAAAAATGACAATAATATTCATTCATACAGTGAACCAAAATAGCTGTCTCTGGTATAAACACAACATTTTTAATCACTGGTTTGAGATCCAAATTGGATTCCCATGGCATTTCAGTGGATCAACATGTTGATAAAGGCACTTCATATTGCTCCAGGCAACCTCTTACAATACGTTTTTTTTCTTTTTATTTAGCTTTTGTAGTAAAATTTAAGAAAGGGTTCCCAAGCTGATTTTGAATTTAAAGAAACGCGTCCCAAAGTTAACTATGTACAATATTTGAGTATATGTTAAAAAGTCAAGAACCACTGGTATGGTCTTCCCTTCTTTCTCTGCCTCCTCCAAGAGAGAGACTTATATGATATCTCTTCAAGAAACATTTGGCAGTCTGTAAAGCCATCTCAAATACAGTACATATAAGCAATGAAAAACATTTGGGCATCCAGGATTTTGACTTATTTTCAGGTCAATGCAACCACCTCCAGTGGACTCACATAATCCACAACCAAATGAGCAACTAAAATAAAGAAGTCAGAAAAGAAAGAAGAAAGACATTTCTAAAATATATTCATAGTAAAAGTGCATACAAAAGATGGAATACAGAAACAGAAAAATGACTTAACATGTTTCATGCTTCCACATCAGACAGTACAAATTAGTGAAAACCCTTCAGAGGTGGACATAGGGTTTGCTAAACTACAAGTTGTTAAAAATTAGACATGTGCAATTCGTTTCATGCCGAATGTACTTTCGTACGAATTTCATGCCATTCGGATGCTTCCAAATGTCTGAAGTACCGAAATCCCAAAGTGACGAAATTCAGAAGTGCAGAAACGCCGAAGTGATTTGGATTTCTGAAAAGTGGAAAAACTAGAGATAGGGAGGGGAAATTACGTGAATGATGACAGGAATCTTGACCAATAAGCCAATTCCTTTTGTGCAATGTAATCCTTGCTTGCCCAATCCGGTTTCACTATTCACTGTCCAATGAAATGAGCAATAGACATGTGCAATTCATTTTGTTCCGAATGTACATTTGTACGAATGTCATACCATTAGGACTTTCGGATACTTACAAATGTCTGAAATTCCAAAGAGACGAAATGACGACGTTCTGCAGTTCCGAAGTGCCGTACCGAATGCCATTGGACTAAATTACCGAAGCAGACAAATTTTTTTACATACCCTAATTTCCGAATCCAAACAAATCCCTATTAAAAATGTATATGTCCATTGTCCTCAACCCGTACACCTACCTGCATCTTTCTTTTAATTTAAAGGGACACTACGGGCACCTTCTATTTAATCTCAAGTAAGTCGTCTGTGTGTCATGTCCCTGTTTTTTTAACCTGCATATGAAAACACTGCAGTTCTGCATGAAGGAAAATATTTACATTGCAAGGTTAAAATGCCTCCACTGGCTGTTGCACTCAAATCCACTAGAGGCACTTCTGCCAAAGTAGCTGAGTAAAACTCGCCTATTTCAATCAATTTGATAGGCACTAGCTTTCCAATGCTTTCCTATGGGAAATATTTGGATTGGCTGAGATTATCAAGACTGATGATCTCAGCCAAGGTGGTGGAGCTTTGGCACAGAGAACGACTGTAAGGTAAGTAAACGCAACTTTTACATCTTCACAGCAAGAGGAGTTAAGGGCACAATATTATATTGTTAATTACAATTTTCATAAATGTATTCAGTATCTGTCAAAACAAATGTATATTGGAATGTATATTCCAATTAAATATAGTCACTTAAGATCTTTATGTTAAATTATTCCATTGATTTGATTTTAAGGCAATGGCGATTAGTATGTTGATGATATAATGCTTGTCTACACAATGAAATTGAAATAAACATAAAAAAATGTAAAAAGAAATTGCACATTGCCATAATGATAGAATAGTTACACGCCACACTATGAAACATAATTTGTGTACAACCAAAGGAGTCTAGAAGGATGGGTAAAGAGAATATATATATGTTCATTATAATCTACCTTAATAATTGTAATTCATAGAAGCACATTTCAGGAACCCAAAAGGCTTGTAATACATTTTTTATTCCATAGTCTGCAGAACTTGTTAATGTGTTTCAATGTTTTGTTTTTTTTTTGGTGGGGGGGGGGGAGGTCATTGCCATTAAAATGTGGTTGCCCCAGACATCTCACTCTATATATAGTCATTACTTTTTTAATTAAACATTATGCCTTGATTATCAAGTGGAGAAAAGTGGTTGACTGTTGTCCTCATGGTGGCATTAGTCACATTTTCCGCCACTCAAGAAATGTACCAAGGGTTCTTCTCAACATCATCAAGGTACTGCTAGAAACCTACAATTATAATAACAATATTCTCTCAATGCCTTGACCATCAGAGTGTCACCTCAAACGTTTACCACGGGTGGCTTTTCCCTCTAGGATTTTTAAAACAAAAATGAGAATTGCAGCATTAAAAAAAAAAAAAACATGATTAGATTACATTCATTTCACCACGATGACAATTACTAATTATCCTGTACGGGCACTAATGACACTTTATTGCAAGGAGTTAATGGATGGCGTGCTTACATATTTATAGGGCCAATCAGTTGCATCACCTTGGGAATAAGATTATACAAAGGCGACGAGCTCCTCTGTATTACAGATACCAGACTGTTTCCTGCAGAGCCAATCGCTTAATCAGCATATGTGTGGACTAACAGCAGGAAAACAAGTGTGACCTTTGTCCGATGGAGAAAAAGAAAAAAAAAATGTATCTAAAAACGTCAATAGTGGTTTTAATTATTAATTTGGGTCATGAACACGACATTTCAATCTGAAAAAGTATGTACCCTTCCAACATTTAATTATTTTGAGTGTCCCCCACCAGGGTGAAAAGATCAGGAATTTTGCAATGATGGTTAAGGTGTCCTATGCAGTGCTGTTAATTGAAGACAGACAAGACAAAGGGGGGGGGGGGGGGGGGAAATACAAATTAGAACACCTTGGAATCCTGTAGATTAGAGTTAGACTTCTGAGAAGCTCTTGGGCTTTTGAACTGACATGATTATCAGTTAAAGGAACACTATAGCATTAGGAATACAAAACTATTTCTAATGATATAGATCCATTATCCCGACATGGTGTTGAAGAGGTTAATAACCCTTTTTAACACTTACCTCTTTTAAGTACCAACGTCCCTTGCTGCTGGCTCTGTCTCAGTGTTAAAGAAAACTAACGCGCATGCACGCACGGACCATGCGCATATTAGACCTCTCTCATAGGGGGATTTGAAGACGCTGGACATCCTCATGCAAAGTGTAAAGACATCCAAAACTCTGTAAAAAGCCAGGAAGCTCCTCTAGTGGAAGACAGCCACTAGAGGTGGGTTAATCCTGCAATGAAATTGTTGCAATTTCTCTGCAGAGTTAAGGGGACAGGGACACTGCACCCAGACCATTTTAATGAGATGAAGTAGTTTGTGTGCCTATAGTCTTTCTGCAATGCTGCTCTGGAAAGCCTGAAGAGTTGTCTGTGCCAAATATCTATGATTAGCAACCTGCTTTGAGAGAGGTACTTATTGGCAGACTTTCAAGATCATCAAGGAAAATCATAAATAAAATACAGTATGAGAACATCTCCCAATGACAAGGCAAGGTTCTCATTTTCTCACTAACATGAAAATCTTGCTCACAAACATCCACGGTTACCACTGCTGGTCAACACCTACCTAGTAGTGATGCACCGAACTGTTCGCCGGCGAATAGTTCCCGGCGAACATAGCGTGTTCGCGTTCACCACGGCGGGCAAACACATGCGCGGTTCGATCCGCCCCCTATTCGTCATCATAGACTAAACTTTGACCCTGTGCCTCACGGTCAGCAGACACATTCCAGCAAATTAGCAGCAGACCCTCCCTTCCAGACCCTCCCACCTCCTGTACAGCATCCATTTTAGATTCATTCTGAAGCTGCATTCTTAGATAGAGGAGGGAAAGTGTAGCTGCTGCTCATTTGATAGGGAAATGTATAGCTAGGCTAGGGTATTCAGTGTCCACTACAGTCCTGAGAGACTCATCTGATCTCTGCTGTAAGGACAGCACCCCAAAAAGCCCTTTTTAGGGCTAGAACATCAGTCTGCTTTTTTTTCTGTGTAATGTAATTGCAGTTGCCTGCCTGCCTGCCTGCTTCTGTGTCAGGCTCTCAGTGGATACTGTGCCAACTTGCCCAGTGCTACCACTCATATCTGGTGTCACAATAGCTTGCATTTAAAACAAAAAAATGTTTTTCACTGTAATACATTAATTAGCAGTTAGTTGTCTGCAAGCGTCTGTGTGTCAGGCCAACAGCATGTACTCTGCCAGTGTGCACAGTGCCACTCATATCTGGTGGCACAATAGCGTGCATTTAAAAACCCACAAACTCTTTTTTCACTGTAATAGATTGAATAGCAGTTAGTTGTCTGCAAGCGTCTGTGTGTCAGGCTCTCTGTGGATACTGTGCCCACTTGCCCAGTGCCACCACTCATATCTGGTGTCACAATAGCGTGCATTTAAAAAAAAAAACTTTTTTCACTGTAATAGATTAATTAGCAGTTAATTGTCTGCAAGCGTCTGTCAGGCCAACAGCGTGTACTCTGCCAGTGTGCACAGTGCTACTCATATCTGGTGGCACCATAGCGTGCGTTTAAAAACCCACAAACTTTTTTTTCACTGTAATAGATTGAATAGCAGTTAGTTGTCTTCAAGCGGGTGTGTCAGGCCAACAGCGTGTACTCTGCCAACCTCTGCCAGTGCACATTGCCACTCATATCTGGTGTCACAATAGCGTGCATTTAAAACCAAAAAACTTTTTTCACTGTTATAGATTGAATAGCAGTTACTTGTCTCCAAGCGGGTGTGTCAGGACTACAGCGTGTACTCTGCCAACCTCTGGCAGTGCACATTGCCACTAATATCTGGTGTCACAATAGCGTGCATGTAAAACCCAAAAACTTTTTTCACTGTGATAGATTGAATAGCAGTTAGTTGTCTTCAAGCGGGTGTCAGGCCTACAGCGTGTACTCTGCCAACCTCTGCCACTGCACAGTGCCACTCATATCTGGTCTCACAGTAGAAAAAAAAAATGACAGGCAGAGGCAGGCCACCCCACAGGGGCCATCGTGGTTGTGGTGCTGTGATTCCCTTTTGCCCTAGAATAATGCCCAGTTTTCAGAGGCCACGTACCCTGAACTCAAAAAGTTCTAAGGACATAGTTGACTGGCTAACACAGGACACCCAATCTTCTACAGCTTCCGCTCGGAACCTTGACGCACCATCCTCCTCCAGCTTAGCTTCGGGCACCTCTCAAGATACCACTCAACCGCCTGCTGCCACCACCAACACTAGCACCACAGCCGCTTCACTTGGTATGTCAGAGGAGTTATTTACACATCCGTTTGAAGAAATGAGTGATGCGCAACCATTATTGCCAGAGGATGTAGATAACAGGGATATGTCTCAGGCAGGCAGCATTACACACATGGACGTACGGTGTGATGATGATGATGATGTACCCGCTGCTGCTTCCTTTGCTGAGTTGTCAGATACAAGTGAAGCGGTTGATGATGACGATGCATCCATGGATGTCACGTGGGTGCCCGCTCGGCAAGAAGAAGAACAGGGCGAAAGTTCAGATGGAGAGTCAGAGAGGAGGAGGAGGAGACGAGCTGGAAGCAGGGGGAGGTCGTCACAAGGAGCTAGTGACACAGTCAGACAGCATGCATCAGCACCCGGGGTCAGCCCGACAGCACGCCAATCAACGCATGCTGTGTCCACCACCAGAATGCCGTCATTGCAGAGCTCAGCAGTGTGGCATTTTTTTTGTGTGTCTGCCTCTTTGATGCCATTTGCAACCTGTGCCAAAAGAAACTGAGTCGTGGGAAGTCCAACACCCACCTAGGTACAACTGCTTTGCGTAGGCACATGATCGCACATCACAAACGCCTATGGGATCAACACATGAGTACAAGCAGCACACAAACTCAAAGCCGCCATCCTCCTCCTGGTCCAGCATCTTCAGCCACATCAACCACTGCTGTCCTCCTTGCCCCCTCTCAACCATCCGCCACTCTGTCTCTCGCCTTGAGCAGTTCCCGCTCATCTGCCCACAGTCAGGTGTCTGTTAAGGACATGTTTGAGCGTAAGAAGCCAATGTCAGAAAGTCACCCCCTTGCCCAGCGTCTGACAGCTGGCTTGTCTGAACTATTAGCCCGCCAGCTTTTACCATACAAGCTGGTGGAGTCTGAGACATTCCAAAAAATTGTGGCTATTGGGATACCGCAGTGGAAGGTAACCGGCCGAAATTTCTTTGCACAAAAGGCAATCCCCAACCTGTACTCGATTGTGCAAAAGGAAGTAATGGCATGCCTGGCACACAGTGTTGAGGCAAGGGTCCATTTGACCACTGATACCTGGTCTGCAAAGCATGGTCAGGGCAGGTATATCCCCTACACTGCGCATTGGGTAAACCTGCTGATGGCTGCCAAGCATGGAATGCGTGGCTCTGCAGAGGAGTTGGTGACACCGCCACGACTTGCAGGCAGGCCTGCTGCCACCTCCTCTACTCCTCCTACTCCATCCTCTTCCATAACCTCCTCGGCTGAGTCCTCTTCTGCTGCTGCGTCTTGCTCCACATCAACGGCACCCCCCAGCTCCCCAGGTACTATTCCACATCCCGGATACGGCAGAGTCACGCCGTCTTGGGTTTGACTTGCTTGAAAGCAGAGAGTCACACCGGACCAGCACTCCTGTTCTCCTAACTGTACTTCTCCCAGGTCTCCGCTCTGGCCCTCTTGGTCTAGGAGATCTGGGAGTGGCAAATTATCATAATCTTCAGTGGCAGGTGCACAGATCGCGGTTACCTCTTCCGTGCGCTCGTGGTATGGCTTGAGCATGTTCACATGGAGCATGCGCTTGCCTCCCGTGCCTGTGACCGCACAGATCACAAAGGTGGTATCACAAACCTGCTCTACCACCTTGTATGGGCCCTGCCAGGAAGCCTGCAGCTTGTCCTTGTGGACAGTGTCAATCCATATCTGCCAAGTGACCCTATATAGGGGGAACAGTCCCTATTCTGCTCTGTGTCAGTGTGTATCAGGGTCCCTGAGGACAGGTGTCAATCCATACCTGCCAAGTGACTCTATGTAGAAGGAACAGTCCCTATTCTGCCCTGTGTCAGTGTGTATCAGGGTCCCTGAGAACAGGTGTCAATCCATATCTGCCAAGTGACCCTATGTAGGGGGAACAGTCCCTATTCTGCTCTGTGTCAGTGTGTATCAGGGATCCTTAGGATAGGTGTCAATCCATATCTGCCAAGTGAACCTATGTAGGGGGAACAGTCCCTATTCTGCTCTGTGTCAGTGTGTATCAGGGTCCCTGAGGACAGGTGTCAATCCAAATCTGCCAAGTGACCCTATGTAGGAGGAACAGTCCCTATTCTGCTCTGTGTCAGTGTGTATCAGGGATCCTTAGGATAGGTGTCAATCCATATCTGCCAAGTGAACCTATGTAGGGGGAACAGTCCCTATTCTGCTCTGTGTCAGTGTGTATCAGGGTCTCTGAGGACAGGTGTCAATCCATATGTTGAGGTGTCAATATGTCAGGTATCAATCCATATCCATTGTGATTTAGGAATGTTAGGTGATTTATGCCCTTTATAGATTAAAACCAGACTCTGCATCAACTGTGTAATTTTCCATGGGAGTTTTGCCATGGATCCCCCTCTGGCATGCCACAGTCCAGGTGTTAGTCCCCTTGAAACAACTTTTCCATCACTTTTGTGGCCAGAAAGAGTCCCTGTGGGTTTTAAAATTCGCCTGCCCATTGAAGTCAATGGCGGTTCGCCCGGTTCGCGAACGTTTGCGGAAGTTCGTGTCCGCCGTTCGCGAACCGAAAATTTTGTGTTCGCGACATCACTACTGAGGACAGGTGTCAATCTATATGTCAAGGTGTCAATATGTCATATATCAGGTGTCAATCCATATCCATTGTGATTTAGGAATGTTAGGTGATTTATGCCCTTTGTGGATTAAAACCAGACTCTGCATCAACTGTGTAATTTTCCATGGTAGTTTTGCCATGGATCCCCCTCTGGCATGCCACAGTCCAGGTGTTAGTCCCCTTGAAACAACTTTTCCATCACTATTGTGGCCAGAAAGAGTCCCTGTGGGTTTTAAAATTCGCCTGCCCATTGAAGTCAATGGCGGTTCGCCGGTTCGCAAACGTTTGAGGAAGTTCGCGAACCGAAAATTATATGTTCGCGACATCACTACTACCTAGGTTAAGACCTATTTTCATGCACTGACTTAGTAGAAGTGTATGTATCTGTAGATTGCATACATAGCCTGATACAGTTTTACCATTACAATTCATGTATCAAACCTGCTTTTTTTTTTTTTACGTCAAGCGGGTATATAGACCTCTGAAGCAAGATAAAGATCAGATCGAGCTACCAGAACTAGATTTTAAACAAAGTTAATATTTGTAATATTGTTTGGTTAAATATTTTAATTAAAAAAAGCTGTGGCCTATTTTCACCAACTATGTCACACAAATCCCTACTACTTGTACACATGCTTCAAATAGGTACATACTGAGCAGTGATAGAACAAAACAGCTTTAGTGTTTACAATTTAAATTATTATTATTATTTTTTTTTAAATGCAACCTTGATATTTTATTGTTAGGTTTACTCCTTCCCAGTGACACTAAAATATTTCATTTCTAAAAACCTTTACTCGGCAACAAAAATCCATATGAAAAGAGGTAATGAGACACATTGGCATTCATTTGCTGTATATGCTTGCAATCCCAGTGAATATATGTTTTTTTTCCTTTATATAGATATACTGTTTGCACAACTTCCTAGGCAAAACACAGAGCAATGGGTTCCACTACCACAGCAATGCATGGATTGTGTCTCCTTATAAAAATAGGTCATGTGAGCAGGCCCCAATTTGGACAGGTGCACCCAACATACAGAAATGGATTTTGTTGGTAATATAATGAGCTCATAAAACCATTGTCATTCGGGTCATATTTATTACGCCCATTATTTATTACATCACTATGAAATAGCACTATGGTTGAGGGATTTCTAGATTACTGGTACTGTGTGCGATTCTCTATGCATGTCTACCAACATTGAGGTGAATGAGATTGGGGCGGGGGGTGTGATTGAGAGCCTCCCTGGCAGGTCCCACTCAAGATAGACAGTGCATAGAGCTCTGCTGAAGTACTCTTTGCACTGTCTAGTTTGCCACCAGCATGGTGCATTGCATTAGTGCGTCTAATGATATGCCAATGTCCTGCTTCTGTGATGGGAGGACAGAAGCCCACCATTGGGATGGTCCCACCAGATCTTGAAGTGGTTGGTAGATATGTCTACAAAGTGGAAAATTAACCAAACATGCACCGTTTATGAATTGTGATATAGTAATATTAGTAATAAGTGCCTCTGTGCTGATGGCCTTTTTGCCTTTTGCAACATCTTTGAAGAGTCATGTCCTACTCCTGCGTGATCCAATCCAATACTTCTTATAAAGCATTGTGGACCTGAGGCGCATGCGAGCAAGTGCTACATGTATTCCATGTTTCACATAGGAAATCATTGAATCCAATGCTTTTCTACAAGTTGCAATGTTACATGACATTTTACTCTGTCGATGCATAGAAAGGGCTGTCGGTAGGAAAAGCTAAACATACAGGACCACTGCCCCAGAAACCCTTCATTGAGATTAAGTGATCTGGGTGACTTTAGTCCTTTAACCCCTTCAGGACCGGACTGTTTTGGCCATGTTGTACGTTAAGGACCAGAGCTTTTTTAACACTTTTGTGGTGTTTGTGTTTAGCTGTAATTTTACGCTCTCTCATTTACTGTTCCCATACAAGTTATATATTGTTTTTTCAGAACAAGAAGGACTTTCTTTACATACCATTATTTGTATCGTGGCATATAATTTACTTTAAAGAGAATATTAAAATATGGTGAAAAATTGAAAATCAAACATGTTTTTTTTACTTTTACTTGAAAAATCTTTTACTTATCTACAAAAGCTAATGAAAAAAATGCTAAATAGATTCAAAATGTTGTCCTGCGTTTGAAAATACCCAGTGTTTACATGCTTTTTTTGCAAGTTATAGGACATTGCGGTTTCAAAATGATCAATAGTGACATTGTAACGCTTATCTGTCATAAATCTCTGAATCACACCTTACATGTATATATATATATATATATATATATATATATATATATTTATTTATTTTTTTTAAAGTAGACAACCCAGGGTAATCAACATGGGGTATGTCCAGTCTTTTTTAGTAGCCACTTAGTCACAAACACTGGCCAAAGTTAGCATTTATATTTGTCTGTGTGTTAAAAATGCAAAAAAACTATTATGAACGCTGACTTTGGCCAGTGTTTGTGACTAAGTGGCTACTAAAAAAGACTGAACATTCTCCATTTGCAATACCTTGGGTTGTCTTCTTTTGCAAATGGTATGCCATCACGGGGGTAATTCTCATTCCTGGGCTACCATACTCTCTCAAAGGCAATATAACCAACCTGGCAATTTTCAATGTAAAAAAAAAATTAGACCCTTATATTTGACCCTGTAACTTTCAAAAACACTATAAAACATGTACATGGGAGATACCGTTGTACTCAGGAGACTTTGCTGAACAGAAATATTAGTGTTTCAAAACAGTAAAACGTATCACAAGAAATGATATCATCAATGAAAGTGCCATTTTTGTGTGGAAAATTAAAAAAAAATTCACTTTCACCGACAATATCATCGCTGTGATAGGTTTTACTGTTTTGAAACACTAATATTTATGTTCAACGAAGTCTTCAGAGTAAAACAGTACACCCCCATGTACAGGTTTTAGGGTGTCATAGAAAGTTACAGGGCTAGTTACAGTGCTAGCAAATTAAATTTGTTGGACTTTTGACCTGGGTTGTCAGGCAGGTCCCTCAAATTGCAATCAATAAAATTACTTAATTATGTGAAAATATTACATAAATATGCACATAGAATTTAAACAAATATGCATATTTATATATTTGAAGTCTACATGTATATTTATGAAATTATTTATGTAATTTTGAAAATTTTGCATATGGATATATATATATTGGACATTGGTCCTGGACTGTCATCGGTCCTTAAGGGGTTAGTAAAAGAAAGGGTTTCACTGGCGACCAATATAATTAAGGGAGGAGTCCAGCAACATCTGGTGAGCCACATTTAAACCTCTTTTGTTTACTATTTTATGGCACATTTGCAGTGCTCCAGCTACACTGCAATATTTCTGTTCTGTACCCTATGGATGGGATGGTTTTACAGGTTTTGTCTCATTGAATATAAATTGAGTGGCCTTTAAGAGAAACATTGGCAAGCTTAACTGCCCTCACATTTGAGACATTCTGCATTTAAAGGCCAAATAGTGGTCTTCATACTGTATGTTAATGTGAGATACACTCTTTATGTAACATAGAACTAATTTATTTTCCAGGCAAAAAAATAAATAAAAAACAAATCTGGAGGATTATCAGTTGATACAGTTATTAAATTATTAATTTTTTGGGGCAGATGTTCCATAGAATATATTCTTATTTTATTTTGTTAAGACTAGGAGGGGAATTGTCACGATTGATGCAGGAAAAAAAGGTCTATTTCCTAATTGTTTAATTTTGGCATTTAAAACTTTCAGACCGGATTTGCTTAGAATCTATTGGATGAATTAATTGAGTCAGATTTTATTCAAACAGCTTCAAGATATTTTTTTCTCGATATATCAAAATATTTTTTTTTTGGTAGTTTTCTTAATCGTTGTCGTTTCAACACTTGGAATATTTCCTGCCAATTTCAATTAACCTTCTTAAAATTAGTTTTTACATCCACAAAAGACTAGATAAACCTTTTATTATTAGAACATTTATATATAGGTTGTGGAACACAAAAAAATAATTGATCATTTTATTTATTTTACGCAACGTCAATCAGCTGTATTGTATAAAACATATATAAAATATGTGTGTGTTAAGTTTCAAACAATTTTTTTATGGGTATGGGATAGGTTTTTAAGGCGTGGAAAGGTCTGAGACCAAAACTTGAATCTGGACAATTTCATCACACTTAGTAGAATTCCACAAATCTGTGCCTTTTATAAGAAACAAAAATGACCTGTAGTTGCAAGGGATGCAACATATTGGAGGTAGAAGTTGAGGGTGAGAGTTTTCAACATTCCTTCCCCTTTAAAACAGTGTTATCTTATCGGGCACAGACCTCCAGTGCTGTGCACCCTAGTAGGACAGAGAATTCATTATTGAGAACATCTGGGCTGGAGAAAACACATGCCACTGTTACCTGGTCACTCCACCACACTTTGGTAAAGTAGCAATAAATAAGCAAATAAACGGATTTATTGTGTTCACATAGAATAATGATATACCGTACTTATCAAATGAATGAGTAACTATGTTGTGCCTATTTTTCTGGTAAGTTAATGGTTTTAATTCTTGCCGCCAAATAAAATAATTCATATATAACTCATATGTAAAAGAAAGGATACATTCTTTTTTCGCAAGTTCTAGCCATGAATAAAAGTATTATCAATATTTTAATGAGATTGCTCTTCCCAAGTCCCATAGGATTTTCAGCTCGTTTTAGGACAAAAAGTGGAAAAAGTACAAGTATATATTTATTTTTAACTTCCTCTGGATCAACCGCAGCAATATGGTGCGTGTAATTTCGACCTTAATGGTCCTGAGTGTTCTTGTATTGTAGTTATTGCGTTACTATGTAGGGTATATTATACCATTTGTAGATTTGCCTTCCATCTATACTCTGGGGTACTCCCCTATCTATACACAGACATTGACGTGGAAAATTGGAAGAGACAGTAGAATACACGTAAGAGATCAGAGATCCTGGAGGCCTCCATATGTCTACTGTGACCCAGGGAGGGCATGCCAATTTGGCATTTAGTCCTTTTACTTCTAAACTATGACATGTTTTTTCCAATGTTCCCATTCACATGCATGACACAGATTTCCAAACATCTAACGTGATAGAAGTATTTAGAAATTTACCACGAGTGCCTTTTACTTCACAATAAAACATATATGCTTCATTCCCTTTACAGCATTTATTTTTCTTCTGATACATTTCTACTGAACAGCATCTGTCCACTATTACTGATCACATTGAAGATCAACTGGAGATCTGTTGTTGGACAGATGTGTCCAACTGTTGTGCCTGAAAATGAAACCAATGTTTTTTGTTTTTTTAATTTCATTTAACCCCTTAAGAACTGAGGCAGTTGTACAGGTTGTGATCAAAACGAAACGTAAAAAAATATTTTTTAATTTGCGCTAAATGTCTATTCAGGCGTACGTAATTCACCGCTTTCATATTATGTGCACCCACTTATATATAATTTTATATAATTTTGTTCAGGAGAAACAGGTCTTTCATTTAACATCAAATATTTGTATTTTAAATATCATTTAATATGAATAAAATATAAGAAAAATTGAGAAATTAAGAAATTGTTATTTTTAGTTCTGCATGGCATTCTAACTGTAAATGTCACAATACTATTAGCTGTTACTGCAATAAAGTACACATGTATGTATTAAGCGATGTCTCACAGGTAATACAGTTCCCCCAATGTACAGTTTTATGGTGTTTCGGAAGGTTACAGGGTAAAATATAGCACATTACATTTTTCAATTTATACACATTGAAATTTGCAAGAATTGTTATGTTGCCTTTGAGACCAAATGGTAGCCCAGGAATGAAAATTACCTCCAGATTTGTTTGTGAAAAATGCGAAAAACTAAATTGAATCCCGGTCCCCACTGGCAAGTTTCCTGGCCTACTCACACGGACTACCCCTGCCCTGTGTCGGCTGGCAACCAGAGACCTGCCGGCTAAGATGGGCGACAACATGGAGAGAGCCCCCACCACGTACCTCCATACCGACACCTTCACAGGTAGATCCATTTCTCCTAGCGTTCGACCACCTGTGTTCCCGATTCTAGGATATGCTCTATGACGGAAAAACTAACATCCTACCCACAGGCCCTGACATCAGCGTGGGTTTCTGGTCAGCTCATACACAGCTCCTTCCCAGCATGACATGAGAGGTGTACAGGAAAGGTTGGGCTCCGCAGCTATCACACCCAAGCAGTATACCTACCACGGCACCCCGCCACCACATCCTGGCGCGTTGCTCCAGAAGGGGCCACACCAACAGCCGCACACCGCGAAATTGGAAGACTCCTGCTAAAGGCACATCGCATGCACCGAGGCAATCCCATGGCGATTATGTCCACGGGGTGGTCAAGTGCTGTACCTGCGGTGGTATAAATCTATATTACATCGACGCTTGGAGCTGGTGGCGTTACCCTTCACGACTTGGTGGACTCTCCAAACCCTGGGTCTGCAGTCTCTCATCTATTGGCATCGGTTGAGCAGATATGTGACAAGAACGCTGAATGTATTTTTTTTTTTTTTTTAAATCACGCTCAGTTTGCCCAACAGATATGGGATAGGCATTTTACATGCCTGGAGCTTATTCAGATTATTATACCTTTGCAGTTCTCAGTGGCACCATACTAGATTTGGTTTTTAGTTTGTTAACCCTCCTAGGCACCTATTTCGTAGTGTCTAATCTAGCATTGCATATTAATATGTCTAATATAATATAGTGGTTTACTTCTGCCACTTAGGTGCACTAACGGACCATCTGCATTAGTTAACTCTACCTACCCAGTGGTATTTACCTCTTGGTAATATCTACAATACTATTCTACAGCATTTCCTACTCTTACTGTTTAATCTAAGAGGATTGTTTTCCTGAATACTTTTCTTGTTTTTACTTTATCTTTTATCTTTAGATATTTCATATTGTTGGTGAATTCATGTATTGTCATATGTCATCTTATGAAATGCTTATAAAAGCTTGCCTGTCATACAACGCACTGTAAAAATAAACAATTATAAAAAATAAAAATAGTCAAAATTGCAAAACATTTTTAAATATATAGGGATAAAACCACCCTACTTTGTAACGGTTTACTTTTCGGTGTTCAAACTTTATATAACCAAATTCCTTAAAAGGATTCTACACAATGAATAAGGATAAAAAGGCCTGCTATGGGTAGGTACAGAAATGTAATCTCTAATGTGCTGGTGAAACTGGAAGTTTATAGTGCTACGAACATACACAAATTGGGCCCCTTTAAGTAGGTCAATTACTTGGGATGCTAAAATGGTAAGACTGATCTAGTTTTCTTGTTCATTCAAATGTGTCAAAATAATTGTAACAGCTCTAATAAATTCCCATAACCCCCAGACGCAGCCCTGCTTAGTGAGGTTAATGGGTTAAGGAAGGCTGTAACTCCAAATGCCTGATAGAAACACAGAATGAAAAATCAGCAAGTTAAGATATTGTCATTGAGCTTGAGTTATGGATTTCAACAAGTTCCTTGCAAGTGTTATTAGATGCTCCCGTATGATTTCGTAATATCCATGAGATACGTTGAAAGTATATTACGGCACAAAACATTTATCAATCTAAAAGGATATACTGTCATGTCACAGCAGATTCATGACCTATCCTGAAAATAAATGTACTTTCTTGACAGATACAGACGTGGAAGGGGATAAAGGAGGAACGCATGGCTGCAGCGGATTATTTACAGATTATATTACATTCTGTAAAAGTGACAGCCAGTGTTGTAGTCAATAGATACCTGCAAAATGACTCACGGATTGTGTTGGTAAACAGAACAATGTTAACCTGTTAACCTGCTAACCTGAATACAGTAGCAATTTCTAGATGCCATAGAGGGTCATCTCACAGAGCAGCGAAACAGGAGATAAATTAGAAAAAAAATAATAAATTACAAGTCAAAACATTTGTGTTATATAAACTCAAGTATTAAAGGAACAGTGTCACAAAGAAGCAAAACAAGTCTCATCCACGTGAAATAACATACTCAATTGTCATAAAACCGGACGTGAACGTGCAGAGAATTCTTACTCTGCAGGTGGGGAGATACCTAATTTGGGATATACAGATAATGCCTCACTTTAGCAATATATTTATTCAGATGACAATTCAGCTACAAAAGCATAAAAAATGTTATCTAAATTTAATCAAAAGGGGATTTTGCACTCTGATGTAAGAGACCCTCAAAACAATTAAAAAGGGAAGACTTTCAGCTACTACAGTAATTCCTATTTAAGTAGCTGTTCTCTACAGGAAATGCAAGCCATCCATCAAAAGCGTAGCACAAGCACATCATTAGATATGCTTCTGCTAGGCTAAGAGTGCATGGACCATTAGCAGAGCGCTGTAACACTGATCAGTGCATGCACAACCCTTAATGCCGCTAGTCAGTGTGATTAGCAGTCAGGTTTACATACCCCTGGCATCCCACCTACTTCTTGAGCTGGTATACCATGTTGGGCAGTGCCAGTGCTGTTGGACACATTAAGGATGCATTCACCTGCAACCTTCCCAACTTCCATATCTTCAGAACCACATCAATCTCCTCTCGGCCATATCGTTTCACATGTGGGCTACTCTCCTGTTCCCCAAAAGTTCAATTTATTGGCATGGCCAAATTCTGTAGAGAGCATAGTTCATCCCATTAGATCTGGAGTGAAGAATGCAGGAGACAGGATTCAACTTAGGATACAGAGGCATGGCATGTACTCCCTTATTTTTTTGCTGTTCCATTCCAACTCACTACCAATCAGTGAGCAGAAATAGATGCTGGGGGGTGTCTGTTAGAGATACTTCTCATTGCATTGTATGCTTCTGTAGGTTTTTGTAGGTTAAGAGCCTGGATACAAAGAACAGCAGAAGGAGCTGCTCCAATAATGCTTTTTTCGATGCACCCTCCAAGTCTTATCTATACAATTATTCCCAAAGGGCTGGCACTGGCCCAGGTTAACGGAAAACTATGTGAAAAGGGTTTATCAAAAGCTGGAAAGATTGCATTCAAAGACTCCTTGCAATATAACTTCTACAATTAACTGTAGTGGCTATGGTGACGCTTAAAGGGGCACTACACTCCATAACCAAAAATTGTAGTGGTAACAGTGCAAGAACTCCATGTGTATTGTCCCTTTGGGTTTTGTCATACAGTTTTCATTTGAAAAAAAACTAGAGCATATGTTTCAGCCTTCCACACTATTTCATTTCAGGTCTGCAATATCCATAATATATTTGGATGAGATTTGCAGTGATATTGTGTAACAGTCAGGTTAGAGTTGGATTCTATGGCACAATACTACTGAAACCCATTCTTTGCTGCAGAGTAACATTGACCAAAGTGGCTGTATCCATAACCACAGCAAGAAGGTGTAGCTATGCTGCTTAGAAAGACTCTATAGTAGAACTGTCCAAGGTTCTGAAGGAATGCTCATGTTTTTCTCCAGAGCGCAGGATATCAATGGCAGGTTTAATTTAAAATGCTTGCAAGACTATCATCCAATCATTATCAACTCAAGATTAAGAAGCTAGGGGCTTATAGATTAAAAAATCTCAGAAATTCAGTCACCCTTTGTGGTCAGGAGAAAGACAAACATACATTGTTAAACTAAAAGTAAAATGGTTTGAACTAATGTTTTATACAAGCAAAATAACATGTAAACTAATTACATTCAAATGGTTAATGTTTAGCATTAAGAGTCGAGCCCGCATTTGCAGCTGAAAGAGGACTGCCAGACTTTTGGAGAAGCACTGCTGGTAGAAGAAATATCACCCTGCCATTCATCACATTTATGGAGTCCCTTTGTCTCACTGTTGTATACCCTGTCTGTATTCAATAACCACACTCTGGCCATCTGGATTTTGCAGAGACGAAACCGCAAGAGGATTCAACCACAGTACATTTCTTATTTCCAAAGGATCTTGTTATTTTTTAAGAAAACTGTGGCTGGCAGGAGAAATAATACATTTGGCAAAACGCCACAAAAGGTTCAAGTCCGACTTATGCCTAGCAATCTGTAATTTCAGCGTATATTTACTTTCAGTTTGTACCATGCTGGGCCTACCTATATGAATGGATGTCCGATTAAGCACTGATCAATATGTAGTTGGTCTATGGTATCTTACCCAAATATTTGTATAACGCATAGTCACTAGAAGGGTACGTGAAACAAAGTCATCCAGTAGGTGAGCGATTGAGATTGTGGTAGTTGATATGTGAGAATGTGGCAGTTGGTGTACAACACAATTGTAATTGTAGCTGCTGGAGCAGAAACAGGTTGAAATTGTACTTTTTGAAACAAGGGTTGAAACCATAATACTTGTGTAAAGGGGTTGAAATTGGTGCAAAATAGTTTGTAAGTTATTGAGGACGTGACTACTCAAAGTGGCTGATGACATAGTGAAGGTAGAGATAACTTTAAATTGTAGCAACTGTGACTGAGCTGGAGATTTTTTTTTTTGAAAATCTTTGTTTATTGGATTTTTCAAAAGATAATGTAACATTAGTCAGTCAGGTAAAGTACATTTAGTCTGAATGAACAACATTGCGCAAACAAGTTTATGCTCCTGCCACTACATAGACCCGTCTGTAGGTTTTTTCTGTTGGACCCTCTAACTGTTGAGTCTAGTGCCTGCGGTTACATAGCGCTCTTACGAAGCTAGGTCGGAATCCCGGGTCTTTGCGGCGATAGCCGCCTCGGGCTCTAACTGATTTAGACTGCGATTCTAGCTGTCCGTGTTTGGTACGCTGTCACTGGGATACTTTCCTAGCTTCTTTCGTAGCCTTAGAGTGTTATCCCTTAGGTGCACTGTGCTACTTAGAGTGCTATGTTTACGATTGGACCCGATTATCTGATTCCCGGTTCCCCGGTTTGGATCTGTCGTCCTAAGGTGTACCTTCCCCACTGCAGACTGCGGTGCTAAGTGACGTGCTGGTCGTATGGGAGGTTGCCTGTGCATCTCAGATTCGGGGGGAGCCTCCGTTTTACTTAGTGGCAGTCTACCAACTGCAGGTGCGGTGTTCGGGGTTATTTGCATGAGCTTTGGGGTCTTACTATTTACCGGGATTTGAGTGAGCCCGTGTCTCTAACCTGTCTCTGTGCTACCGGCTGATTCAAGTTGTCCGTCCCGGATTGCTCCAGGTCCCGGTGGTGTGGGTAGTTTGTCCGAGTGGATGCTAGGTCTTTCCGATGTCAGTTTTGGTAATGGGGAAAACTGTCAGTTGTCTGTGTATGGTTAGTAGGTAGGGCATGTCTGTGCCTATGAGAGGTAAGGTATTTGTCGTGATGTTCTGCGAGTTTCAACTAAGTTGGCTCGGGGGTTGCAATTCTGTCAGCCACGTATGTGGTCCATGGATACCAGGTCAGTGCACATCGCTCCGGTCTCCCGTATAGGTCGGCCGTCAGGGTCTCCATTGAGTGTATGTCCTCCACTGCCGCCACCCACTGCCTCAAGGTGGGCGCACTTGGCTGTTTCCACATCCTTGGGATGAGGGATTTGGCGGCATTGAGTAGCGGCAGCTCCAGGGATTTTTTGTATGCTTTCAGTGGGCTTCGGGTGTGGTGCAAAAGCATCTTTAAGGGTGCCAGGGGAATATCGGAGCCTGTGATTTTGTTGATCTCTCCTCTAATTTGTTCCCAAAAAGGGGCAATTACCGTGCATGACCACCACATGTGGATATAAGTGCCAGGTTGTGTGCCGCATCGCCAGCATTCGTCTGACGTGGTACCGTGCATGCGGTGCAGTGTGTCGGGCATTCTATACCAGCGTGTTAGCACTTTATAGTTTAATTCCTGAAATTTCAAGCTAATAGAGCATTTGTGCGTGAGGGTGTAAATCTTATCCCATTCTTGTGCAGTGAGTGTCTCTCCCGCGTCCCTCTCCCAGTGGTCCTTGAACCTAAGCTCCATGTCCCTGTTCGTCCGGGTCATGAGTAGTGTGTACAGAGTTGAGATACCCCTGGTGATGTGTGTGCGGTGCACACATAGGGTTTCAAAGTCAGTTAAGGGTCTATGTAAGTGCCCCTTACCCGACAGGGATGAGTAGTATGATTTTATTTGGCAGTATCTGAACTGTTCAAGGAATGTAGGTGTTCTGTCGGGGCATAGTTCTCCGAGTGTTTTGAGACCGTTGGAGCCAAGACCTCGTAGGAGGTTCGGCAGTAGGATGTCGCGAAATGTACGCAAGTATGCCAGTGGGAGGCCATCTGGGCCTGGTGCCCTGTGGGATTTGGAGATTTTTAATGCTGCTGCTAACTCTTCTATCAGGGGTTAGTTGTCGTTCTACGTTTTGGTCTAAGTACTCAGATATTTGGTTGCGGCGTTGAGTATGTGCGGCGACCGTTGTGGGTTGGGGGATGTTATATAAGTCAGTGTAGTAGTCCACGAAGGCACGTTGGATACCGTCGGGTAAACTTGTTTCGGTCTTGTCTCTTGTTTTAATTTTGTGTATGTGGTTCGCCCTTCGTCTGTCTTGGAGTTGTCGGGCTAAAAACCTACCGCTTTTGCTGGAGTATTCGAAGAAGTGCCGAGCCGACTTTCTAAGGGTGTGCAAGAGACCCTTGGCTAGTATGTCCCGCCTCTGCCTCCTAAGCTCCGTCAGTTGGTGGAACTCGTCCTCCCCCAGATTTTATTTGTGTGCCTGCTCTAGTGTAGCGATTTGTGCGTTTCGGGTGGACAATTGTTGTGTGCACTCTTTTTTACGCTGTGAGCATATTTTGATATAGTGGCCCCTGATAATGCATTTATGTGCCTCCCAGACGGTTGGGGGGGAGGATCTGGAGTGTTATTAGTCTCAAAGTATTGTGTCAGAGCTTGCCTGGCTTGTTCCTTGTCCGCCAGGTCGAGCAATAGGTTTTCGTTTAACTTCCATTGCCGTTCTGCAGGTTTATGTAGGGGGGACTGGATTTGTACTGTAATAGGGGTGTGGTCAGAGTCTGTGATAAGCCCAATGCTAGCTCGTTGGAGTAGTGTTAGGGCCTCTTGTGCCATCAGGATGTAGTCAATTCGGCTGTAGTGCTGATGTACAGCCAAATAGAAGGTGTAATCTCTGCCCTTCGGGGTTTGCCACCCTCCAGCAGTCTGCCAAGCCACACCGGGTTAAAGCCCTCCCTGTTGAGCATATGCATTGACCTGGTATCAAGGTTTCTCCCCTAGATGTATCCAATCTAGAGTCAAGGGGAGTGTTGAGGTCACCAGCCACAATCAGAAGGCCGTCTCTGAATTTGTTTAGTAAGGGTCTTAGTTAGGAAGACGTGTTGGCGTCGGTTAGGTGAGTACAAGCAGGCAAATGTGTAGGTGGTCCGCGCATTTTTTCATTTGATAAATATGTATCTACCCCCGGGGTCCAGCTTCTGCTCTGTGCAGACGAATGGGACTGTACTGGAGAGTAGGATTGCTACTCCGGCCTTCTTCCCATCTGGGTGATTGGCATAAAATCCTGTGGGATAACGCCAGTTTCTCACGGTCGGCGCCTCTGCGCCCTGAAAATGAGTTTCCTGTAAAAACGCCACTGAGGCGCGCTCTGCCCACAGTGTGCGAAGTAGTTGGGACCTCTTTTTGGGGATGTTTAGGCCTCTCACATTGTTAGACCATAGGGTCAGTGGTGTTGGCTTATAGTTAGAGCCCATCGCTATCAGCGTTATGTGTGGGGTGTGTGTGGGAATGTGTGCGTCAGTGGTTGGGGGTGTGGGGGTTAGGCCTGTTCTGTGTCTGGGGAGGGGGAAAGTCTGTCTGAGAGTAAGGCAACTGTGACTCGCCTTGGTTTTTGTCGCCCTCTGGTGTCCTTATGCGGATATTGTTTCTCCATCCGCGGTTGTCCAGATCTTCTAGTTGTCTCCTAAGATCTAGTAGGACATTGCCCTGTCTGGTGGTGGCAGTGTCAGTGGCTTGTTGGTGCTGTCTGTCTGGGCTCTGTCTGTTTCTAGGGCCTCTACCCTGTGTTCAAGGGCTGTCAGATCTTTCCTCACCTCCATAACTTCCTCCCTGATTGCAGTCCTGATTTCTGCCAGCATCTCAGCTTTGTCTGCACGGGACAGCATATTGGCTGTGATCTTGGCCACATCTGATGCAATTTGGGTGAGTGATTCTCCCCTGGGCGAGCCCTGCGTCTGGCTGTCACTGCTGCTAGCTCCTGGGGAGGCCGGCGCCATTTTGGCTGGGGCCAGCGCGGACCGCATGTCTCGCGGCGTGCAATCAAAGCCGTCCATGGGGCACGAGGTGCGACCTGGCGAATCGGCTTGCGAGGGACCCGGCGTGTGGGGTCTCCTAGATTTACCCATCCCGGGTCGATTGGCGCTCGTTGATGGGTGCTAGTGTGAGCTGGGGCCGCGGAGCAGGCTCGAGATGCGTCCTACTCCATTCTCGTTCAGGACACGCCCCCGAGCTGGAGATTTAGTGGTCAACATTGTGGTAGTGATGTGTAAGTGGTTGATGTTGTGGCAAATGATATACAAGGAGCTGAGATTGTGGAAATGAGTGAAGTGTTAGCCGTTAGTGGTAGGAGTTGAGATTGAGAGGGTTGGCTTTGAAGAGATATTGGTTCCAGCGGTTTAGATTGAACATTATAAATGTTACACAGTATGTTTCCAGTAGCTGTACGGGTGTTAAGGTTACAGAGGTTGATTTGTGTAGATCCTAGATTGAAGCTTTTGCTATATGAGAGGTTGAGATTGAAGAGGCTGGCGTGTTAGACTCAGATTGGAGGTGTTGGTGTGTGAAGGACTGTAAATGTGGAGTTCGATATATCGAACAGCCCTTGCTTATCATGAACACTGATCCAACTCAACCCTTAAAACCTGGAATATGAATGAGAGGTGCATCAAAAGCAGAGTCACTACAGATACAATATGCGCCAGCTAGAGTATATTGTAAAATAGTAATTCCGTGGAATGTTCATAAAAAAAGACCAACATAATTGATGAAGTAAACTGTGAATTTCTGAGGTTAATGAACTCTGAAAGTCACCTAAATGAAAGCAGACACACGTGTAAAGGATTTAAGACTCAAGTGAGCATACTTTCAGAGCAAAATGGCATAATTTGGAACCAACATAACCTTTTCTAGATGTTAAGAAATTTTAATAAAATAGAAAAAAATTATTTCCAGGAGCAGTGGCTTTCTGTTTCCTAGGGCTTATTCACAATTTGAATTAAGGGACTTTCTCTGATGAAACAGCACTTTTAATCTTGTATTAACCAAAGTTCTTATTTTTTGCCCTTATTATAGCATTCCTCTCCCTGAAGTATAAATTGTTCCAAGGTAATTGTGGTGAATTCACGCTGAACAGGTCTATAATTACTTTAAGAAAAAACATAAAAGTCTATGGAATAGAAAAATGACCAATGACTTATAATAAATTATCAAATCTTTACTC